>NC_136273.1:34054939-34097234 GCF_964187855.1 Myxine glutinosa
CCTCTGACCTTTGACCTTGGGATCCCAAAATATAATCAGTTCATCTTTACCTCATTATACATACCTGCACCAAGTTTGTCTAAGATCCCTTCAGCCGTTCTCAACTTATCGCGGTAACGAAAACCTATCACGGATGGACGGACGGACGGACGGACGGACAACCTGAAAACATAATACATTTGGCGACTTTGTCAACGGAGGCTTAATAACATAAAAGTGTTGGCATTGTTTCTTATTGACCGATTGACCGACCGATGATTGACTGAGATTAATACAATTACAAGAAGAATGTCTCCCTCTTGTGTAGCCGCCATCCATAACCGTTTGGTTTCTCTCATTAACACGATCATCAAAGATAACGAGGTTCTTTTTTGATTTATCTAAATCTTGGGGTGAAGGTATATCATCCGTATTATCGCTGAGAATACAAGTTATGGGTTTTATCCAATAATTATTATAATTGTCTTTCTTCAATTATTCTTGGTTGTTATCTTCTAAAGATAATGATATCTTCCATCAAGCTATTCTCTTCTGAAGAGATGGAATGAAATTCATCTTTTGTTTGTTCAAAAGCTTTAATATCTTGATCCATTTTCTCTATTTATTTAGTAATAAAACTTATGGAGGACGAATAGTTTAAATTTCATCAAGAACATTATGTTTTAAGTGGAAAAGTATCAATAAATTACCACAAGATTTTCATCAACTAAATTATATTTTAAGTGGAAAATTATCTCTAAACTAACACGAGATTTTCCTCAAGAAATTTTATTTGAAGTGAAGTTATGCTATATAAATATGGTGAACACAACGTATTGCGACGTTTCGAATCGTGAATATAAATGTTATAACAAACACCTTAAACCCACAAACACACATTGAATTTGCTTCAACTAATATCTCCATCAGAACGAGAAATAAAACATTGAGATGTCTTAAAAGAGAGTTATATAAGAAACACATCCGCAAATCCAATCAAGAAGGAGATGTGGGATACACTCCAATTACCCCTTTAATGGGGAGATTGAAAACGCTGATGAAGCATTTAAGGGACAAACAAAAATAAGATTGTTTCGCTTTAAAGAACCAGCACCAATATGAATCATTGAGGCAATTGATATGGTTAAACTGGCTATTTAAACTAATTAAAAACACATTTAGTGAAATGAATACTTTTAAGTTTTTTTGAGAGGAAAAATGAATATGACAAGAGAAGGTGATGAAGAAACACCCCATATGAGAACAAACCCTCACTTTATCACAACATTCCAAGACTTCTTAGTTTGTGATGCCTGTGATGAACTCCATCGACAATAACTAAATGTTGATAATAGTGTGGTAGGTACTGGATTTGTTATTGAAAAAATCATTATTTTAGATATATACATCTTAAAATCAGACTCTTTATTCTTCTTCCAACAAAGATTTACCAATATAAATAAAGCTTAAAAAGGCGGTTGTTAATAATTAAAGCATTGACAAAAAATGCTTTCTATGGTCTGCTCTTGCTCACATACATCCTCCAAAATGGAATCCTGAAAGACTATCTTGTAGGAGTTGCGGGCAACGAGAGGTTAAAAACTTCTTGACTTGTTCAACGCTCCTTTATTTCCAAAGACTTATTTCCCGACCGGAACTCCTCTCTTTTTATATCCCCCATCACTTCCGCCCGATCCTCTTAAAGTGGCGTGGCACCAACAACCGAGCGCCCGCCACGCCCATACCGTCAATAGTCCCACTGGTCCCGTGCTAGTGAATTACGGACACCTCTATGGGTATCCCCCACATGCGCCCCCACAGAATTCACTCGAACTGGCAATGTCAGTTGTTGGGGGGCCTTAACCACCCAGTCGAAACGACCCCTGATGACCCGAGCAGGGACTGTTAGAGGCTTGGTAGTAGGCGGGCCAACCGGGGGCTTACCCGACGGGGGACAGCCCCTCCGTTGGGGTTGGGCCAACCGAGGGGGCTGGTCTCAGTCCAAGTGAGCCAGCTTGAGGCGGTCCACCGAAAGGTGGTCCGGTTTGCCACCCATCTCGACCACGAAGGACTTGTCCCCGGTCTCCAAAACACGGAAAGGCCCGTCATAAGGCGGCTGAAGCGCCCCCGGTGTGCGTCATGGTGAACAAAGACGTACTCTGCTGTACATAGATCCGGTGGGACGTGGGACTGAGGCAAACTATGTTGAGATGTGGACACCGGTGCAAACATCTTGGCAATCTCCCGGAGAACCGACCGCTGACAAGCGACGGACCAGGGGCTTGTGGCGTCAGGAATGAAATCCCCGGGAACCCGCAGCGGCTGGCCACAGACGAGCTCAGTGGATGAGGACTGGAGGTCTTCCTTAGGGGCTCTCCTGAGGCCCAACATGACCCACAGGAGTCTGTCGGCCCAACTGTCACCCCCTAGGCTGGCCCTGAGAGCAGCTTTCATAGAGCGATGGAACCTCTCACACAATCAATTAGTCTGGGGATGATATGCAGTCGTACGATGGAGCTTTACCCCCAACCCCTGGGCAACAGCACCCCAGAGCTCTGAAGTGAACTGGGGCCCCCTGTCTGAAGAGATGTCCGAGGGGGCACCAAAACGGGCAACCCAAGTGCCGATGAACGCCCGGGCCACATCGGCAGACGTCGTAGATGTAAGCGGGACGGCCTCTGGCCACCTGGTGGTCCTATCGACCATCGTGAGGAGGTGGGTGAATCCCTGCGAGAGGGGAAGGGGCCCCACCAGGTCCACGTTAACATGGTCAAACCGTCGCTCGGGCACTGGGAATGTCGCCAACGGGGCCTGGGTATGGCGATGCACCTTTGAGCGTTGGCACTCGATGCAGGTGTTGGCCCAGTCGCGCATATCCTTCCTGAGCCCGTGCCAAAACGAACTTCACCGCCACCAACTTTTGCGATTCCTTCCTGCCCGGGTGAGAAAGACCGTGGACTGCAATGAACACCAGCCGTCTCCAGCCGGTGGGTACGATGGGGCGAGGCTCGGAGATGAAGCATGTGCTCCGTCCTGGAAGCGCTGGCGATGAGAACATCATCCAGATAGACAAACAGAAACGGCAAGTCCTGTAACACGCTGTCCATCAGGCGCTGGAAAGCCTGGGCCGCGTTCTTGAGTTGTTCGTTTTTACAATAGTCTGCACTACATATCGCTTCTCTTTTATTGTTATTTTACTTCCTGCTGTCTCTGCTAGAAAAGCATCAAATAAATCAGGGAATTTATAATAACATATTTTCTTTATCGTTGTATCAATATTGTTACCCCGTGCACATGAAGCGAAAAGCAGGGTTAATCAATTGGTTCACTTCTGTCTGTCTGTCTGTCTGTCTGTCCTGTCTACAAACGTCAGTTTATGATTCAAGAACAACTTGATTTCAATTGAATGTTATATTTTGAACACGAATCAGAACATGAATCGGAAAACAAACCTGTAGTGCGGCAGGTCTTTGGCTTCAATCAATCCTGATTGCGCATGCGCAGAGAGGAGTCCGTTTTATTACTCTGTCTACCTGTCTGGCAGTGAAAAACAATTGAAAATCATTCCAAACAGGAACCGTCCTGTTTTTAAGGATGTATTAAAGGAAAAATGACAAAACAACCATTGGAATTAATCAGTGATATAGATATGCTTATGATGATAGAGAACGCTAAAAGAGACGGAATATCACAAACTTGTTCGAAGAGATATGCCAAAGCAAACAACAAATATCTTCCTAACTATGATGCTTAAAAAGATAGTTCTTACTTTATGTATTATGATGCTAACAATTTGTATGGATGGCTTTGTCTCAATCTTTACTGTGTGGAAAACTCAAATGGGTAAAAGAGAAAGATTCTGAAAAAGTTATTTAAACATCATAATCTCTTCTCAAAAATAATTGGATAAAGCAGAAATTGGGTATTATTTTGAGGTTGTTTGAAATATCCAGAAGAATTCCACAACAAACATAAAGACCTGCCATATGCGCCTGATAAAGTCTGAGAAAGGAATGGCTTTGCGGTTATCAACAATCATTTATTACTACGAGGGAGATACCCGTGCTACACACGGGTGGGAGGCCAGAAGCAAACAGGCAATGCAGATACCGCGAATGCTAAAGCATGAAACCAAAAAATTCCACATTCCTGTAGCACCTTCAGTCGCACGTCAGACATGGACAGCAAGTTCGTGAAGGACTTCCATGAAAAACGTACCTGTTCGCAAACAAACGGGTACGTTCACGGAGAGAAACATCGATCGTGGGACCGTGGTGAATCTGCATATGGCGATCCGCGAAGGTCACGTTCAGAAAATAGAAACCATCACAGCATGTCGTCATTCACTTGACCTCGATATCTCTTTTTAAATTCCAAACAACATATCTCCAATCACAAATTAATCACAAAATAAACTTTTAACAACATTGTTAATGTTTCCTTCATTGGAAAAACTTCCAAATCAATAGTTAAAAGGATTTTGAGCCGATAGCTGTTACGGCCTTGGTAAGATCGATGGAAACAGCAATCTGTTAGCGTATTCACTGCCCAAATAGCTATGTGGAATTCTCTCATGTAGAGATTAAATGGCGTTTGAACTTTGGCAGTGGTCATTATTTACTTTTAATGATCTTTATATACGAATCAAAAAGAAGATAATTGGTTTTGGGTCGTCCTTTCCGCATATCTTGTGGGATTGTGAGTTGGAGAGACGGCCGTGATGGCGGGGAGCGATTTGGAATTCTCTCAAGCAGGGATTCAACCCGTGTCCTTGTAAAAGGTCTTTGGCCAAGGTCACCGAGTCTGATCGGTGCAGCCGTTTGTGCGGCACACGGGAAAGCAACATCGTCATGAGAACAATGAACGTCATGCGAACACGAATGTTGTGCGGGAGTCCAAAGCTGAGAATGCTGGAGACTAAAGCTGAAATTGCGAAAACTAAATAGCCTATTTTACTCCCGGAGATCCCAGGATTTATCCACCCAAAATATCGTTGAGATCGGTTCAGCAGTTTTTACGGTACCTACGAACAGACAGAGAGACAGACGGTTGGACATTTGGTGAAATAGTAAGATGAGCAGGAAACCAGCAGAAAAATTACTTACTACATTATATGATAAAAGGAATTATGTTTTCCATCAAATGAATTTAAGACAATATTTATCTGCTGGGTTGAGAGTAAAAAAATTCATAGAATTTTAAAGTTTAAACAAAGTCATTGGTTAAAGACCAATATTGATTTTAATACAAAAAGGAGGACGGAAGCAAAAACAGATTTTGAGAAGGCCTTTTTAAAATTGCTGAATAATGCTGTATTTGGAAGAAAGAAAAAAACTATGGGTAATGTTACGAATAGACAAACATAAGACTTGCTACATCTTGGAAACATCAAACAAGCATCTAAATTAATTAATAAACCACGTTTTCAAAGAGTGAAGGTGTTTTCAGAGAACTTTTGTGCTGTTCATGATTGTGAATAAAGAGAGTATTGAAATGGATATACGTACTTTTAATATGGGAACATCAATTCTTGAGTTGTCAAAGTTGTTAATGTATGACTACTTTTACAACAACTTAAAGAAGAAATATATGGATGGAGTTAATCTACTCTATATGGATACAGACAGTTTTATTTTCAAAATCAATGTGGAAGATATTTATTAGAATATGTCTGAGGATGTTGATATTTATGATACAAGCAATTATAAATCAGATATCAAACTATTCTCCACAAAGAATAAAAAGGTTATTGCAAAGTTTAAAGATGAATTGGGTGGAAAGATAATTATGAGTGAATTTGTGGGATTGAGAGCAAAGCCTTATGCTTATAAATATATTGATAATAATATTGAAAAGAGTGATAAAAATTTAAAAGGGGTAAAGAAAAATGTAATCAAAGAAACAATAAACTTTGAACATTATTACAGCTGTTTAACCTTTAAGAAAGAAGAGTATAGAAAATGAATACAATAAAAAGTTATAAACTTCAATTATATATAGAGGAGGTAAATAAGAAGGCATTTGGGGCTTTTGATGATGAGGTTTATTTTCGAAAATGGAATTGACAGCCTCCCTAATGGATATATAGATATTTAAAGGATAAGTTTTAATAAGGATTAATAAAAAAAATGGGTTGATGGGGTTTTACTGTGATATAAATGATAGAACCAAGCAATAACTAAACCAAAGAGTGCAGACAATCACAGCCTTGGTATTAAAATGGAAACATAACGAATGTGGTAAATATCAAAAAATTATTATTGAAGAGATAACCAAAGCAAGCCTAAACAAGAAAGAGCAGTCAAAGACTGCAGACCCGTGCCAGGACGTGTTTTCAGTGTTCTTTTTAAGGCTTTTGTGTTAAAACAAACAAGGTGGCCGAACCACATGACCGATAACATCATCGTTATTTTTTCTCTTCACCAATTTATCCCTAGATGATGCTCAATAAATTTCATCTTGATCGGAAGAAGTTTCGTGCCTGTCGAATTATGACGTCATAATGGAGGCACCTATGACATCATCATTAACATATTGTTACAGACGCGGCTTAGATGTTATTTACCGAGCGGTTTGGTATGACCACGTCTGCACAAGTTACCCGATTATACCCGAACGTTGACTAATCGCGCTACGCTAGATCAATGAAGGAAAAGACACACGGCTGGGATTAAAATGACACGACACCAGGGATACGGTTCTCAAGACCTCCGGAGGAGATTATATTAGTGCGGAAGGTTCAGATTACAGGGACGAGAGGTACAGCATAGTAAGATAGGCACTTAGACACACTCTTATATTAACCCCAACAGACGACAGATAAACGGGACAAAAGGCTGACTCACACGGGGATTGATGGCAAGGAAAGCGGGTATCGATGGCTCAAGGTGCACTCTTGGCTCAAGGACAGGGTACTGTACAGTCCAGTAGATGCAGGGAGGTCACAGCGCTCGAGGTGGCGTCTTGTCGTCTCAAGCTGGGGGCGCATCTCACGTCACGTCCGGTACGTGGCCGCGTATATCCGGCGGGGAGTGACACGCCCTCGGCTCGTTAGCTCCGCCCCAGCTGGAATCGGCACGTTGCTTCTCATTGGGTGCGTGCGGGGGGGGGGGGTTACCGGCTCCGCCCTTGACGAGGGGCTGACAAGGAGCCCCTTCGTGGTAACCCCGCCGGAGCGCATCGTCAATGGCGGCTAACCGAGCCGGTGTGAGGACGCACACTCCCCCGCGCAGCGCCGTTGTTGTAGTTGTTGTTTGTAGTTGTAGTTGTTGTTGTTGTTTGGGGAAGAAGACGGGAGGAGGCATGGGAAGGTCCTAAACTCACTACTGGTGCCATATAATCACATTCTGGTGCAACGAAGAGTCAGAATTAATGGAAACGAGTCCTTAACTGACATAGACTAAGAATAACTAGCAAGATGTCCGAAAGTTGTCTACGTGAGATGCGGTGGACCTGGGCACGACATTTAATGGGGGAAAAAGGGGAAGGTCGGTTCTACAGAGTGTTGTTTACAGACAATGGGACTAGGGAATGGGGGATTGGGGATAGTTGGGGAGTATTGGGGAAATAGGGGAGTATTTACAAGCGGATATTGAGGCCAAGTCCCATATCCGCAACATTGCACCCTTCTCTACCCTCGGGGCGTCCCGACCCGATAAATTTTTACCTACTTTAGTGTGGCACTCAGATGTAGTTCCCTCTACTATTAACTCTACCCTGAGTGCGACAGTTTTACAGATGTTCACAAATGAGTAAATATGTCCCCCTGCGACGTTGCACCCTTCTCCTCACAGAAACACACCCACAGGATAACCGAATCCGGAAAGAATTCGCAAACTAAACATACAGCCGGTAGGGAGCATTATTTACAAGACTACGCTGATATTTACACTACGATCCAGGACCTGTTTTTGGAGGAACACATGCAGATGTTATGCATGGAGAGAGCACGCATGCCAGCATCGATACACCAACCCACGAGTGCTCTGTGGCCTACGGCCTTTAATAACGTGCAGAGCACCCTTTCCCAGCACGAAAAGCACCACCCCATAACACAGTCAGCACCATCCGGTGCACCAATAAAGTGTTTATGAATCACCGGTGGTGTCACAGCCGGCCGATGTTCTGCCGCTGGTCTTGCCTTCGTGTGGTGCACTTGGCCTTCTTACTTCTTTCAAAAATAAAGAAAGGCGCCAACCGCGTCCATTTCTTTATTGTGGCCTTCAGGGGGCCAACTAAGAGTGGTTCACCTGTTTGGCATAGGTGCCACGTTGACCCATAGGTCCATCCATGGGTGGTGCTTGGCCGCAAAAGAACTGCGGTCCATTGTGGGTGGCCACAAACATTGCGGTCCATATGGTGTATCGATCCAAGCAGCAAGCAGCGAAAGTGCAGGCCCACAACTGCGAAGCCAGCACCTCTCTCTCCTCTCTCTCTACCCCAAAGCCAGATCCTCGGAGGTGGGAGACAAAAGAAGCAGACAAGTGAGTAAGGTGGTAAGGGCGCAAAAGTGCACGCAATATAAGGTAATGCACACTGGGGGCACATGGGAACCAGGTGAGACAGGTACGTTCCTATCGTACGCTCCCCCCCCCCCCACCAGGTAACCTACATGGCCCCTCCCTTACCCCTTACTGTATCCACAAAACACAACACTACCCATAAACATCTACTTTACAAATCAACAAACATCCCTGCTGTCTTCCCCGTTCCTCCCATATACCAAATTCGTCTTCTCTCCCTCCTAACCAATCAAATTTGCCATTTTCAACTCAACATCATAATTTGCCATCTCCAACTCAACATCATAATTTGCCATTACCAATTCATCATCAGTCCCTCCTAGGGAGGGAGAGATGGAATCACCCCAATGTCTCATCCACGTCGTGATGCGTCTCACAAATCCACAGCAATCCTCATTTCCTGCACAGAACAAAGAAAACACAGGTGTGGAGTCATCATCATCACCACAGGCAAGTGGCTGCGTATGGTGCGACAGGTTCATCAATCCTAACTATTTCCTAAATGACTTTAACAACTTTACACTACCCGGGGTCTTTCTCCGGCCAAACCATTGGCCCTCTTACTCTATGGGTTCTAAAAACCAATTCCCATTGGCCAAACTGTGGTGCTCTTCAATTTGGGGTCTCACTCCCCCGATTCATCTCCCGGTGCCCTCGCACAATTTCTGGGCTGTGGCGTGTACCTCTCCCAGCGGGTCTACCCACCTGCACACCTCCACCACTGCAGTTGCCTCCGAGCTTACCTGCTCCTTACCCTAACCTAACTACCTGGGGAAGGCCCTCTGGCGCTCTCCCCACTCGGTGCCCTCTCTGGCACTGGGCTACCCGATCCACCCCCGGGATCCTCAGGCACCCACTCACAACTACCGGCTCCCAGAGCCCACCTGCGGCCTCACCTGGCCGACATCCTCACAGTGGTGGAGTGCCCAACCAACTACACACACTAACAGGCTACACACCCAGCCATTTCCACAACACTAATGCACCCATCCACAATACCATTCTGCAACCGCACCACAAATGCCAATATCCAACCACAATTTACCTATACCCTCTACCTAACACTTACACTACCCGCCCCGGGTACTCGTGAAAGGGGTCCACTCTTCCCCCATTCACACCTTCGCACCATGCACACCACTCCGTACCACTTACTCCCACTCTCTCCACACACCTGTACTTGCACACCTGTGCTCTCATTCTTGGTGCTGCCTGCACCCTTCTCTCCCCAAGCGCATTCGCGCTGATCCACACACTCATTACTCACACACTGCTCCACACACCTGTCCAGTTGCACACCTGTGCAATCACACCTGTTCCATCCTCACACACACGGCATCATCTCAGCTAACTACTCCCTTCTGAAACTTGCGCTTCCCAGTCGTCCCTTTAAACTATTGCGCTCCCACGTCATTATCATCCATACTAATCTACCTGCGTCCCCACTACAGGTATCAGTCACTAACTAAACTTAACGTCACCTAATGTCATCTTCGCTAGATCCCTACAATATAACCTAACCCACCCGGGCTAGTTTTCACTGCCATACACCCCATAATCTAGTGCGCATTTGCCCCCATGGGAAGGGTGGCAGGGATGCCACCCTTACCCACTGGGCCCATCGCTCCTACCAATTTTGCACATCAAATTTCAACAAATTAAAAATTTGCCAATCACTACCCATCATCTGCCAATCACTACTGCCAATCCCTTGCCAATCATCAAATTTTGTTTTTCTCTAATTTTGGGTCCAAAACACTAACCTCATCACCCAGTCTACTCACTAATACCTCTCGGTGCGCCAATCCCTGTCCAAAGCCCGGCTTCGTAAAGCCAAGCCATGAATGCGGGTTGTTCTGTGCCAGCGGCTGGATGCGTCCGGCACTCGGTGCAGGGACGGGGGCTTACCCGGGCCGAGATCCCACGCACCACCTCGGCGTGGAGCCATCCCATGTCCCGATCTCGACCTGCCGGACTGCCTCAACAAAAAGTGGTCGCCATGACGACCCTTTCTATCGGGCTGCCCGCTCCGCCTAGTGGAGCACGGACGCGGCCGTTCAAAGCGAGGCCCGGCACGCACCGAGGGCCCGATTCGGCTATAAGTCGTTCTAAACTCTACCCCGTCTAACGTCGATGCTTCACCTGGACGCTTACACCCCGCAGCCCGTTCCTTGCTCACACATCCAGCCGTTCCCATGCTACCTTTCCTTACACACCCAGGTACACCCATTCCACTCACAGCCTTGGTCACACACCTGACCACAGAACACTTTGGCACACATTCGTTGGTCGCACACCTCACCAAAACACCTCTTCGCGCCCCCTCCTCAGTCACCTCCTCTGTGACAATCACAGGTGTGCTCTCATTCGCACACCCAACCACGTGCCTCACCACCAACTCCAGCGTGCATTCCCACTCACGCTCTACCATTCCAGGTGTGCATCCTTCCATCCCAGGTGTACATCCTCGCTCACCTGTCACAACCAACTCACTCTCCTTGTCACTCTCAATACTCTCACCTCCACTCTTGACCACGCACTCACCCTTACTCTTGACAGCACACTCTTTCCCCATGCACCTGTCCGTCACACACCTTTCTCGCGCACACTCTCCCGTCACACCCTCTGTAACACTCCCCACACCACGCTTCCATGTGCTCCCTCGCACACGCGCTACGACCGACTCACTCTCGCCAGCACCCTCACTCCTTGGCACGCACTTTTTCCTCACACACCCCAGAGTCGGACTTTCTCGCACACCTCCTCTTTCGCACACCAGACCTGTCGCACACTTCACCAACGGCCTCTCACGAACACCCGGGTCTATCTCGACCCCCAAGCTTATTAAATCCCCTGGCGCATCATACGCACGACCATATTGGTCACCACTTACACCGGGTCCTCTTCCTCTTCGCTTCTCCTCCATCACCTGCGAATCCCTCATCCGGTTAATGAGCACATCATCACGATCCAAACACAGACTTTGGACCAATTCTTTTATCTCCTCTTTTATTTCTTTCTTATCCCCTCTCCGTCGCTTCTTAATTTCGCTCATCCCTTCTTCCACTTCTTCTAGTTTCTGCTTCACCTCTTTCATTCCCCGGTACGTCTCCTCAAGCTCATCCTCTAAGGCTACCTTTGACCGTTTCCAGGTGCGTCCTCACCTGCCGGTCCTTCGTCTCCATTACCTCTACCACCTCGTCCAACCTCGCTGTTAGTCCCTCACGTACCATCTGACATTCCCTCTTTGTCGCTATTAAGTCATTTTTTAGGTCATTTTGTGTCGCTTTTAACCCTCCTATTACCGCTGTGTTCTTCTTTACCTGGTCCGTTAGTTCTTTTTGTCCCTCTGTTAGCTGCTCCACCTCCTGCGTCAGGTCCTCTATTCCCCCTTGTAACTTTACAGTCCCCTTTCTCACCTCCTTCTCCATGTGCTCCTTACAGTGCCTCACCTCCTCGCGCACTCCTCCGACCTCCTCACTCACTCCTCTTCTGATCTCTTCTCCCATCACTTGCATCTCCTGCCCAGATGCCACCCTCATCTGCTCCATTTCCTCCCTGTGAGCATCCAGTTTGGTTTCTACCCCCATTCTGACCCCCTCTATCTGCTGCCCCATTTGGTTAACTTCCCTTTCCGCTTGGTCCCTCATGTCCCTCAATTTGCCTTCCATACTGTTTTCTAACCCTATTAACCCATTTCTCACCTCTTTTATCCCGTTGTCTAACCCCTCAAAATTATTGTCTAACTTCCCAAATTTCTTGTCTAACTCCTTAAAATTATTGTCTAACCCCTCAAAATTATTGTCTAACTTCCCAAATTTCTTGTCTAACTCCTTAAAATTATTGTCTAACCCCTCACCGGTACCCCTCGCTTCGTCCCTCATTACCCCCATTTGGTTTCCCATTACCCCCAATTGCTCACTCTGAGCCCTCGCTTCGTCCCTCATTACCCCCATTTGGCCCTCCAATCGCTCACCCTGAGCATCCATCCGGTTCCCCAACCGCTCACTATCAGCCCTCATTCGCTCACTATTCTGGGCCATAAGGGCCTTCATTTGTATAAAAAAAAGGTTCAAATCCACCAGGGGCGCTGCCACGGTCGCGGGCGTGGACGCCGTGGCCATCTGCGAGGCGCCATTTTGCGCGCCCGCTACTTCGTGCGTGACGGCGCTACTTTGCGAACCTGCTACCCTCACTGCTTCGCTCTCCTCGCGTCTCTCAATTTGGTCCTGGACCGACCCTGCCTCACTCTCCTCTACCGGACCCCAGCTGTCTTGGTCTGCCATAGCGCGACTTTCAAAATTCGGGTTTTTATTTTCGTATAACAAATTCAAATTTCGCCGTTATAATTTCGCGCGGGAAACGCGCTCCGAATCGATTCTACTACAAATTTGGGCCTAATAAATTTAGTCCCGGGTTCGAATTCCACTCCTCGACACCAATTGTTACTGACGCGGCTTAGATGTTATTTACCGAGCGGTTTGGTATGACCACGTCTGCACAAGTTACCCGATTATACCCGAACGTTGACTAATCGCGCTACGCTAGATCAATGAAGGAAAAGACACACGGCTGGGATTAAAATGACACGACACCAGGGATACGGTTCTCAAGACCTCCGGAGGAGATTATATTAGTGCGGAAGGTTCAGATTACAGGGACGAGAGGTACAGCATAGTAAGATAGGCACTTAGACACACTCTTATATTAACCCCAACAGACGACAGATAAACGGGACAAAAGGCTGACTCACACGGGGATTGATGGCAAGGAAAGCGGGTATCGATGGCTCAAGGTGCACTCTTGGCTCAAGGACAGGGTACTGTACGGTCCAGTAGATGCAGGGAGGTCACAGCGCTCGAGGTGGCGTCTTGTCGTCTCAAGCTGGGGGCGCATCTCACGTCACGTCCGGTACGTGGCCGCGTATATCCGGCGGGGAGTGACACGCCCTCGGCTCGTTAGCTCCGCCCCAGCTGGAATCGGCACGTTGCTTCTCATTGGGTGCGTGCGGGGGGGGGGGTTACCGGCTCCGCCCTTGACGAGGGGCTGACAAGGAGCCCCTTCGTGGTAACCCCGCCGGAGCGCATCGTCAATGGCGGCTAACCGAGCCGGTGTGAGGACGCACACTCCCCCGCGCAGCGCCGTTGTTGTAGTTGTTGTTTGTAGTTGTAGTTGTTGTTGTTGTTTGGGGAAGAAGACGGGAGGAGGCATGGGAAGGTCCTAAACTCACTACTGGTGCCATATAATCACATTCTGGTGCAACGAAGAGTCAGAATTAATGGAAACGAGTCCTTAACTGACATAGACTAAGAATAACTAGCAAGATGTCCGAAAGTTGTCTACGTGAGATGCGGTGGACCTGGGCACGACATTTAATGGGGGAAAAAGGGGAAGGTCGGTTCTACAGAGTGTTGTTTACAGACAATGGGACTAGGGAATGGGGGATTGGGGATAGTTGGGGAGTATTGGGGAAATAGGGGAGTATTTACAAGCGGATATTGAGGCCAAGTCCCATATCCGCAACAATATGTTATTCCACATGGAGATTTCATTTCAATGAGCCATGTCTCCATTTTTTCTATGCAGCGTTTTCGGAGATATAGAAGTGCAATTTTTTTCGGTTTTTCAAAGATGGCGGCCGAAACACGTGACCGATGACGTCGTAATTATCATTAGAAAATTATATCGGTGGAGTTGCACCTATCGTAAAAATTTCCTGTCAATCGGACCAACGGTTGCAGAGAAAATCATATTTATTCTGTGCGGAAAAACAAACAAACAGACAGACAAACAAACGCACTCAAATGCCACGCCCTCTCCTCTGGCGAGGGTAATAAAGCATGCAGGTTGAAGGGTTTAAAATATTTAATGGATGTCAAGAGGTCAATGGAAAAATAATTTTCTACAATCTCAAAGTGATATGTGGCTCAGGAGGTTCTCAGAGAAGAACATTGAGAGAGGTTTATAATTTCACCTCTGCTCAGGAACGATATTTAAACCAAGAAACAAGTTTCACTTCATATTTTGTAAATATAATTGACGGTGACAGAAGCCAACAGAAAATTAAGCTATTCCCGAAAATAGAACAAAAACAAATATTCGTTGGTTCGCAGTTCGAGTATAATGAAAATATTGTTGCGGATATGAGGACTGTATTTTTTTTGATTGTGTGTATTATTATTATTGTTTATTCTGCGCCTCCTGCCTCCGGAGCTGTGTAAAGGTCAAAGGGCGTCCCATAATTAGTCCATAAAGCATCCACACCACAGCCAATCATAGAATACCCCTGTTCAATAGTTATATCTTATTATGTGTTTTAGGGTAAGGCTGTGTCTCCCATTAATTGAAATACTCCATTGCACCAGTGAAAGAAATAGATTCCCTTCATTCCCACTCCCAAAACTTCCATTCCCCCTTTTCGTCAATTGCCATTCGCATTGCCAACCAACAATTGCCGCCATTGACCACGAGGCAGGGTTGGGGAAGAAAGGCGGGTCCCCACCTCGTCATAGAGGGGAGGAGTGAGTCAGCCCCACTCAACCAACCACGAACAAGGGGTTGGACTTGGAGAGGGTGTGGAGAGAAACATCGAGGAGGTTCGCGAAGGTTGAGGGGCGGGGCCTATATAACCCGCAGCTAGGGCGTTTCCAAAAAGAGATGAGCTTTGACAGAGAGACGAGAGGGAGTCCAAGCGGTTTTTTTTTTTTTTTTTTTTTTTTTTTATACAAGATCGAGGCTCGTGAAAGAGCGAACATTAATCACACAGAAAGACAAACCGACACATAAAACATATAACATCGGGAGCGGTAGACAAGATGGGGAGAGAGGGGGAAGGACACAAACAACATTTGAGAGCAGGTACCGAGAGACATGGAGACATCGAGAGATCTGAGAGAGGGCGAGGGCTTTGGGGGGGGGGGGCATGGGAAGGGGGCGGTGGGAGAGGTATAAAACATATGGACACTGCCAGGACTTCCAGGAAAGAAGTTGGAATTTCAAACAAGGTGGATCTGGGGTGAATTAGCGGGGGTAGAAAAGATCAAGGTTTTCGATGGGGGAAGATAAGAGATGGTGGTGAACAGCTGTTTTAAAGACCTGGAGGGAGGAGTGGGATTGAAGGGAGTGAGGGAGTTTGTTCCAGAGGCGGGAGAAAAGAGGAATGAAAGAGTGAAGGTGAGCAGAGAGCCGAGATTTCGGCAGTTTAACCATCAGAGGGTTGCTGGCAGATCTTGTGCGACCTGTAGGAATATTTGGGGGACAGAGCACAGAGAGAGCTGGGGGAGCAAGGCCGGAGAGGAGTCGGTAGAAGACAGAAAGACCACCTACCTGCCTGCGGTGAGTGAGTGAAAGGCCCTCAGAGATAGCTTCATCGCGGGAGATTCCAATAATTCTGAAAGCTTTGGTTTCAACAGCGTGAAGCCGAGCTAGGTGTGAGGCAGGAGCACCGGCCCATAGGGGAGAACAGTATTCCATTGAGCTGCGGATGAAAGCCTTGTATGTGGTGAGGAGCTCAGGTGTGCCGAGGAAGGACTTCGCACGACGGAGGATGCCCAGTCGGCGACTGGCTTTGGAGGCCAGCTTGGAAATGTGGTTTTCCCAAGAAAGATCATGGCAGATAGTGAGACCCAAAATCTTGAGCGACAGAACTTCTTGGAGAGGATTGTTGAGAAAGTAGATGGGAGGGTTGTCCAGTCGATCTTTTCGGAGAGACATAGTAAGAGTGTGAGATTTGTCAGGATTGAAAGACATGTTCCACTTGTTTGACCAGTCTGTGATTTTGTCCAGGTCTTCAGAGAGTGAGGAGGCAGCAGACTGCCGATCTGAGGGAAGAGGAATGGAGCGGCAGAGAGTGGAGTCATCAGCAAAGAGATAGAGAGGATTTTCGAGAGAGTCAGAGAGATCATTGATGAAGACCAGAAAAAGCACGGGGCCCAGAACACTGCCTTGGGGAACTCCAGCCTGAACAGGAAGAGGAGATGAGAGAAACCCATTCAGGGCCACACGTTGACGACGACTAGAGAGGAAGTCCACCAGCCATGCGTGGAGATTTCCATGGATACCAAAGGAGGAGAGTTTGGTGAGCAGAGCGGGGTGCCAGACCGTGTCGAAGGCACGTGATATGTCGAGGGAGACAGCTCTAATTTCCTGTTTGGCATTGAGGACCTCCATCCATTGTTGAGACAGCAGAAGCAGCATGTCCAGAGTAGAGTGACCTGGTCTGAAACCAAATTGATGATCAGAGATCAAGCCATTGGGGAAGAGGAAAGATTTCATATCCGAAGCAATGATGGATTCCATGACTTTGCTGATAATTGGGAGAAGGCTGATTGGTCTGTAGTTGCTAGGATCTGTTTTTGCACCTTTTTTGTGCAAAGCGGTGATGTTGGCTGATTTCCAAGCAGATGGCAGTTGACCTTGAGCAAAAGAGAGGGTGAAGAGAACAGAGAGAGGGTGAGATAGAGCAGCAGAGCAGGATTTTAGGACCCGTGGGCTGATGCCATCGGGTCCAGTTGCAGAATCAGAGTCGAGGGTTGACAGAAACTTTTCCACCTTGTCAGGAGGAAAGGACACGGAGTCCAGGAGCAGCAGGGTACGACTGGGTATGGTGGGTACAGAGAGGGATGGGTTTGGGACACAAGATTTAGAGGCAAACACAGAGTTGAGGCATTCAGCTTTTTCACGTGCGGAGTCAGCTGTGTAGCCGTTTGAGGTAAGGGAGGGGATGGAGGGGGAACAAACACCAGAAACGGATTTGACCAGATGCCACCAGGATTTGGAAGAGGGAGACAGATAAGAGAGTTCGGTCTTGAGAACGGAGAGGCGCTTTGAGTGAGTCAGAAAGAAGTCCAGGGTTGAGCTGCAGCTCGAGCCACTGAAACTGCATTTACTGCAGCTCGAGCCACTGAAACTGCATTTACTGCAGCTCGAGCCACTGAAACTGCATTTACTGCAGCTGGAGCCACCGAAACTGCAGCCACAGCAGCGTGAGGCCTGGACGGCAGTTTGGAGCAGGGCCGCGAAGGGGCGGCGGCTGCCCAACGAGTCGATCGGTTGCAGGACCAGTTGGACCTCCCTATCCCGCCAGTCATCCATCTCCCGCCAGTCCTATCATCATTCCCCGCGTGAGTCTGTCCTTGTTTGTTCTGTCCCTGGGTTAATTAAGACTGTAGGTAAGCTAGCGTTGCACTGTGTATCTAATCTCGTCTGTAAATAAACGTGCCTGCTTTCTTCCTACTTATATGTGTACATAATAAATCCAATTACTCTTCTGTACGTCTTCTTCCTCTTTGTATTCGGTCACTTTAGAGTTTCCCGATTGAATAGCGGTGGCGCGATCCGGCCAAAGTTTGGGGCAAATCGGGTATTAGTCGGGGAATAACTGTTCGGTCGCGGTAATACCACCGCTCGGTCAAAATAACATCTTAACCGCGTCCGTAACAATTGGTGTCCGGGAGTGAGATACGAGGCCCGAAGCGCGCTTAACGCGCTCAAAATTACAAGCAGTTGGAAATTGTTGTGTTTTAAAGCAAAAACCCGAATTTTGAAATCGCGCCATGGCTGGTCAAGGCGATCGGATGCCGGTGGGTGAGCTAGAGGAGGGGTTAGGAGTAACCCAGGATCAGAGGGACGAAGTAGAGGAGAACATTGGCAATGTGGTTGAGGGAGTATCAGACGCACAAAATGGCGCTATCGCGCACGTGGTTGAAGCAGCACCAAATTTTGCCGCGCCCGTGACCGTAGCAGCACCAAGTTGCGCTGCGCACGTGGTCGCGGCAGCCGAGCCAGAAATGCCAGAGTACATGCGAGTCTTTATGATTCAAATGATGGCAAAAATGGATGCCCAAAATGATAAGTCCACCCGAGAGCGAAGATAAATGGGTGAGCGGTTGGGAAACCAAATTGTGGGATTGAGGGCTGATAGTGAGCGACAGGGTGAGCAATTGGGGGTAATGAGGGACAAAGCGAGGGGTACCGGTGAGGGGTTAGACAATAATTTTAAGGGATTAGACAATAAATTTGGGAAGTTCGACGACAAATTTGAGGGGTTAGACCACGGGATAAAAGAGGTAAAGAATGGGTTAATGGGGCTAGAAAATAGGATGGAAGACAAATTGCGGGAAATAGGGGAGCAATCCGCCCGGGAAATCGAACAGATGGGGAACCAGATAGAGGAGGTGAAAATCGGGTTAGAAAGTAAATTGGATGCTCAGAGGGATGAATTGGGACAGATGAGGGTAGCATCTACAAAAGAGAGGGCGGAGATGAAAGAGGAGATACGACGAGGTGTAAGTGAGGAGGTCTCGGGGGTACGCGAGGAGGTAAAGCGAGGCGAAAAGCGTATCGAGAAAGAGGTGAGAAATGGGACGGCAAAGTTACAAGGGGGAATAGAAGATCTGACGGAGGAGGTGGAACAGCTGACAGAGGGACAAACGGAGTTAGTGGAGCAGGTTCAAAGGAACACTGCGGTACTAGGAGGGTTAAAGGCGACACAAAAAGAAATTAAAAATGACTTAATAGCGACACAGAGGCAATGTCAGATGGTACGTGAGGGACTGACAATGAGGTTGGACGAGGTGACAGAGGTAATGGAGACAAAGGACCGGCAGGTGAGGATGCACATAGAGACGGTCACGGTAGCCTTAGAGGACGAACTTGAGGAGACGCACCGGGAAATAAAAGAGGTGAAGCAAAAATTAGAGGAAGTGGAAGAAGAGGTGAGTGAAATTAAGAAGAGACGGACAGAAACTAAAAGAGAAATCCAGGAGGAGGTGATGGAATATGTGCAAGGTCGGTGCTCAACTCATAATGATGTGCTCACTAACCAAATAAAGAGTTTGCAGGTGGCGAAAGAGGTGCGGAGACGAGGTGCCAAGGTGAGTGGCGATATACGAGGAAATGTACATGATGTGAGGGGAGCTTCAGTCGGCTTGGGGATTGATTTGGACCCGGGTGTTCGTGAGAGGCCGTTGGTGAAGTGTGCGACAGGTCTGGTGTGCGAAAAAAGAGGTGTGCGAGAATGTCCGACCATGGGGTGTGTGAGGAAAAAGTGCGCGCCGACCAGTGAGTGTGCTGTCGAGAGTGAGTCGGTAGTAGCGTGTGTGCGAGGGAGCACATGGAAGCGCGTAGTGAGGAGTGTTACAGAGGGTGTAACGGAAGAGTGTGCGCGAGAAAGGTGTGTAACGGACGTGTGCATGGGGAAAGAGTGCGCTGTCAAGAGTAGGGGAGAATGCATGCCTGTGGTGAGTGTTACAGAGGGTGTAACGGGAGAGTGTGCGCAAGAGTGTGCGCGAGAAAGGTGTGTAACGGACAGGGGCATGAGGAAAGAGTGCGCTGTCGAGAGTAAGGGTGAGTGCGCTGTCAAGAATGGAGGTGAAAGTAGTGAGAGTGACACGGAGCGTGAGTTGGTTGTGACAGGTGAGCGAGGATGTACACCTGGAATGGAAGGATGCACACCTGGAATGGTAGAGCGTGTGTGGGAATGCACACTCGAGTTGGTAGTGAGGCACGTGGTTGGGTGTGCGAGTGAGAGCACACCTGTGATTGTCACAGAGGAGGTGACCGAGAAGGGAGCGCGAAGAGGTGTGTTGGTGAGGTGTGCGAGCAACGAGTGTGTGCAAAGGTGTTCGGTGGTCAGGTGTGTGACCAAGTCTGTGAGTGGAATGAGTGTACCTGGGTGTGTAAGAGAAGGTGCAATGACCAAGAGCAGGGAAACGGCTGGATGTATGAGCAAGAAAGGGGTAGCGTATGCGTGTAAGCATGCAGGTGAGGCACCGACGGTAACCGGGTTAGCGGTTAGAACGACAGTTAGCCGAATCGGGCCCTCGGTGCGCGTCGGGCAGTTTCGCGTGCCGCGAGGACCAGCGGGGATCCGAGCCACGGCAGGTTCGAAAGGACCGCCGTACATGATCCACGCTGGGCCTCGCTTGGAACGGCCGCGTCTGTGCTCCACTAGGCAGAGCGGGCAGCCCGATAGGAAGGGTCGTCATGGCGACCACTTTTTATTGAGACATTCCGGCAGGTCGAGATCGGGCAATTGGATGGCTCCGCGCCGAGGTGGTGCGTGGGATCTCGGCACGGGTAAGCCCCCGTCCCTGCACCGAATGTCGGACGCATCCAGCCGCCGGCACCAAACAACCCGCATTCATTGCTCGGCGTTACGAAGCCGGCTCTAGACGTGAATTGGCGCACCGAGAGGATCTAATAAGTAGACGGGTGATGAGGTTAGTGTTTTGGACCCAAAATTAGAAAAAGTCAAAATTTGATGATTGGCAAAGGATTGGCAGAGTGATGATTGATAATGGTACGGTGATTGGCAGATGATTGGCAAAATTTTTGATTGGCTGAAATTTGACGAGCAAAATTAATAGTGAGAGACCCCCGATGTGGTGGGATGGCCAATCCACCATCCCTCACAGAAGCGGGGGGGGGGGGGGCAAAGAAGCACTAGATTATGGGGTTGATGGCAGTGTAAGCTCGCCGAGGGAGGGTTAGGATATAAAGTGTAGGGCCCTAGAGATTGACATTTGGTAACGGTAAGGTTAGTTAGTGACAATGACACCAGGTAGCTGGGGACGCAGGTAGCTTAGAGTGGATGATAATGACGTGGTATGTGCTTAGTTTAAAGGGAAGACGGGGAGCACTAAGTTAGCAGGGCAACAGGTAGTTCAGATGATGCCGTGTGAGTGTGGGAGGTGTATTGAGCAGTGTGTGAGGATTGTAACAGGTGTGATTGAACAGGTGTGATTGCACAGGTGTGCAACTGAACAGGTGTATGGAGCAGTGTAGGAGGGAGTAGTGGTGATTGCGTGTGGTGTTGACCAAATGGTCCAGGAAGAGGAGGAGGGTGCAGGTGGCACCAGGTGATTGCACAGGTGTGCAACAACAGGTATGAGGAACAGGTGTATGGAGAATGGTTGTGTGAAATACGTGGAGTGTGGAATATCTGGAGTATTGGAATGGATGGTCGTGGAGTGAGTATGGTGGAAACTATGGAGTGGAGTGGATGGTGCGAAGGTGTGAATGGGGGAAGGATGGACCCCCATCACGAATACCCGGGGAGGGTAGTGTAAGTGTTAGGTAGAGGGTATAGGTAAATTGTGGTTGGATATTGGCATCTGTGGTGCGGGTGAAAGAATGGTATTTGGATGGGTGCATTAGTGTTGTGGAAATGGCTGGGCGTGTAGCCTGTTAGTGTGTGTAATTGGTTTGGGCACTCCACCACTGTGAGGATGTCGGCCAGGTGAGGCCGCAGGTGGGCTCTGGGAGCCGGTAGAGTTTTGTGGATGGGGCCCGAGGATCCGGAGGACGACCCGGGTAGCCCAGTGCCAGAGGGCACCAAGGGGTGACAGAGCCAGGAGGGGCCTTCCCCAGTTAGTTAGGTTAGGGTGAGGAGCTAGGTAAGCTCGGGTGGCAACTGCAGTGGTGGAGGTGTGCAGGTGGGTAGACCTGCTGGGAGAGCTACACGTCACAGCCCAGAAATTGTGCAAGGGCACCGGGAGATGAATCGGGGGAGTGAGACCCCAAATTGAGAAGCACCACAGTTTGGTCAATGGGAATTGGTTTTTAGAACCCATAGTGTAAGTGGCCAATGGATTGGCAGGGAGAGACCCCGGGTAGTGTAAAGTGTGTTAATGTCATTTAGAGGATAGATAGGATGAAGGATCTCCTTGCACCATCTGCATCCACTCACCTGAGGTGACAGGTACTCCGCACCATGCCATGTTTAATTATTTTTTATGTGCAAATGTTTTGGATTGTGAGACGCATCATGACGTGGGTGTGACATTGTGCTTGATGTTCCATCTCTTCCTCCTTATGAGGATTGATGACGAATTTGGGTGATGGCAAATTTTGAAGTAGAGGGATTGTGGAGACGAATTTGGTATTGAAGAAATATGGGGAAGACGTGACAGTAGCGACGAATTTGTAAATGTGTAGATTTTGTAAATATGGGGTAAGGGCAAGGGTAGTGTAGGTGACAGGTGGGGTGACTACGGTAGGGACGAGCTTTCTCACTTCGCCCTCCGTACGCATTTCGCCTTGCATTGCCTTATTGATGTGTACCCTTGTGACCTTACCCCTCGCTCATTTGTCTCTTTTGTCTCCCACATGACCTGTGCGCCATTGTGCGCCGAGGGGAGCGTGCGTGGGTCGGCCATTGTGCGCCCGAAATTCCCAGAACCAGCTGTCTGCATCGATGCACCACATATGGACCACATGCCTGTGGCCGAGCACCACTGATGGACCCCATGGGTTGGGGCATGGCCCCTCTGCTGGAACCGGCCATGAGGGCCCAAAATCTTGCTGGCGGACCTTGGCTACAGGGCACCGATGCCCCACAGGTGAACCACACATAGTCGGCCCCTGTGGGCCATAAATAAAATTAAAAAGGACACATTGGGTGCATTTTTCAGTTCGAATAGGCCGCCAGTAAGAAAAGCAATGAAAGAAAGACAACAACTGGAAGACAATAATAATAACCAGCAGAGGGAGCCGAAGAGCAAGAGACCACCTGCAGGGTTAGGGGTTGTTGATTTATTTTTATTATTGAACATGCATTGAACATTGATGAACTGTGGTGACTGCACCGATTGGTGCTTGAGGGTGTATTGGTGTGTTTTTGGGTGCTTTCATGGTGCGTCGATGCAGAGCAGACTGTCTCCCCCCCAGAAAGAACAATTACAGGTCCTGGGTTAGTTTTGTAAATAAAAGCAGAGTCATTGTAAATAATGCTCCCCACCGTCAGTGTGTAGTTTGAAGACCATTCCGCAATTCGGTTAACTGTGGGCGTAAGTCTGTTAGGCAGGGTGCAATGGAGCAGCGGGACACATTTATTTATGTTTTAAAACTGTCGCACTCAGGATCAGGTTAAAAGTAGAGGGAACTACACCTAAGTGTCACACTAAATAAAAGTTGTAGGCCCGGGACGTGCCTAAGAGGAGGAGGGTGCAGTGTTGCGGTTATGAGGACTGTATTTTTTTTGATTGTGTGTATTATTATTATTGTTTATTCTGCGCCTCCTGCCTCCAGAGCTGCGTAAAGGTCAAAGGGCATCCCATAATTAGTCCATAAAGCATCCACACCACAGCCAACCATAGAATACCCCTGTTCAATAGTTATATCTTATTATGTGTTTTAGGGTAAGGCTGTGTCTCCCATTAATTGAAATACTCCATTGCACCAGTGAAAGAAATAGATTCCCTTCATTCCCACTCCCAAAACTTCCATTCCCCCTTTTCGTCAATTGCCATTCGCATTGCCAACCAACAATTGCCGCCATTGACCACGAGGCAGGGTTGGGGAAGAAAGGCGGGTCCCCACCTCGTCATAGAGGGGAGGAGTGAGTCAGCCCCACTCAACCAACCACGAACAAGGGGTTGGACTTGGAGAGGGTGTGGAGAGAAACATCGAGGAGGTTCGCGAAGGTTGAGGGGCGGGGCCTATATAACCCACAGCTAGGGCGTTTCCAAAAAGAGATGAGCTTTGACAGAGAGACGAGAGGGAGTCCAAGCGGTTGAGTCCAAGAGAGGCGCTTTGAGTGAGTCCGAAAGAAGTCCAGGGTTGAGCTGCAGCTCGAGCCACTGAAACTGCATTTACTGCAGCTCGAGCCACTGAAACTGCATTTACTGCAGCTCGAGCCACTGAAACTGCATTTACTGCAGCTGGAGCCACCGAAACTGCAGCCACAGCAGCGTGAGGCCTGGACGGCAGTTTGGAGCAGGGCCGCGAAGGGGCGGCGGCTGCCCAACGAGTCGATCGGTTGCAGGGCCAGTTGGACTTCCCTATCCCACCAGCCATCCATCTCCCGCCAGTCCTATCATCATTCCCCGCGTGAGTCTGTCCTTGTTTGTTCTGTCCCTGGGTTAATTAAGACTGTAGGTAAGCTAGCGTTGCACTGTGTATCTAATCTCGTCTGTAAATAAACGTGCCTGCTTTCTTCCTACTTATATGTGTACATAATAAATCCAATTACTCTTCTGTACGTCTTCTTCCTCTTTGTATTCGGTCGCTTTAGAGTTTTCCCGATTGAATAGCGGTGGCGCGATCCGGCCAAAGTTTGGGGCAAATCGGGTATTAGTCGGGGAATAACTGTTCGGTCGCGGTAATACCACCGCTCGGTCAAAATAACATCTTAACCGCGTCCGTAACAATATTATAGGTGGGAATAATGTGAAACACCATCTGTAATAATCAACCCCCTCTGCTTTCCCTTTACCTTCCCCGACCCCTCCTGCCCCCCAGCCCCCCCCCACACCCACCCCCACACACAAGTAGTATGAAAAGGGGGGTTCTGAGATAAGATATCGAGCAGGTGAGTGAGCGATGGCGAGGGAAAACTAGTGGAACGAGCGAGAGCGTGTGGAACAAGTGTAAGCGAATGTACATGCGAGTGGTCCTGTGGAGATGTTTTGCCTCAGGACCCCCCCTTTTCATACTACTGCCCAGAGTAGTACCTTGAGTAACTCTAGCCTGGACAGGAAGAGGAAATGAGAGGATTCCATTTAGAGCAACACGTTGACGACGACAGGTTAGGAAGTCCGCCAGCCATAAGTGGAGATTTCCAAGGATACCATAAGAGGAGACTTTGATGAGAAGAGCGGGGTGCCAGACAGTATCAATGGCATGAGATATGTCAAGGGAGACGGTCCTGATTTCCTGTCTGGCATTGAGGACCTCCATCCATCGTTTTCTCTCTCTTTCTTTCTCTCTTTCTCCAACTCTGTCGTGGCCCTCACTTTGTGAATGCGGGGGTACACCATCCTGGATGTGGGGGATCTCTGGGTCGCTCTTGCAAAATCTATCAGCTGTCTCCATGCCGTGGACTTGTTCGAGAGAACTGTCTGGCGGTATACAACAACAACATCCGACCACGAGTTTAGGAAAGTAGACAAGAATAAGGAAGCTTTTGCAGGGTTCATGCTTTATTTCCTGCAGACAGGCATCCATGCATTTCAGTGACCAGGTCACACAAACACACCTATTCATTCAACATCTACAGCCTTCCTTGTCTCAGCATGCCATTTGATGTATCCAGGAAGGAACTTCATGAATGGATAGGCCAAGCGAAAGTCCAGAATTTCAAGCAGTTAAGGGGCTGCCTTCGAGTTTAGCAACATGGCTCTCAACCAGTGAAATGCATGGTCAGAGGACAATCACTTTGGAAACAGAATATTTTCACAAACGTGGGCGAAAGCTTATGGTGGACAGATGGTGGTGCAAGCATGCCTCAACTACGAAATAAACATGCCGTGACAAGTGCACAGCAACATATCACAAAATTCTAAAAGAACAGGACAGACTAACAAGTAAAACCTTTTCTCTACAGGTCCAGCACTCTTTCCCAGCCTGCTCACATTTGCATAGCTCAGGGAATACTCGAGGATGGTACGTGGACAGAGGTTGAAATACACTCCAGGACAAGCATAGGTGTACAATGAGCATGCTGGAAAACATGAAACAGGAGACATGCAGGAAGCCCGCAGAATTCTAAAATTGGCTTTTTCCACCACTTGTCGGACTTGTAACTCCTGAATTGGTGATGCAGCCCATTTTGGTCCGAAGTAACATGATGTGCTTACTGCCATGCTTAAAAGAAACGGGGTGCAACTTACATGAGCAGGTGAGTAGACCATTGATGCCGAGTACCAACTCACATGTAGTTGTGAAACTCATTGAAAAATTGGGCTAGATCTGAGGTTATTCTCAGGTAAACAGATATGCATTTTGGGGTTAAAGCTGTAAGACCAGGCGTTGAGCTGAAGTTTTTTGGGGGTTGGGTGAGAGGGGAATGGGTGGAAGCAGCGTCTCTTGTGTTAAAATATTGAAATACGGGAATGTCAGGAAAGACGGAAAATGCTTCGGATGAAGCTTGCACTTAGGCCTCGGCAAATGACCAGGACTTGGATGCCCATTGTGCCAAGTGAGGGGGAGGTTATGCTTGACTAGAGTCTGAAAAGCCAACTCGACTTCCTGGCCTAAAATCTGGGTGTCGAAGATCGGTTATCAGGTCCTTGGGAGTCATCAAGTGGGTGGATCCTGATGAGGAGAATAGGGAGGGATACATGGATAAGAGAAATCAAGATCAGCATTACATTTCCCAGGAGGTGTATGAGGAAAGGCAAGGGGTGTGATGGTGAGATTAGTAATGAGAGTGCTATTTTATTGAAATAAAATGTAAAGGTTAAAACCCCACCCATAAGGACCTCCCAGTTTCCATTGGTTGCGGTGACCTCGTAAGCGCAACGCGTTTCTGCGTAGGTTGCTCCGCCGAGAACAAAGAGCAACAGTCGTGGACCGCTGCGGCCTTCATGTCAGCGGCCATACATTCTTCCACTGGAGGGGTCAAATAGGCGAGATTTCAGAGGTCATAATAAATAAGGAAAATTGCCATAAAGTATGAACGCTCAAGAAAGGTTTTCAAAGAAATTCTTAAAGGTCACGTGGGTTTGTGCGTGGGATCATTTAAATATTACTTTTACAAAATGGTGGAATTTTTCCCCCTCCACTCTTCCCTACCCCTTCTCAATGTTTTCATATACATTATTTACCTTTTCTTCTTTACCCCACTGTCCGAGTTTTTCCTTTTCTAAATTTTGCAACCCCTTCTCCATTCCCTGGACGAAGCAATATCGATATCTATATTTCCTCTTGGAAGGCAAATCCAACTGAAGGCAATCTCAGTTCCTTCCACCAAGCTTGGAAGAAGTGTTTGTCTACCCTCAGGAGTGCCAGGAAGCACTATCTCTCCACACTCAAGATTGAAATCTCAAACCTGTCTCCTACCTCCAAATCCTGGTGGCGTCTTGTCAAATCCGTTTCTGGTGTTTGTTCCCCCTCCATCCCCTCCCTTACCTCAAATGGCGACACAGTTGACACCGCACGTGACAAAGCCGAATGCCTCAACTCTGTGTTTGCGTCAAAATTTTGTGTCCCAAACCCATCTCTCTCTGTTCCCACCTTTCCCAGTCGAACCCAACTGCTCCTGGACTCTGTGTCCTTCTCTCCTGACAAGGTGAAGAAGTTTTTGTCAAACCTCGACTCTGATTCTGCAACTGGACCAGACGGCATCAGCCCACGGGTCCGAAAATCCTCCTCTGCTGCTCTATCTCAACCTTTCTCTGTTCTTTTCACCCTCTCTTTTGCTCAAGGTCATCTGCCAGCATCTTGGAAATCAGCAAACATTACCGCTTTACACAAAAAATGTGCAAAAACAGATCCTTGCAACTGCAGACCAATCAGCCTGCTTATCAGCAAATTATCAGCAAAATCATGGAATCCATCATTGCTTCGGATATCAAATCCTTCCTCTTCTCCAATGGCTTGATCTCTGATCATCAATTTGGATTCAGACCAGGCCATTCTACTCTGGACATGCTGCTTCTGCTGTCTCAACGATGGATGGAGGTCCTCAATGCCAAACAGGAAATCAGAGCCGTCTCCCTTGACATATCACGTGCCTTCGATACGGTCTGGCACCCAGCTCTGCTCACCAAACTCTCCTCCTGTGGTATCCATGGAAAGCTCCACTCATGGCTTGCGGACTTCCTCTCTGGTCGTAGGCAACGGGTGGCCCTGAATGGATTTCTCTCATCTCCTCTTCCTGTTCTGGCTGGAGTTCCCCAAGGCAGTGTTCTGGGCCCTGTGCTATTTCTGGTCTTCATGATGATCTCTCTGACTCTCCGGAAAATCCTCTCTATCTCTTTGCTGATGACTCCACTCTCTGCCGCTCCATTCCTCATCCCTCAGATCGGCAGTCTGCAGCCTCCTCACTCTCTGCAGACCTGGATAAAATCACAGACTGGTCAAACAAGTGGAACATGTCTTTCAATCCTGACAAATCCCACACTCTTACTATGTCTCTCCGAAAAGACCGACTGGAAAACCCTCCCATCTACTTTCTCAACAATCCTCTCCAAGAAGTTCTGTCGCTCAAGCTTTTGGGTCTCACTATCTGCCATGATCTTTCCTGGGATAACCACATTTCCAAGCTGGCCTCCAAAGCCAGTCGCCGACTGGGCATCCTCCTGTCGTGCGAAGTCCTTCCTTGGCACACCTGAGCTCCTCACCACATACAAGGCTTTCATCCGCAGCTCAATGGAAGAAAGCTCTCCCCTCCTGCCTCACACCGAGCTCGGCTTCACGCTGTTGAAACCAAAGCTTTTTTTTGTTTTTTTTGTTTTTTGTATCCTGAATCGAGGCTCGTGAAAGAGCTGACATTTACTTCACAAACAAATCAACCAGACAAATAAAATATATAAAAAGAGGGAGCGGAAGACAAGCGAAGGGGAAGCACACAAACACTTGAGAGCACACAACATTTAAGAGCAGGGAGATGTGTGGGAGGGAGAGGGCTTGGGGGGAGGAGGCGTGGGAACGGGGGGGAGGGGGATCATATCAGAATCATTGGAATCTCCTGCGATGAAGCTAACTCCGAGGGCCTTTCACTCACTCACCGCAGGCTGGTTGGTGGTTTTTCTGTCTTCTACCGACTCCTCTCCAGCCTTGCTCCCCCAGCTCTCTCTGTGCTCTGTCCCCCTAATATTCCTACAGGTCGCACAAGATCTTCCAGCAACCCTCTTATGGTGAAACTGCCAAAATCTAGGCTCTCTGCTCACCTTCACTCTTTCATTCCCCTTTTTTCCCGCCTCTGGAATAAACTCCCCCACTCCCTTCAATCCCACTCCTCCCTCCTCGTCTTTAAAACAGCTGTTCACCACCATCTCTTATCTTCCCCCATCCAAAACCTTGATCTTTTCTACCCCTGTTAATTCACCCCAGATACACTTTTTTTGAAATTCCAACTTCTTTCCTGGAAGTCCTTGCAGTGTTGATGTGTTTTATACCTATCCCACCTCCCCCCAAGCCCTCCCCCTCCCACATTTCTCTCGATGTCCTTGCTCTCAAATGTTGTGTTTGTGTCCTTCCCCCTCTCTCCCCATCTTGTGTTCCGCTCCTCTTATTTTGTGTTTTATGTGTCGGTTGCCTTTTTGTGTGATTAATGTCAGCTCTTTCACGAGCCACGATCTTGTATACAAAAAAAAGAAGATCATTAAATTCCAAAATAATTTAGCTGGTGTCAATGATAGAATGGATCTTGAAGACGGACCCTTTCCTCACCCTATAAAATGACAGGAAATAGAGATCCCCACAGGGCTCGTGCAAATACAGGAAATAGAACAAATATATATTGAATCTGTTGATTTTTAATGCGGAACTTTTGAAATGACATATTCCGCCACAGAATACCTGGCATGCATGCGCAGAAACCTTAATAAATGGCGGCATTCACAGCATCATAAAGTATATAGTGTGTCGGAGATAAGGATTGTTAATTAAAATGGTTCACCAAGCTTCTAAAATAAGCTGAAAATACTTGTAAAAGTACCACAGAGGAAGTGCTGTGCCTTTGTACAACGAAAGACTTGGAAAACTTTCTCAGCTCGCCAAACGGGGAGCTGCCCTTCATGAAAACTCCCGATGATGTAGACTGGGGCAAGGCCCAAGTGTAAATCCCCGAAGGATTGCTCCCATTGAATGGACTGTGTATCTGGATTGATTGTTTATGAACACCAATGGGAAGGACATATCTAGGGTTTATGAATGTTTCAGGTAAGTTGAAAATAACGACATTTACTATGCATTATGTTGGAAAAGAGGGTGGGATGGGGGGCAGGTGGGATATACGGCCTACAGGAGCTGAGACGGCTGTCGTAAATACATTGTTTGTTTGGTTACGTAGCCACAAGAGAAATTAAACTACATTTTTGCATCAATGGCTAAAAGTTGAAGTGTCCGTCTCTGTGTGTATATGTTTTTTTCGGCATTCGTAGATCACGTGATTTTACCACGCCCCTCTCGTTCGCCAGACCTTTCGCAAACTGCAAGCGGGCTGTTTCGCAGCCTTTCTCGCATATGCAGGAAGTGATATGTTGGAACAAGGAACTTTAGTGAACAAAGCAACTTCATTTATCAACATTATACACCTCCTAACCAGGCACTGCTTAGTTTTGTCTCCACACCAGTCACCACTACTGTGGCATTCGAGCGGCGACACCGGCGGGTCTTCTCTGTGCTGCTGCCGGCAGTTGAGGCTGGCCAGCCCGGCGACGCTTTAGGGCTGCCTGGTCCACGTACTTACCGAGCTGATCGTTGAAGGCCTTCTTCATGTTCGGCACTGCGTTGAGCGCAGAGAGTGTCCTGAAGGGTTCACCTGCATATGTGGACTCACTTGCTTCGCGCATATCTGGTTACCTTGAGAACGAGTTTCCAAGAACAACGTGAAGAACAAGCTTGCTGTGATCTTCCTTCCCGATATCCATGTTTTCACTGTGGGTCATCTTCACAATGTAGTCAAGGAATCTACTTGAACTTTCCTTCCCATGAGCAAGCTCTGCTTATCCTTGATATAGAGCGCTTTTAGCTGCATGTGTTTTGTTTGTTCTTGTCATTTGTTGTATATTTTTGTGATATTTTTCATGTTGTTTTATTTTAATTTTATATTTCTTTATTTTATTATACTTTATTTCCTTTTTCTACATCAAATGTTGTCATTTTATTTATCAGTTTTCAAATTTTCATAACAATCGGCAACGGATTTTCATAAAATTTTCATAACAATCGGCAAACAAACTTTTTAACATTGGACGAACTTTTTAACATTGGACGCTATTTTGTTGAACAAACCAAATTCCGTGTTGACTTGAACATTTCGAAAAGGTTGTGACTCACTCGGAACATGCGCAAGCAAAACACAAAGAGGATCTCAGGGTGGTATTCATGAACAAAAGCAAATTAAGGTTCAGCTCAGTAATCAAAGAATGAAAAATCACTCATCGAGCGACGCTTGCCAAAAGATAATAAAGCAGAATGGCACTCAGTGGAGCATCCTTTTGACCTCAAAAATAATTGGTGGTTGAATTCAGTGACCTGATATGCAAATCGTCTTCAAATTTTAAGTTAATCAAATTAAAATTGACAATTTTAGAAATCAGAAAAAAGTGCTTGACCTTTGGACTATGTTGACCTTTTGACCTCAATAAATAGGATTCTGTGAGACCACCAAATCTACCATTTGGTGAAGTTTCGTGAAGATTGGTTTGAAGAAGATTGATTCCTTTCATTGATCTTCATTCAAACAATCTGTATAATGTAAATCAGATCATCATGTCTCAGGCTTCACAAAGGGTTATGTTGTCATAGGTAGGAGAGCTCCTTGATGGCTGGCGTGTACAAATAAAGAGTTTTCAGAAGGAATTGCTGTTTGTTTTTATAATCATGATGGAAGTTTCTATCATGCAAAATTGCTTTGGCATCATTTAACAGCTTCAAAATATTTTTGAAAATGAAAATACCATCACATGTCATGGCCTTAAACAGTGGACATAGCCTACCTTCCGGCAGCTCCTCCCGCAGTGCTACGCGACACAAAGGGCCACTGTCGAGCGTCCAGCTTGTCCTCGATCGCATCCTGAATGACGAAATTAACAATAACAGGAACAACTCGAGAGTTCATGGAATCCATTACACCAATGCTGTCTTGAGAAACAAGGACATGGGTGGTGCCGACGAGTGGCAAATTGAATTGGTCGTTATGATGTAAAATGTCATAATATTTTGTCAAAGTACAACTCAACGAAAGGGGTTTTGAAAGTGTCAACAAGGTGATTTGTGTTCTACATTGTTCGGCTTTATAGAATTTTAAATAAAATAAAGATTTTAAAGGTTGTAAAAAAAAAATTCGGGAATTTTACCGCTGTTGATGCAGTGTCTTTTACATCACCTGGGTTAACACATTTCATTCGGTCTCCGTGCCTGTTGTTTGTGTCCTTTATGACGTCCTTAAAAACAGGAAGGTTCCTGTTTGGAATGATTTTCAATTTTTTTTGACTGCCAGACAGGTAGACAGAGTAATAAACACTGACTCCTCTCTGCGCGTGCGCAATCAGGATTAATTGAAGCCAAAGACCTGCTAAACTGCAGGTTTGTTTTCCGATTCATGTTCCGATTAGTGTTCAAAACATAACATTCAATTGAAATCAAGTTGTTCCTGAATCATAAACTGCCGTTTGTAGATAGAAGGACAGACAGACAGACAGAAGTGAACCAATTGATTAACCCTGTTTTTCGCTTCACGTGCGCGGGGTGACAATATTGATACAACGAAAAAGAAAATAAATTATTATATATTCCCTGATTACTTCTTAATTTATTTGATTCTTTTCCAGCAGAGACAGCAGGGAGAAAAATAACAATAAAAGAGAAGCAATATATAGTGCAGACTATTGCAATGACCAGTGGTGGTCATTTCAAATGCAGGGTAAGAGGGAGTGGATGACTTGCTTGCATGACATCCTTGAGCAGAGGAACCCAGCGTGAAAGCTGATACGTCTTTTCACCTGGCCACTCTCGGCGTTCTGGTCCACGCCGGCGCCTGGTCGTAGACTAGAAAGCAGAAAGCAGTATTACAAGGTTTGAACCACCTTTAGAGGCCATTTTTTTCTGCAGAACTTCCCTGCAGGGCAGGGGTTGGCCTTTTTTGCCTTTTTGGGCACCGTGGTCCCATTTTTAAAGCAATGTTTTATGGCAGGATGCTCTTCCTGCCGCCAACCCTGTTCGTCGCCTCTTGCAACACACAGGGAATTGCCAGTGAACTGGTACTCAATTTGCCGACCCCGGAAGGATGACAGGCTGAGTCAACCCCCCTGGCGTTAATTCGGCGATTGACCTGGATTTGAACCTCGGATCCTAGGATCCCCAGCCGGCACCCTAACCACTAAGCCAACACCAGGCTCAGTATTACAAGGTGTGATGTCGTAAACAGAATTTGCTTTTCCAAACCCTTGCTTTCAAAAAAACATGATTGAGGGTCCATCTATCTTTTACTTGTGCAACTAGTAGGGCACTCGGTCGAGGGCATACCTCTGCCCGGATGAACAGTTTACATTTTGTATCCCACTTTTGGTGTGAGTCGTCGTTTTTTGACGAATCTCTTCCCTTCGTTGGCGTGCTCACTCAGCATTGTGCGACATCTGTATAGTCCAATGCGGGACCCACAGCGTCTACCACAAACATCACAGGTATAGCCTGGGCCTTGCAGAGATGGACATTGGCAGATTTTCCTTTCTTGCCTCCACCGTCTCGCGGTAGCAAGTGTCCCACATTCAAAGTGGCCCAGGTCTTTGCGGCAAATGTTATGGCAAGCTAACCTGTTTGTGGCCTGATGTTCACAGGTGGCAGCTGGAATGGCCCAAGACTTGAGTATAGTTGTCCAAATTTACCAAATTTACCAAATTTAAGTTGTCCATAGAAAAGCGCTCCTGGGATTATCTGGTCCTCCATGCGTGTGAGGTGTCCTGACCAACGAAGCTGGGCTTGCATCAGGAAATACTCAATTCCTTGGATGCGACAGTTGTCTAGGATTGTGGTGTTTAGTATTCTGTCTCGCCGGGTGATGCCAGAATCTTGCGAAGGCATCGCATATGGAATTGATCAAGGTGTTTCATATGGTGATGATAAGGATGTTCAAGATCCCACTGATAGGCCATATCTGGATCCGGACCTGAACAAAAATCTAATCGGCTTGTTCTCGTCACCGAACCAACTCATCCAACTTGTTTTGTCACGACTCGTCCACAACATTATGAGATACCCTGCTCACAGACAAACAAATAGACAGGGTTGAAAACCCAACCTCCGTCCATCTTTAATGGCTGGCAGAGGTAAAGATGGTGGGAGTGTTCACACCTTCTCATACTTTCCTTTCCGTGTCCTATCACTCCTCCCTCTCTTTCCGTCAATTTTACTTTTCGCTGTTTAGTGCCCCCTCGACCTCACTTTGGCATTTACAGTCACGTGAAAAAGTAAGTACACCCCATGTAAAGTTTTGACTTTCAACATATTTCAACATACAGCTATTTGATCTTCATTTCAACAATATTGATAGATAAAGGTGATATAATATAACAAATATCATGAAACATTTACATTTTGTAGTCCATTGTATAATTTAAATAAACATAAATGCAAATTTCACATGTGGAAAAGGTAAGTGCACCCTTGGCTCTCATAGGTGGTATTGCCCCCTTTGGCAGAAACAACCTCAAGTAGGCGTTTCTTATAACTGTCGACCAGTCTCTGACATCAACTGGGAGAAATTTTTGCCCACTCCTCCATGCAGAATTCTTTCAGCTGTGCGATGTTTGAGGGGTTTATTGCATGCACAGCTCGTTTCAAATCCCCCCACAACATCTCGATGGGATTTAGAGCCGGGCTTTGACTTGGCCATTCCAGAACCCTCCATTTCTTTCTTTTCAGCCATTCCTTGGTGGATTTACTAGTATGTTTCAGGACATTGTCATGTTGCAAGGTCCACCTTCGGTTGAGCTTCAAATTTCTGCCAGATGGCCTCACATTATCCTCAAGCACCCTCTGGTACAATGAAGAATTCATAGTGGATTCTACGATGGTGAGCTACCCAGGCCCTGATGCAGCAAAGCTGCCCCAAACCATAATATTTCCACCACCATGCTTTACCGTTGGTATCAGGTTCTTGTGGTCAAATGCTGTCTTTGGTTTTCGCCAAACATGTCTTCTGGTACTGTGGCCAAATAGCTTAACCGTTGACTCATCTGTCCAGAGCACATTGTTCCAGAAGTGCTAGTCTTTGCCTAGGTGTTCATTGGCAAACTTTAGTCTTGCCCTGATGTTCTTTCCGGACAGCAAAGGTTTCCTCCTGGCACACCACCCATGTATATCAAATTTGTGCAGCATCTGTCTCATGGTAGACTCGTGCACTTTGACATCAACAGTGGCAAGAGCTTGCTGTAGGTTCCGTGATGACATTCTGGGGTTCTTAGAGACTTCTTTCAGCATATTGCGGTCTGCTCTCAGGCTGTGCTTGCTGGGGCGGCCTGGCCTGAGCAAGTTGGCAGTTGTTTGGAATCTTCTCCACTTGTATATGATCTTCCGGACAGTCGAATGATTGATTTCAAATTGCTTGGAGATCTTTTTAAATCCCTTCCCAGACTCGTAGGCATCCACAGTCATGTGAAAAAGTCAGTACACCCCATGTAAAGTTTTTACTTTTTCAACATATTTCAACATGCAGCTCTTTGATCTTCATTTCAACAATATTGTTAGATAAAGGTGATATAATGTACCAAATATCATGAAACATTTACATTTTGTAGTCCATTGTATAATTTAAATAAACATAAATGCAAATTTCGCATGTGGAAAAAGTAGGTACACCCCTCCATTTATCACTACTTCAAATACCTAAAATTAGAATCAGGTGCACCAGCTCAGGTGCAAATGATTAAAACATCGTCAGAGAGGATCTTGGAGGAACCTGTCTTATTTAAACCTCAGACATTTAGTTTGGTTTGCTCTTTGTTGTTGAAGTGTGCAGCATCACCATGCCTAGATCAAAAGAGCTCTCTGACCCCTTCAGAAAGAAGGTTATAGATGCCTACGAGTCTGGGAAGGGATTTAAAAAGATCTCCAAACAATTTGAAATCAATCATTCGACTGTCCGGAAGATCATCTCCAAGACAGTGGAGAAGATTCCAAACAACTGCCAACTTGTTCAGGCCAGGCGCCCCAGCAAGTTCAGCCCGAGAGCAGACCGCAATATGCTGAAAGAAGTCTCTAAGAACCCCAGAATGTCATCACAGGACCTACAGGTAGCTCTTGCCACTGTTGATGTCAAAGTGCACGAGTCTACCATTAGAAAGAGGCTGCACAAATTTGATCTGCATGGGAGGTGTGCCAGGAGGAAACCTTTGCTGTCCAGAAAGAACATCAGGGCAAGACTAAAGTTTGCCAATGAACACCGAGGCAAAGACCAGCACTTCTGGAACAATGTGCTCTGGACAGATGAGTCAAAGGTAGAGCTATTTGTTTGGCCACAGTACCAGAAGACATGTTTGGTGAAAACCAAAGACAGCATTTGACCACAAGAACCTGATACCAACTGCAAAGCATGGTGCTGGAAATATTATGGTTTTGGGGCAGCTTTGCTGCATCAGGGCCTGGGCAGCTCACCATCATAGAATCCACTATGAATTCTTCATTGTACCAGACGGTGCTTGAGGATAATGCGAGGCCATCTGTCGGAAAGTTGAAGCTCAACCGAAGGTGGACCTTGCAACATGGCAATGACCCTAAACATACCAGTAAATCCACCAAGGAATGGCTGGAAAGAAAGAAATGGAGGGTTCTGGAATGGCTAAGTCAAAGCCCGGATCTAAATCCCATCGAGATGTTGTGGGGGGGTTTGAAACGAGCTGTGCATGCAAGAAACCCCTCAAACATCACACATCTGAAATAATTCTGCATGGAGGAGTGAGCAAAAATTTCTCCCAGTCGGTGTCAGAGACTGGTAGACAGTTATAAGAAACGCCTACTTCAGGTTGTTTCTGCCAAAGGGGGCAATACCACCGATTAGAGCCAAGGGTGTACTTACTTTTTTCACATGCGAAATTTGCATTTATGTTTATTTAAATTATACAATGGGCTACAAAATGTAAATGTTTCATGATATTTGTTATATTATATCACCTTTATCTGTCAGTATTGTTGAAATGAAGATCAAATAGCTGTATGTTGAAATACGTTGAAAAAGTCAAAACTTTACATGGGGTGTACTTACTTTTTCACGTGACTGTATGTACTAAGTAGACAGCCTATTTTTTACAACTGGAATGAATGGAGGATTTTTTTCCCTTGATTTTCAGTTGCTCTATCAATGGAAGCCATTATGGATAAAAGACTCAAGGAAAGGAAGGTGGGATAGAACGGTAATAATCTCCAGCATAGTGAACATTTGATACCTACATTGCTGATGATGGGCACGCCAAGGTGGGCCATGTTGGTGATTATCTCAGCATCTTCCGGGGGAATTTTGGCGTGCTCAATCAACCGCTGAAGGTTCTCCTCCGTCACACCTGGTGGGACAAACGTTGCTTAACACTCACACTAGACAGCAACTTGTTAACGACGTAAACTGAACAGAAATTGAAGCTGTCGTTGTGCCCGGAGAGACTCACCATTTTTGTTCAGTATGTACAGCAGGATGACACGGATCTTGTCATGGACGGAGACCGTTCCATCAAGCAGGACGGGTACGATGAGCCGCATCGGGTCCTTAAGTTTCTCACCATCTGCGTCCGTGCCCGTTGCCAGGTCCTTTTTCATGGTAACATGATACAGCTCAGTTCAACAAGTGCCAAATAGTCATGTAATCACTCAATTTCATGAATACAAAAGTGACATCAAACATATACCCTTTGGCAATGATCATCTTATTGCTGGGAAATATTCGAATTGGTCAGTAATATCAAACAAATCTGTCAAACTTATCAAATATATTTACTAATTTCGAGATCATTTGAGGAAATCAACCAGGATAGAAATGTGGAATTTATTGAAATTTTTTTTAACACTTACATTATTATCCTCGCCAGAGGAGAGGGTATTGCATTTGAGCCTGTTTGTTACTTTGCAAATTTATTTTTTGACAAGTTCACTACATGGCCAAAAGTATGCGGACACCCCTTCTAATGAGTGAATTTGGCTGTTTCAGCCACACCCATTGCTGACAGGTATATCTAATCAAGCACACAGCCATGCAATCTCCATAGACAAACATTGGCAGAAGAATGGGCCGTACTGAAGAGCTCAGTGACTTTAAACGTGGCACCGTCATAGGATGCCACCTTTCCAACAAGTCAGTTCGTCAAATTTCTGCCCTGCGAGAGCTGCCCCAGTCAACTGTAAGAGCTGTTATTGTGAAGTGGAAACGTCTAGGTGCAACAACAGCTCAGCCACGAAGTGGTAGGCCACACAAGCTCGCAGAACTGGACCATCGAGTGTCGAAATGCGTAAAAATCGTCTGTCCCCAGTTGCAACACTCACGGCGGAGTTCCAAACTGCCTCTGGAAGCAATGAGAACTGCGGTCAACTGTAAGTGGTCAACTGTAAGCCTTAAAAAAAAACCACTGAAAACACGTCCTGGTGAAGGTCTGCAATCTCTGATTGCTCTTTCTCGTTTGTTAATTACTATCCCCACCCGGGTCATACTATCCTCTGCAGCTAAAGTATCAAACAAACCCGGCTACGCCATTGTTAGACGAGCAGTCTTGTTTTTTTGAAGAAGCAGAATGTGATGTGTGATGAGACCTGGGTCAATCATTTCACATCAGAGTCAAGTTGAGCCAACATGCAATGGATACATTGTTGGTTGCCACCACCAAAAAATTCGAGCTTCAGCCAATAGGAGGAAAGATTTGGGCAAAAGTGTTTTGGGACCTTCATGATCTCATTCACCTGGACACCCAGTTTAACGTACATCCAAAGGACAGCACACGCATATTGATGATTCAATCTACCTGTGAAACACCAGTATCATAATTCATAATTATTAGCTGGGTTGGGATTGAAACCCCAGCTGGACAGCTCGAAGGCCAGGGTGCATACCTCCAGGACCTGGGCAATCCTGTCAGCCCATTGATGTTTTTTGAATGAAGAAGACATCAAAGCACGAGTCCTGAAATATCTGCGTGCCCGTCCCATTTTTTACACAGATGGTATCAGTGTGCTGCAGTATCATTGGGACAGGTGTGACGTGCAAGAGGGAAATACCGCGAGAAATGTCGGATGTTTCATCAACCCTATGATACCTTTTCATTTTCGCCAAAAAAATAATCCATATAATTACATACAACATGCGACACAGCGATTGTGAACACGATTATCGATCACGATTCGCGATCATCACGATCATAGGGTATCGATCACGATTTGAAACACGATGGAATAATATTTACCGATATGAACAGTGATGTGGCTTTTATTGAAATTCTAAAGATACTGTTTAGATTTTGATGATTTGCGTGTAATATGATTCAACGGATGTTTATATGAATCGTTTAAAATAAAGAAACCTTCAATTTCTGATATTTTGCCTTTTCATTTGGGCCTCCCAATTGAACCCCGCCCATGGGGCGGGTACCGTTGCTAGTTATTAATAATAACATCAATTAAATGAACAGGTGTCTGTCATGGAATGTCGGTAACTTGAGTGTCCCAACTTATGACCTGAACGTTTTTAAAATTCTCTACTCGTTGGTGTAAAATATTTGAAAAATAGAAAACTCGTGGTGTTCAAACTTTGGACCACGTGGTTTTCACCGAAAGAGAGTAATCGGATCAATAAATAAATAAATGAATATACAGGTTATTAATATAAAAAATGCATAGGGGGCGTGGCCACAGTCCAATGTGACGTCACTTTGTTTGCTATTTGTCACAATGAGAATTCCTGCAATAGAGAACTCTTAAGACAAAGCTCTGTGGTTAAAGCTTCATTCGTGGATTGGTGTGGACGAGAGATGTGGTTTATTCCCATTGTGGTGTTCATGCTGGTTCGTTGTGCGACGTCCCGACCACCACAGCAGGTAAGCCGTAAGCGGGGATTGTAAGAGACAACAGGTACACAACGTACGTGCTCGGACAAGGTACACAACGGACGCACTCGTTTTGGGTCGATGGGAAAGCGAACAGGTGGTGTGTTCCGTGTTAAATTTCTAATGTTTTCGATTGGAGAGGGAATTGGATTCGACGAAAAAACTGTGCAAAGGCCTGAGAGAACTGCCGCGGCATCATCTTGTCTTGGATTAGATAACATGCAAATATGGTCGAGTGCTCTGATCGAGGGATTTCCGGTGCCGGGTCAACTCTTACTTGGGTGTTTCTTGCCTTTCACCCCTTTGTCATGTACTCGGGCATGCCCGTACTATATCTATATCTAAAATTATATCCCCCCCTCTATTTACATGAAATGGTTTGGTTCATGAAATGTTTTGGTTCATTCGCAACGCCAAAGCGAACGGCGAACGCTTTACATGAAATGGGTTGGTTCATGAAATGTTTTGGTTCATTCGCAACGCCAAAGCGAACGGCGAACGGCTTGCGAGTACAGTGACAATCCCCCCGGGGTTTTAATTAGTTTTAAAACATCGTTTAACGCCAACATAGCGCCAACATAGTTTGCCGACGGGAAATAAATGAATACGCTCTCAAATGTGCCATCCGAGGCAGAGTGTGTCCGCCACGTTCGGCACACGCGATAGCTCGCTGCTCTCTGATTGGTTGAATCGTTTTTTGGACATAGCTCGGTAAGTAATTGTCCGATTAATATGAAACCTTGAAAAGGCACATCCTCGGGTCCCCAGCAATATACCTGGCAAGTTTAAAGTATATCGGACCAGTGGTTGTCGAGAAACAGCGGTCACAGACAAACGTACAAACAAACAAACACACAGAGATTACTGGAATTATAGATAGACTAGGGCATGCCCGTACTATATATAAGCTAGGACGTGCCCGTACGTGGGTGCCCGTTCCTTGCCAAAAAAAAAAAAAAAAAAAAAATTTGTGTAGGGGTGTGTGTGTGTAAACATCCTAGGGCGTGCCCGTACGTGGGTGCAAAAAAACATGCGTGCAAACAACAACAACAAAAAAAAACTTTGAAACCACGTGGCAGTAACGACCACAGAACCCCCCCCCCCTCTATTTACATGAATGGTTTGGTCCATTCGCAACGACCACAGAACCCCCCCCTCTATTTACATGCAATGGTTTGGTCCATTCGCAACGCCAAAGCGAACGGCGAACGGCTAAATCGCCATAGCTCGGTAAGTACTTGTCCGATTAATTTCAAACCTTGAAAAGGCACATCCTCGGGTCCCCAGCAATATACCTGGCAAGTTGCAAGCATATCGGACCCGTGGTTGTCGAGAAACAGCGGTCACAGACAAACAAACAAACGTACAAACAAACACACAGAGATTACTGGAATTATAGATAGACTAGGGCATTGCCCGTACTATATCTATATCTAAAATTATATCCCCCCCCCTCTATTTACATGAAATGGTTTGGTCCAAAGCGAACGGCTTGCGAGTACGGTGACAATCCCCCCCCCCCTCTATTTACATGCAATGGTTTGGTCCAAAGCGAACGGCTTCCGGAGTTTGGTAAAGAAAAGAAATCGCCATCGCGTGCACAAACGCGCAGGAAAGCGAATGAATCGCAAATTCGGTTTTATTAGTTTTAAAACATAGTTTAACGCCAACATAGTTTGCAAACGTGAAATAAATGAATACGCTCTCAAATGTGCCATCCGAGGCAGAGTGTGTCCTCCACGTTCGGCACACGCGATCGTTCGCTGCTCTCTGATTGGTTGAATCGTTTTTTGGACATAGCTCGGTAAGTAATTGTCCTATTAATATGAAACCTTGAAAAGGCACATCCTCGGGTCCCCAGCAATATACCTGGCAAGTTAAAAGTATATCGGACCCGTGGTTGTCGAGAAACAGCGGTCACAGACAAACGTACAGACAGACAGAGATTACTGGAATTATAGATAGACTAGGGCATGCCCGTACTATATATATATCTAAAATTATATCCCCCCCCTCTATTTACATGAAATGGTTTGGTCCAAAGCGAACGGCTTGCGAGTGGTGACAACCCCCCCCCCCCCCCTCTATTTACATGAAATGGTTTGGTCCAAAGCGAACGGCTTCCGGAGTTTGGTAAAGAAATCGCCATCGCGTGCACAAACGCGCAGGAAAGCGAATGAATCGCAAATTCGTTTTTATTAGTTTTATTATTAGTTTTAAAACATAGTTTAACGCCAACATAGTTTGCAAACGTGAAATAAATGAATACGCTCTCAAATGTGCCATCCGAGGCAGAGTGTGTCCGCCACGTTCGGCACACGCGATAGT
>NC_136273.1:34102434-34224934 GCF_964187855.1 Myxine glutinosa
CACAGTACCAGAAGACATGTTTGGCGAAAACAAAAGACAGCATTTGACCACAAGAACCTGATACCAACTGTAAAGCATGGTGGTGGAAATATTATGGTTTGGGGCAGCTTTGCTGCATCAGGGCCTGGGCAGCTCACCATCAAAGAATCCACGATGAATTCTTCATTGTACCAGAGGGTGCTTGAGGATAATGTGAGGCCATCTGGCGGAAAGTTGAAGCTCAACCGAAGGTGGACCTTGCAACATGACAACGACCCTAAACATACCATTAAATCCACCAAGGAATGGCCGAAAAGAAAGAAATGGAGGGTTCTGGAATGGCCAAGTCAAAGCCCGGATCTAAATCCCATCGAGATGTTGTGGGGGGATTTGAAACGATCTGTGCATGCAAGAAACCCTGGTGTTGGGCTAGCGGCTAGGGTGCCGGCTTAGGATCCTAGGATCCTGGGTTTGAATCCCGGTCAATCGCTGAATTAACGCCAGGGGGGTTGACTCAGCCTGTCATCCTTCCGAGGTCGGCAATTTGAGTACCAGTTCACTGGTAATTCCCTGCTTGTCGTTAAAGGCGGCAAAAAGGGTTGGCGTCAGGAAGGGCATCCGGCCGTAAAACATTGCTTCAAAAAGGGGACCGAAAAACAACAACAACCACAGTTCCCGAAAAAGGCCAACCCCCGCTTGTGGGGAAAAATGGCCTCTAAAGGTGGTTTTTAAAAAATTTTTTGTGCATGCAAGAAACCCCTCAAACATCGCACAGCTGAAAGAATTCTGTATGGAGTGGGAAAAATTTCTCCCAGTCGATGTCAGAGACTGGTACACAGTTATAAGAATCGCCTACATGAGGCTGTTTCTGCCAAAGGGGGCAATACCACCTATTAGAGCCAAGGGTGTACTTACTTTTTCCACATGCGAAATTTGCATTTATGTTTCTTTAAATTATACAATGGACTACAAAATGTAAATGTTTCATGATATTTGTTATATTATATCACCTTTATCTATCAATATTGTTGAACTGAAGATCAAATAGCTGTATGTTGAAATATGTTGAAAAAGTCAAAACTTTACATGGGGTGTACTTATTTTTTCACGTGACTGTATATATATATATATATATATATATATATAATTATATATATATATATATATGTATATATATATATATACATATATATATATATATATATATATATATATATATACGTATATATATATATATATATATATATATATATATATATATATATATATATATATATATATATATATATATAGATAGATATATATATACAGACGTGGCATTTAATATGGAATATTTTTTTTTTTCTTGACTTGGGTTTACTTTCTGAACTCAGTATATCAATCTGGTGAGTTTCTTTTACACTTTGGTGATTTATTTGTTGAAAGAACCATGTCACTGATTGTCTGTCGCAACAAGAAGTCAACAACAGGATTATATCACAGGTGGCGTGACAAAATGTACGGACAGGTACATTTGACGATTGGCTTCACAGTCGGGTATACAAGGGTTGTTGCGTTCTGTATTAGTGAAAAACAACTGCTGCACGTCTCCAAAAGATATTGCCGCTTCCTCTGGAGATGGTCCGTCAACTCGACAATGCTGTTTGTCATGGAGTGGTGGCTTTATGAAATTACGGCATGAAACAGCATGCTATTGCTCGGCAGTATGGCATCACTCAAGGTCAGGTGTCAAAGATCCTGAAACGAAATGTTCAGAGGGGTGTCCCTACTCCAATACCGAGGCCAGAACGTCCCCCCAGAACCACAAGGAGGGATGATCGCCTGCTGCACCGGTTAGTCCGCAATGGCCTTACCAAGTCAGCTAATCGGCTTAGGGCTGAGTGGCAGCAACTGACAAATGTGCCTGTATCCAGAAGGCTAGTCAACCAACGACTTGTTCAAGCAGGCTACCGTGTCAGGCGTCCCCTGAGAAAGTCACGCCTGACCAGACAACACCGCCAGGGCTGATTGCAGTGGGCCAGAGAGCACCGTCAATGGCAGCCAGGACACTGGAATCACGTGATCTTCAGTGAGGAGTCTAGATTTCTGGTCTATCGTCAAGATGGCCGCGTCCGAGTGCGCAGACAAGTGCATGAAGCCTACAACAAAGATTGTATAGTGCCAAGAGCCCAAGCTGGAGGTGGTGGGTGACCGTTTGGGCTGCTTTTCATGCAGGGGGCAAAACTGACCTGCTTGTTCTGAATGGAAACCTGAACCAGTTCAAGTACAGGGCCATTCTGGAAGAAACATTGCTTCCATTTCCTCGTGTAGCCTTTCAAGGAAACTGTCTTCCAAGATGACAATGCACGGCCTCATCGTGCTCGCATGATCCAACACTTTCTTGCTGACCGTGGTGTAGAGCATATGGAGTGGCCTGCCATGTCCCCGGATATGAATCCGTTAGAGAACTTGTGGGCAGAATTAACGTGTCAAATCGACCACTTGGACCAGCAGCCAACCTCTGTGCGTGAATTGCAACAGACTATTGTCACTGCATGGCAAGCGATTCCTGGCCAAACCTTGGCAAATCTCGTGAACAGCATGCCTCAACGTGTACATGCTCTCCTGAATGCTCGTGGGGGTTACACGAAGCACTGAACTGTAATTTTACTGTCCGTAATCCCAGTCGTAATTTAACTTTTGTTTTTGTTAAAAAAAAATTTTGGCTAATGTGCAAAATAAAGAGATACTTCTGGAAAACGTACAGAAGTTTAACACAGTACTGTCCATGAATTGAGTTCGATATCAGTTTACATCACTTTCAAGGATCAATTTATTTGTTTCAAAATGTCAAATGTGGTTTTTGTTTCTTTTAAAGGTCACATTAACAAAATCTAGAATAATTTCAACATAATTCCAATGAACTTTTGGTTCTAAGACATCTTGAAAAGTAAGTTCACCCCCACAAAAAAAAATGCCATTTTAAATGCCAAGTCTGTGTATATATATATATATATATACGTATATATATATATGTATATATATATATATATATATATATATATATATATATATATATATATATATATATATATATATATATATATATCTTTAGATATATATATATATATATATATATCTTTAGATATATATATATATATATATATATATATATATATATATATATATATATATATAATTATATATGTATAGATATATAATTAATCGGGAAATTGAATAAGACGCGGACGTAGCTACAGGACTTGGACTTCCGCGTCTTATTCAATCTCCCGATTATTTATTTAATACAAAGGAGACGCCCTGCTCATACTGTGGCGTTTCTACTATTTCTCACAGTTATATGTGTGTATATATATATACATATATATATATATATATATATATATATATATATATATATATATATATATATATATATATATATATATATATATATATATATATATATATAATTATATTTTTTTTTGTTTGTCTGCACGCACTAATCTCCTGAACGGTGAAAGATAGGAGGAAACGTCTGAAACAAGAAATGTCGGGACGGGCCTCAGGAAGGTTATAGGCTAGGTGGTGACGCCGGTCGAGGCCGCTTCGGCCGGGCTGGGCCCATTTCACAATTAAAAGCTGAGCTGAATTATCGTAGTCAATCTTCTACGGCCGCGAGTAAAAGCTGAATTATTGTAGTAAATTCATTCAAAAAGAACCCGGGCAACGCCTGGTGCTCTGGGCTAATATATATATATATATATATATATCTTATATATATATATATATATATATATATATATATATATATATATATATATATATATATATATATATATATATATATATATGTATATATATATATATATATGTATATATATATGTATATATATATATATATATATGTATATATATATATATATATGTATATATATATGTATATATATATATATATATATGTATATATATATATATATATATATATATATATATATATATATATGTATAGATATATATATATATATATATATATATATATATATATATATATATATATATATATATATATATATATATATATATATATATATATATATATATATATTGTTATGTCTGGGGGTAAAGCAATATCTAGAGCCAGGTAGATCTGTATCGGTAGGTATTCGAATGTCGCGATAGGGAATCTACTTGTAATAAGTTCTTCATGTTTAGGCGTTTGTCGGGATAAGATGTATGATTGTGAATCTACCAGGAGATTCGGGTGATAGTTACTTCGGGAATAATGAGTATAGCCCTTGTATGTCTCACCTGGTAATCAGACCTTTGTCCATTATGGCACTGCAAACCACATAAACATTAGTTAGGACCTTTATTACAACACTAAATGACGCCCTTCCCGCTGACATGACTTAGGAAGAAATCGGGCAGGAACACCACCACAATTGGCCGCCACCATTTACACCTCCAGGAGGCCTACCCACCTCGCCTAGCACGTGCTATAACCCAAGGAATAGGGGACGGGAGTGAGTGGCGCAGTGGGCGTGCCCCTGGACGAGCCGGAGAGCCGGGGGAGGCTCTAATTGGCTGAGGGGTGCGCCAATGCTGACGTCATCGGCCAGGGATATTACTGAGGGCAGGACGCCATTTTCGGCAGTTGAGATGAGCCAGCAGTTGAGTTCAGCACGAGTTGAGTTGGACCAGAGAGTCGAGTCGAGTCGAGCAGTGCAGATCGGATGAGCCCGGAGTTGGTGGAGTCTGAGGAGAATCGTTAGTATCCTCGTGGAGTCCAGAGTAAGAGTGGAGATGAGTGCAATTCGAAGGAGTTCACGGCTTGAGAGAGTCCTGGTGCGATCCTGAGTTGGCTTGTGAGCAGGGTCCTGGCCCGGGTTGAGTTGGCTGTCGTGTGGAAGATCGCCGTCGAGGTGGTTGGAGCTCGCTCCTTTTTGCTGGGTGGATTCGCGCTAGCCTGGAGCGGGACCTCGGGTGCAGCGGCGAGGGCGTTGGCTCGGGCCGGGCGGGGCGTGCGAGGTGGACGGAGGATTCGTCCAGGCCGGGAAGAAGACGACAGGGACGAGATAAGGCCGTATCCGCGAATACACTTTACATAAAAGACGTGTTATTTTCGTATTCATCTCCCTCCTATCGTGTTTGATATCTGTTGTGTGTGGGATCCCAATTTAGGCTTCTTATTAGAGTTATTATCGGCGCGTGCTTTTTCACTGTCTTTGCTTTTCATTAATAAATCCTTGTATTATTTTTGTACATATACCTGAACGCAGTTTCCTGTTTGGTTTTAATAGCTAAGGCTGCAGGGCTCTCGCGGTGTCCCGCCATTCCGCGCGTTTAAGTGCTTGAGTTGGAATCCGCTATTGAGTTTTCGCCTCTGGAGTTTAAAGCCTCGTAATCGGCCTCCGCAACTCTGATGTTAATCGCAGTTGCGTGACAATATATATATATATTGTTACCGATCGCGGTTAGATGTTGTAGACCGAGCGGTTGGTGACCGCGACCTAACAAACTTACCCGATTCCACCCGAACTTTGGCCGTATCGCACCGTAGCTGCCCAATCTGGAAAAGCCTAAAACGACCGAATGCAAAGAGGAAAAGGAATAAAACGAGAAGACGGACAGAAGAGTGACTGGGTTTATTATTATTTACACACAAGCAAAAAGCAAGCAATCAAGTTTATTTACAACACATAAGACGCAGGTGACACAGTGCAAATTTTAGCTTACCTACAGACTTAATTAACCCAGGACAGAACAAACAAAAGACACTGACTCACGCGGGGAATTGCAGGAATGGCAGGATGTGGATGGCTGGAGGGAGAGGGAGGTCCAAGGGGGTCCCGCAGCACAACCGGCGCGTTTAGCAGCCGCCGTTCAGGCCAGGCCCCACGCTGCTGTTTTGGCTGCTGTTTACATCGCGTGCTTTGCCAGGCCTTGTCCCACTCGTCTGGTCCAAACCCTCAACTCTTTCTTGTTTCTCTCACTCCTCACCGCAACCAACTGACCACCGACTCCTTACCAACGCAACCACTGACCCTCCTCAGGCAACCGACTCAGACCAACTCAGACCAACTCCTTGTGACCAACTCCAGGCCTTTCTGTCTCCTGCTCTCCTCTGTAAAAACGCATCTCTCCCTGGACACGCCCTGCCTTGGGTTATATAGGCCCCCGGCCCTCAACCTTTGCGAACCTCCCCGATCGCTCTTCCTCCGCCCTCTCTAGCCAAACCCCTGGCTCATGGTTGGTCGAGTGGGGCTGGCTCACTCCTCCCCTCTATGACGAGGTGGAGACACGCCTTTCTTCCCCAACCCTACCTCGTGGCCAATGGTGGTTGAAGAAAACCGCCCAAAATGCGGAAGGCAATTGGAAGGGAGGTTTTGGGAATGGGAATGGAAGTTTTGGGAGTGGGAATGAAGGGAATCTATCTCTTTCACTGGTGCAATGGAGTATTTCTATTAATGGGAGACACAGCCTTATCCTAAAACACAGAATAAGATATAACTATCGAACATGGATATTCTATGATTGGCTGACGTGTATGCTTGTGGACTAATTATGGAACGCCCTTTTGATCTTTACACAGCTCCGGAGGCAGGAGGCACAGAATAACAATAACAACAATAATAATAATTCACACCAATTTACCACAATACAACACAATCAAAAAAAATATACAGTCCTCATATCCGCAACACTGCACCCTCCTCCTCTTATGCACGTCCCGGGCCTACAACTTTTACTTTTAGTGTGACACGTAGGTGTAGTTCCCTCTACTTTTAACCTGACCCTGAGTGCGACAGTTTTAAAACATAAATAAATGTGTCCCGCTGCTCCATTGCACCCTGCCTAACAGACTTACGCCCACAGTTAACCGAATTGCGGAATGGTCTTCAAACTATACACCGACGGTGGGAAGCATTATTTACAATGACGCTATTTTTATTTACAAAACTAACCCAGGACCTATGATTGTTCTTTCTGGGGGGGAGACAGTCTGCTCTGCATCGACGCACCATGAACGCACCCAAAAACGCACCAATACACACCCAAGCACCAATCGGTGCAGTCACCATTGTTCATCAGTGTTCAATGAATAAAAATAAATTCAACAACCCCTAACCCTGCAGGTGTCTCTTGCTCTTCGGCTCCCTCTGCTGGTGATTATTATTTGTTCTTCCAGATGTTGTCATTCTTTTGCTTTGCTTACTGGCGGCCTATTTTCAATAAAGTCTGCCCAATGTGTCCTTTTTTATTTGCTTTTATTTATCGCCCACAGGGCCGACTAGTGTGGTTCACCTGTGGGGCATCGGTGCCCTGTGGCCAAGGTCCGCCAGCAAGATTTCGGGCCCTCATGGCCGGTTCCAGCAGAGGGGCCATGCCCCAACCCATGGGGTCCATAAGTGGTGCTCGGCCACAGGCATGTGGTCCATAATGTGGTGCATCGATGCAGACAGCTGGTTCTGGGAATTTCGGGCGCACAATGGCCGACCCACGCACGCTCCCCTCGGCGCCCAACGGCGCACAGGTCATGTGGGAGACAAAAGGGGAAAGACAATTGAGCGAGGGGTAAGGTCACAAGGGTACACATCAATAAGGCAATGCAAGGCGAAATGCGTACGGAGGGCGAAGTGAGAAAGCTCGTCCCTACCGTACGTCACCCCCCTGTCACCTACCCTACCCTTGCCCTTACCCCATATGTACAAAAATCTACACATTTACAAATTCGTCACTACTGTCACGTCTTCCCCATATTTCCCCTATACCAAATTCGTCTCCACAATCCCTCTACTTCAAAATTTGCCATCACCAAATTCATCATCAATCCTCATAAGGAGGCAGAGATGGAACATCAAAGCACAATGTCACACCCACGTCATGATGCGTCTCACAATCCAAACATTTGCACAGTAAAAAATAATTAAACATGGCATGGTGCGGAGTACCTGTCACCTCAGGTGAGTGGATGCAGATGGTGCGAGGAGACTTCATCCTAACTACTTTCTAACTGACATTAACACACTTTACACTACCCGGGGTCTCTCCCTGCCAATCCATTGGCCAACTTACACTATGGGTTCTAAAAACCAATTCCCATTGACCAAACTGTGGTGCTTCTCAATTTGGGGTCTCACTCCCCCGATTCATCTCCCGGTGCCCTCGCACAATTTCAGGGGCCGCGACGTGTAGCTCTCCCAGCAGGTCTACCCACCTGCACACCTCCACCACTGTAGTTGCCACCCGAGCTTACCTAGCTCCTCACCCTAACCTATCTAACTGGGGCAGGCCCCTCCTGGCTCTGTCACCCCACTCGGTGCCCTCTGGCACTGGGCTACCCGGGTCCGTCCTCCGGATCCTCGGGCCCCATCCACAACAACTACTACCGGCTCCCAGAGCCCACCTGCGGCCTCACCTGGCCGACATCCTTACAGTGGTGGAGCGCCCAACCAACTACACACACTAACAGGCTACACGCCCAGCCATTTCCACAACACTAATGCACCCATCCAAAGACCATTCTTTCACCCGCACCACAGATGCCAATATCCAACCACAATTTACCTGTACCCTCTACCTAACACTTACACTACCCGCCCCGGGTATCCGTGATGGGGGTCCACTCTTCCCCCATTCACACCTTCGCACCATCCACTCCACTCCACAGTTTCCACCATACTCACTCCACGACCATCCATTCCAATACTCCATACCATTTATTCCATACACCTGTCCTCCATTCACCTGTCGTTGCACACCTGTGCAATCATACCTGGTGCCACCTGCACCCTCCTCCTCTTCCTGGACCAGTTGGTCAACACAACACACATCACCATCACTCACTCATACACTGCTCCACACACCTGTTCAGTTGCACACCTGTGCAATCTCACCTGTTCAATTCTCAACACACACGGCATCATCTCAGCTAACTACTCCCCTCTGAAACTTGCGCTTCCCAGTCGTCCCTTTAAACTATTGCGCTCCCACGTCATTATCATCCACACTAAACTACCTGCGTCCCCACTACAGGTATCAGTCACTAACTAAACTTAACGTCACCTAATGTCATCTTCGCTAGATCCCTATCAATATCCTAACCCACCCGGGCTAGTTTTCACTGCCATACACCCCATAAGCTATTGCGCATTTGCCCCACCTTCTGTGAGGGATGGCAGATTTGCCATCCCACCACATCGGGGGTCTCTCACTATAAATTTTGCTCGTCCAAATTCAATAAATCAAAAATTTTGCCAATTACTGCCAATTCTATTCACTTTTCTAAATTTCGGATCAAAACACTATCACTATCACGATCACCATCATCACAGTCCGCTATATCCTAGCCTCGGTGCGTCATGACATCATTAACCTCGGCTTCGTAAAGCCGAGCAATGAATTCGGGTGGTTTGGTTGCCTGCAGGTTGAATCCGTCCGGCTTTCGGTTCAAGGGAGGTGGTTTGGTTGGACCGAGGCACCACGCACCATCTCGGCGCGGCACCTTGCGGTCCCGGGCCCGATGGCTCAATCTCCCCCGGTCGGAACCCCGTCCCCACGAGGGGGCACCGTTCCGCCTCCTCCCACTCGCCCTTGAACCGGACCGGTCGCCTCGCCCGACAAAGCCCGGACTCGACCGTGCGGGGCGGGGCCAAGCCCGAATCGGCAACGACGCTTCGAAGAGAAGCGACGCAGCATCGACCCGCGCCGGGCCTCGCACCCAACAAAGCACCCCTCGCACCGAGGTGCTCGCATCGGCTATCCGTCGCTCTAACCACTAACCCGGTTAACGTCGGTGCTTTACTTGCATGCTTACAAGCATACGCTACCCCTTTCACCCTCACAAAACCTGGCGTTCCAACGCCGTCCGTACATTCCACCAACGCTCTCCCTGTTACACACCACACCTCTCGCGCACACTTTGGTCCACACCTCTCCTCCGTTACGTCCTCCGTAACACTCACCATGGGCGTGCACTCTTGCATCCACCCACTAACGAGCTCACATGGGCTCTCCCACACCCGCGCCATGACCAATTCAGGTGTGCTTTCTCGCACACGTTCCACCACCACCTTACTCTCCGTGTCACACTCCGTACACCCCGACGTGCATTCTCGCTCGCACTCGGTTTCACTCCCACACTTTATAGCACACCCACTCGCCGACGCACACTTTTTTCTCCCACGCGTGCCATTTCCACTCACACGGGACCCTTCACCAACGCCCGGATGCCATATCGATCCCAATCGCGCGACAATTCTTTTGTCGCTAAACATCCATTTACAAAATCTCCCCGCACAATACACAACAGCACGTCTCACCTTCGGGGTTCTTCTTCCTCCCTGCACCAAAACCTGCAAAACTTCCATTCGGGTTAAGCACAGCATCGTGATGTGAGCAGGGACTTTTGCACATATTCCATTTCTCCGCTGCAATTCCCGGGCTACCTCCGTCATCTTTTCAATTTTAATTCCCAGCACTGCTTTTTCTTTATTTACCTCGACGACCGCCTGGCTTTAATAAAACACCCTCTACCTCATCGGTCGCCGGCTTTTCCAAACCCCGGGTCGCGATTTCTACCCCCGTCATTGTACCCGTGCTTTCCTCCGCTTCGTCCAACCGGCGCTTCTCGCCTCGCGTTACCCTCCTTGTGCACCCCTGGGGACCCTTTCGCCCCAACTTGCGGGTCTCTGTCCCACTGCTCCCTTGCCTCCCTATCGGCCCCTCATTCCGTTTATTGTTGCTTCAATTTGGTCCCCTATCCTGTTTTCCATCCCTTTGAAATTATCGTCTGTTTTTTACCATAAAGGCCATCATCTGTTTCATAAACTAGGTTCCAATTCATTGGCATCTCAGGTTACGGCTACCGCGACCACGGCCACGGCTAAATTTGGTGCCGCTACACCCACGTGCGCTGGAGGACGCCATTTCGTGCGCCTGATACCCCCTCAACCGCCTCCTCATTGCTCTCCTCCTCCCTTTCTTTCCCTAAGTCCTGGGTTACCCCTAACCCGTCTATTTCTCCCACCGGCATCCCGTCGCCTTGACCAGCCATGGCGCGATTTCAAAATTCGGTGTTTTTGTAAAACAACACAAATTTCCAGCACTTTATAATTTTTGAGCGCGTTAAGCGCGCTTCGGGTCCGATCTCACTCCTCGACACCAATTGTTACAGTACTAACACAATTGGTGTTCCAAAATTTGGGCCTAACAAATTTAGTCCCAGGGTCCGAATCCAACTCCTGACAACCAATTGTTACTCGATCGCGGTTAGATGTTGTAGACTCGACGACGGTTGGTGACCGCGAACCTAACAAACTTACCCGATTCCACCCGAACTTTGGCCGTATCGCACCGTAGCTGCCCAATCTGGAAAAGACTAAAACGAACCGAATGCAAAGAGGAAAAGGAATAAAACGAGAAGACGGACAGAAGAGTGACTGGGTTTATTATTATTTACACACAAGCAAAAAGCAAGCAATCAAGTTTATTTACAACACATAAGACGCAGGTGACACAGTGCAAATTTTAGCTTACCTACAGACTTAATTAACCCAGGACAGAACAAACAAAAGACACTGACTCACGCGGGGAATTGCAGGAATGGCAGGATGTGGATGGCTGGAGGGAGAGGGAGGTCCAAGGGGGTCCCGCAGCACAACCGGCGCGTTTAGCAGCCGCCGTTCAGGCCAGGCCCCACGCTGCTGTTTTGGCTGCTGTTTACGTCGCGTGCTTTGCCAGGCCTTGTCCCACTCGTCTGGTCCAAACCCTCAACTCTTTCTTGTTTCTCTCACTCCTCACCACCGACTCCTCACCGCAACCAACTGACCACCGACTCCTTACCAACGCAACCACTGACCCTCCTCAGGCAACCGACTCAGACCAACTCAGACCAACTCCTTGTGACCAACTCCAGGCCTTTCTGTCTCCTGCTCTCCTCTGTAAAAACGCATCTCTCCCTGGACACGCCCTGCCTTGGGTTATATAGGCCCCCGCCCCTCAACCTTTGCGAACCTCCCCGATCGCTCTTCCTCCGCCCTCTCTAGCCAAACCCCTGGCTCATGGTTGGTCGAGTGGGGCTGGCTCACTCCTCCCCTCTATGACGAGGTGGAGACACGCCTTTCTTCCCCAACCCTACCTCGTGGCCAATGGTGGTTGAAGAAAACCGCCCAAAATGCGGAAGGCAATTGGAAGGGAGGTTTTGGGAATGGGAATGGAAGTTTTGGGAGTGGGAATGAAGGGAATCTATCTCTTTCACTGGTGCAATGGAGTATTTCTATTAATGGGAGACACAGCCTTATCCTAAAACACAGAATAAGATATAACTATCGAACATGGATATTCTATGATTGGCTGACGTGTATGCTTGTGGACTAATTATGGAACGCCCTTTTGATCTTTACACAGCTCCGGAGGCAGGAGGCACAGAATAACAATAACAACAATAATAATAATTCACACCAATTTACCACATTACAACACAATCAAAAAAAATATACAGTCCTCATATCCGCAACAATATATATATATATATATATATATATATATATATATATATATATATATATATATATATATATATATATATATATATATATACGGAATCGGACGACGGCACTCCCCTTACTGAGGGGGGTTTAATCCCCTCGTCTTGTACACTGGCCGTCTCCGTTCCTGGACCCACACCACTCCTCTGTGGGAGAGGATTGGCCAAGGTGATTGGTCAAGGGATTCCCGGACACCTCCGCCAATCCCTCCACAAAGCAGGTGCGTGGCCCCGCTCGAATCCCGGACAAGATGGTATTTTCCGAGCAGGTTAGCAGTCCGCGGTTCGAGCCATTAGCAAAGACTAACCCGATTGTAGAACGGTTCGACCAAAAATCGTGCCACAGGTACTCAATTGACAGAAGGGACGAAAGCGATCGGACGAGAAAGAAACCAAACGGGTAAGAAATAACAGGGATTTATTTACTACTATACAAAACCAAAGAAGAAGAGAAGAAATAAAAGTAATATACAGGAAATGGAAGGAGCAGAAGGACACAGAGCAATTCCTTAAACAAGCTTACTTATGGAACCCCAGGACAAAACAAACTCACGTACACGAATGGGGAATTGAAGGCAGGAATGAATGGCTGGAAGGAGAAGGTTCAGGTGGGACACAGGGCAGGAAGGTCTGGGCAAAATGCGCAGCAGAGAGGTCCGCTCCAAGTTCACAGTTTGGAAGAGAACAGCCGGCGGCTCCACATGGCAGGGCTTTCTGCAGCAGCAGGTCCCAACTTACTCGTCTGCCTCGAAAGCTGCTTGCCAATCTGTTGCGTGGCGGGACGTATCTCCCTCCTCATCTGCGCGCGCGTCTCTGAAGCTCTGTCCTCTCTCTCAGCTCTCGTGGGGGCTTTTTGCAACCGGTTTTATAACCCTGCCCTTGGAACCCTCGCGAATCTGCTCGATTTTTCGCTCCACGCCCTCTCAAGCCAAACCCACTGATTCCTGGTTGGTCGTAAGGGCTTTATGGCTCCACCTTTTGATGACGATGGGCGGGCCACGCCCTTCTTCTCCGAGCTGAGCACATGGCAATGGCAGCTTGCAGGAATGGGAAAACCACTCGCACCCTTTTTGGAAAGAACATGGGCCTACTCTTATTTGATCGATGCAACGTAAGGTCAACTAGTGGAAACATAGCCTTACCTGACACACATAATAATGAAATAACTGTTAGAAGGGCCTATGATTTGCTACGTGTTGCAATGTGGACTAACTAAGGTGCACTCATTTCAATTAACAGCCAATTAAGGGGAAATGTACACAGGGGTTATTTATAAGGGAATTTACTACTAAATTTACAAAGTGAAGGTTCTAAAAACTGCAACACAGCACCCTCATTCCTCACGGGACGGCCCGGCCCAAAAACTTTAACTTAATGTGACACTCAGGTGTAGTTCCCACTACAATTAACCTGACCCTGAGTGTGACAGTTTTAAAACACAAATAAATATGTCCCCCTATTACGTTGCACCCTACCTAACAGATTCACACCCACAACTAACCGAATTGTGGAATTAATTTTCAAACTAAACATGAACGGTGGGGAGCATTATTTACAAGTGACATTATTACATTATTTACAAAATGCAACCCAGGACTGGTTATTGTTTTTGGGAAACAAAAAGAGAATCCTGTGGGAGGGAGGAGACAGCATGCACTGCATCGACGCACCAGCACCATTAAACACCAAAGCACCAAAATGCACAGTCACGCACCATCCAGTGCTACATTGCACAACACAATAAAAAAACACAACTGGTGGTCTTGATCTTCTGCTTCCTCTGCTGGCCGATGTCGTGCTTGATGTTGCTCTTCCTTCTTCTTCTTTGCTTGCGGCCTATTTGGACATAATAAAAAGGCACAAAACGCGTCCAATTTTATTTATGGCCCACAGGGGCCACCTCTCCATGGTCCGCAAGCAAGATCTTTCTCTGGCCAACCTGGCCGGTCCCAGCAGAGGGGCCATGCCACAAAACGTGTGGTCCATAAATGGTGCTCGGCCACAGTACTGTGGTCCATATGGTGGTGCATGGATGCAGGCAGCTGGTTGCATGGATTCGGGCATACAATTGCGGCTCCCGCACGCTCCCCCTCAGTGCCCAGAGAGCACGGCCCATGGGTGGGGAAGGAAGACAAAGCAGGCAGCGTTAGCGAGGGGTAAGGTCACAAGGGTACACATCAATCAAGGTAATGCAGAGCGAGGTGCGCATGGAGAGTGAAGTGAGAAAGCTTGTTTCTAACGTACGCCACCCCCCCTGTCACCTACTCGACCCTTGCCCTTACCCCATATTTACAAAATCTACACATTTACAAATTCGTCACTACCGTCACATCTTCCCCATATCTCCCCTAATTCCAAATTCGTTACAATCCCAATGTCTAAATTTGCCATCACCAATTCATCATCAATCCCTCTTAAGGAGGAAGAGATGGAACATCCAACACAATGTCACACCCACGTCATGATGCGTCTCACCTTTCCAAAACATTTGCACAAAAATAAACAACAAACCAAGGCACGGTGTGGAGCACCGTTGTCACCTCAGGTGAGTGGGTGTAGATGGTGCGAGGAGATTCTTAATCCTAACTACTTTCTAAATGACATTAACACACTTAACACTACCCGGGGTCTTTCCCTGCAAAACCATTGGCTATCTTTACTCTATGCGGTTCTAAAAACCAATTCCCATTGACCAAACTGTGGTGCTCATCAATTTGGGGTCTCACTCCCCCAAGTTTTCACTACTGTGCCTTCGCACAATTTTGCAGCTGGGTTGTGTGACTCTACCAGCAGGTCTACCTACCTGCGCACCTCCGCCACTGAAGTCGCCACCCGAGCTTACCATGCTCCTTACCACTACCCGAAATCGGGGAAGGCCCCTCCTGGCTCTCTCACCCCTCTGATGCCCTCTCTGGCATTGGGCTACCCGGGTCCTTCTCCTGGATCCTCGGGCCCCGCTGAACACTACTCTGACTGGCTCCCAGAGCCTACCTGCGGCCTCACCTGGCCGACAAACTACCAGTGGCGGAGTGCCCGAATAACCATACGTACCAATTAAGCCCACACGCCCAGCCATTTCCGCAGACTCGTGCACCCATCTAAGCACTTCCTTGCCACTACCTGCACTACAGATGCCAATATCCAACCACAATTTACCTATACCCTCTACCTAACTCTTAAACTACCCTACCCGGGTATTCGTGATGGGGGTCCATCCTCCCCATCCACTTCCTTCGCACCAACCACTCCACTCCACGTTTTCCACCATACTCACTCCACACCATCCATTCCATACTCCATTCCATGTTAGCTATTTCACACAACCATTCTCCATACACCTGTTCACTCACTTGCACACCTGTGCTCTCACACACCTGGTGCCACCAGCACCCTCCTTCCTCCCAGGCTTCTTCATTCAATACAACGCCATTCACCCCACACTCACAAAACTCTGCTCATTACTCAATCATCACGCTCACCACAAAGAACTTCCTGCACCCACACTGCATCATCTAAGCTGACTACTCCCTTCTGAAACTCGCGCTCCCCAGTCACCCCTTATATTATCGCGCTCCCTCGTCATTATAATCCATCTAACCTATTCTACGTCCCCTACTACAGGTATCATGTCGCTACTTAACCCTACAGTTACCTATTGTCATTTCTAAGTCCCTATACATTATCCTAACCCTCCCTCGGCGAGCTTGCACTGCCAAACCCCATAACTAGTGCTCATGTGCCCGGGTGGATGTGAGGGATGGTGGATTTGCCATCCCTCCACATCGGACATCTCTCACTACCAATTGTGCCATCAAATTCCAATTCTGCCCATCAAATTTGCCAATCATCTGCCAATCAAATTTTGCTCATCAATTTGCCAATCACCAATTCCCTATCCCTACCAAATGTCCATTAACCTGAGCCTCGGTGCGTCATTACATTCTCAAAGCGCGGCTTCGCAAAGCCGCGCAATGCATTCAGGTGGTTTGGTCGCCTGCAGGTTGAGTCCGTCCGGCATTCGGTTCAGGGGAGGCGGCATGCTCGGCCCGAGATTCCACGCACCATCTCGGCGCGGAGGCTTTCGGTCTCCGGCCCGATGGCCCGATCTCGCCTGGCCGGAACGCCGCAACCACAAGGGGGCGCCGTCCCGACCCTTCCGACCTTCCCTCGCACCGGACTGGTCGCCTTGCCCGGCAAGGCCCGGACTCGACCGTGCGGGGCGGGGCCAGGCCCGGATCGTGCACGACGCTCCGAAGAGAAGCGATGCAGCACCGATCCCCGCCGGGTCCCGCAATATCCACAGCCCGGCACGGACCGAGAACTCACGTCGGTTAAACGTCAGTCTAACCGCTATCCCGGTCCACGTCGATGCCTTACTCGCATGCTCACACGCATACGCGACCCCTTTTACACTCACTAAGCCCGGCGTCTCAGCGCCTCTCATGCATTCCACACACTCCGTCCATTCCACCACCGCACTTCCTGCTACACACCACATCTCTCGCACACCTTCTTGCGCACACTCTCCTGTTACATCCTCTGTAACATTCACCATCATGCGCTCTGATGTGCCCTCTCGCACCCGCGCCACCACCAACTCACTCTCCGTGTCACTCTCATCACCGCACGTACACTCCGTATCGCTCTCACTCTCTGTGTCGCATTTACTCTCCGACGCACACTTTTTTCTTACATGCGCGCCATTTCCACTCACACAGCGTCCAACGGACCTCCCACAAACGCCCGCGGTATGCTGGGATTCCAAGCGCGCGAAAATTCTTTTCACGCCAAACATCTTCCTGCAAAACCTCTTAGCACCATATACAGCACGACTCACCTTTGGGATCCTCCTCTCCACGCGCACCTGCAAATCTTTATAAGGATTAGCAAGTACGGCATCAGTATGTGTATTTAGACTTTGTACAGTTTCCATTCCTTCCTCCAACTGCTGGGCTACCTCCGTCGTCTTTTCAATTTCAATTCCAACTCCTTCCTTTTCTTTATTCACCTCGACGACCGCTGGCTTTATTAAAGTTCCCTCTTCTACCTCAGCGGTCGCCGGCTTTTCCAACCCCCGGGTCGCGATCTCTATCCCGGTCCAGTTACCTGTGCCTTGCTCCGACTCGCTCAACCTGCGCTCCTCGAGTCGCGTTACCTCGTCGTGCACCCTTGGGACCCCCTCGCCCAACCCGTGGTCAACCTTCCTCTCAACCTCCTTTACCTCATATGGGGCCTTGTCCCTCGCCAACCCTCATTTATGCCCTCCAATTTACTTCCTAGCCTCCCTAATTTGGTTTTCCAATCATTTCCCATTTCCCCAATTTGATTTCCCAACCGTTCACTGGTACCCCTCGCTTCGTCCCTCATTGCTCCCATTTGGCCTCCCAATCGCTCAATTTGGCTTCCCATACTCATTTGTAGGGCTGCCTGCAGCTGCGCAATGAGGGCCTGCATGTCTATCCCTCCCACTTGCGCCGCGGGCGCGGCTACCGCGGCCAGCACGTGCGAGGTGCCCTCTTGTGCCTCTGCAACCTCGTGCGTGACGCCGCCATCTTTTGCGCCTGAACTCTCCGCTACCCAATGCGTATTGCCCTCCTCTAATTCCTCCCTGAGGTCCTGGGCTGCTTCTAACCCTTCTATTTCTAGCTCCCCTACCGGCATCCGGTCACCTTGATCATCCATGGCACGATTTCAATTTGGATGTTAAAATTAAAAATTTCGGCCGCTCGTAATTTCGAGTGCGTTAAGCGCACTTCGGGTCCAAATCCCACTCCCCGACACCAATTGTTACGGAATCCGGGGGACGGCACTCCCGTTAGCAAGGGGGGATTAATCCCCTTGTCCTGTTAAGCTGGCCGTCTCCGCCGGTCCTGGTACTTGTAACGCTCCTTTGCGAGGTGAGATTGATCAGGGTTATTGGTCAAGGTGTTCTCCCGAATACCTTCACCAATCCCTCCGCAAAACAGGGAGACAAGTACCGCTCGAAACCACGGACAAGATGGTATTTGCCGAGCGGGTTAGCAGTCCGCAGTTCGAGCCGTTAGCAAAGATTAACCTGATTGTAGAGCGGTTCGGCCAAAAATCGTGCCACAGGTACTCAATTGACAGAAGGGACGAAAGCGATCGGATGAGAAAGAAACCAAACGGGTAAGAAATAACAGGGATTTATTTACTACGATACAAAACCAAAGAAGAAGAGAAGAAATAAAAGTAATATACAGGAAATGGAAGGAGCAGAAGGACACAGAGCAATTCCTTAAACAAGCTTACTTATGGAACCCCAGGACAAGACAAACTCACATACACGAATGGGGAATTGAAGGCAGGAATGAATGGCTGGAAGGAGAAGGTTCAGGTGGGACACAGGGCAGGAAGGTCCGGGCAAAAATGCACAGCAGAGAGGTCCGCTCCAAGTTCACAGTTCGGAAGTGAACAGCCGGCGGCTCCACACGGCAGGGCTTTCTGCAGCAGCAGGTCCCTCCTTACTCGTCTGCCTCGAAAGCTGCTTGCCAATCTGTTGCGTGGCGGGACGTATCTCCCTCCTCATCTGCGCGCACGTCTCTGAAGCTCTGTCCTCTCTCTCAGCTCTCGTGGGGGCTTTTTGCAACCGGTTTTATAACCCTGCCCTTGGAACCCTTGCGAACCTGCTCGATGTTTCGCTCCACGCCCTCTCAAGCCAAACCCACTGATACCTGGTTGGTCGTAAGGGCTTTATGGCTCCACCTTTTGATGACGATGGGCGGGCCACGCCCTTCTTCTACGAGCTGAGCACATGGCAATGGCGGCTTGCAGGAATGGGAATACCACTCGCACCCTTTTTGGAAAGAACATGGGCCTACTCGTATTTGATTGATGCAACGTAAGGTCAACTAGTGGAAACATAGCCTTACCTGACACACATAAAAATGAAACAACTGTTAGAAGGGCCTATGATTTGCTACGTGTTGCAATGTGGACTAACTAAGGTGCACTCATTTCAATTAACAGCCAATTAAGCGGAAATGTACACAGAGGTTATTTATAAGGGAATTTACTTCTAAATTTACAAAGTGAAGGTTCTAAAAACTGCAACGATATATATATATATATATATATATATATTGTTACGGAAACGGAGTACAGCGCTCTCCCTTAGCGGGGGGGGGGGGGGGGGGGTTAATCCCCCTTCTATTTTCACTAGCCGTCTCCGCTCCTGAAGCTGCCCAGCTCCCTCCACGAGGCAGGTGAGCAACCCCGTTCGAGACCGCGGACAAGATGTTATTTGCCGAGCGGATTAGCAGCCCGCGGCTCGAACCATTAGCAGTACTAAACCCGATCCTAAACGTTGTTGTTGTTAGGGTTAGTGAAACATGTGAAACATTTTCACAAAATTTATGTGAAACATGCTACTATCTATGCTAAATCATGCTAAATGCTAATCATGCTAAAATCTATGCTACTTGCTGTGAGTTTATGGCGGCAAGGAACATCACGTGATCGCTCTGAGTGAATCAGCGCGCTGCTCTGCCACCGCCTCAGATTCCATGTATAATATTCCTCGCTGAAAAAAAATATGGATCTAAAGATGAAAGAAAAAAAAACCTATGTGGTGTGAATGGCAATGTTCCTCGCTGAAATGTGAAAAAACGCAATCGCTTTTCGCTCTGAATTACGTGCGAACGCGTAACTGTGAGTTTATGGCGGCAAGGAACATCACGTGATCGCTCTGAGCGAATCAGCGCGCTGCTCTGCCACCGCCTCAGATTCCGTGCATAATATTCCTCGCTGAAATGCGCTGAGGTAAAAATATGGTAAAAAAATATTATGAATTATTTTTTTTTAGGTCGGCCATGTTCTTCCCAGGCTCAATGGCCATGTCTATGCCAAATATCAAGCACGTGAGCCTCTCCGTTTAGGAGTCTATCGGTAACATTACACACACACACACACACACACACACACACACACACACACACACACACACACACACACAAACTGTGTTTTATATATATAGATATATACATATATACATACATACATACATATACATACATACATACACACACACACACAAACATTATTGGGTAAAATGCCAGGGGCACAGAAAAGACCCCTATATATAAGGGTATGTACCATGTGTCAAAGTATAGAAAAGAATGGACATTCCGTAGCTTGTAGAAAATGCCAAACAATACAAAATAAGGGACATTCAAAAAATCTCGTGTGCATGATGGACTATCCTTGTGTTCTGAGGAGGAACCAAGTAATGCTCTAGAAATGTTCATATAAAGCGGCGCCAATTTGATTCATACACCTGCATGAAGAAGTAAATGTATTTTATTTGCCAGATGGAGGGCACCCCTTTATATGAACTGTGTAACGCGATCCTCCGCCGAGTCCACGGGGCCACAACCGTCTGTGTCGGTGCACGGATTACACCATGTACTCTGATAAAGCGGAAACAATCCGCACCCTGCTGTTACCTGAACACGTCTCGGAGTTCTTCGTCTCCCAAGATCCTTGAACCACGTGACTGATGGCAGTGAAAGTATCAACAACTATAGGGCTTTGTTGTTTGCGTAAATCTCCATAAGTATGGCCGTGTTAGACGTTAGTGCGTGTGATGTTTGGGAAAACCTGTGATGAGGGACAACGTGTAATACCTGCTTTAGTTCTAACCTGTACACACTGCTGGCTTTTACTTTTACTTTTAGCCTCCCCCATCTCCTCTCGAGTCTTGACCTCCGTATGACCTCCTGGCAACCTCTTTTTATCAAGTTCAACCCGCATTGGACCTTTCAACCCAAAACAACACGTGCCAACCGCGATACAGTACTTTGAACATCACACGTGAGACCGAGATCAGGGGCGTGGTTTAATGAGACTAGGGGCGGGGCTCGGCTGGGCGGAAGCGACGCGCGCTCCTGGAGCTGGGCGGGTCGATGATTGAAGTCTCTGCGAGCAGGAGGCGTCGCTTGGTTCAGGTGAACGAACGAGGCTCTGTTCCACATCGCCCAGGTGAGGTATGTCGGGGGCTCGGGAAGTATTGTCTGTGCTCGGAGCCAGGTGGGGTGACTTGAGTTTTTGTCATTGCTCGGAGCCTTGTGACGACAGTTGGTGTTCGGACAATCGGAGCCAGGTGATGAGCGTTCATCAGGCTCCGAGCCAGGTGAGGTGACGTCTGTGGACGTTCAGAGGCAATTGTCGTGAGGGTTTGTCACGGCTCGGGGCCAGGTGACGTGTGAGTTTACGGTGAGTGTGGACGCGTGTGTACACCTGCTGTTTGAACCTGTAGGCTGTGGGTACACCTGTACCCTTCATGTAAAGAGTAACATTTACCTAATTTATATTGACCACGGTCGTTATCAGATTGTGATAATTTATAAGTCAATGGCTGAAAACCGAGTACTCTTGGTGATCTGCCAGCGTCATTTCAGGCCATCTATTTATTACGTATGCAAGGGGGGGGGTGGGGAGGCTGAGTGGGGACAGTCAGGAGAACGAAGAATTACAGGAAAGCAAATGGAGGGTAAACAAGTAAACGAAAAAACATGGTTGAGGGCTACGCACTTCAAAAAAAAAAGTTTTAAACTTTTTTTTTTTTTTTTTTTTAAATCAATGATAGATGAAAATGTACCAGAAAAGAGGACCGTGGGCCAAATTTCAGCTCTCTGTGACGTATGGAACGTAGAAAACGAATGGCTCAAAGATTTGAAACGGGACAAACAAAGTTCAGATGAAGTTAAATAAAAGTGTGTAAAAAGTGTGGGAGGAGGTGTGCTAGGTATTATTTCGTACGCAACACATGGCTTCGAGTAGCATCATTTTTTTCTGGGGTCGTGGCTGTCACCGATGCAGTGCCCCCTATAGGTTAGAGCAGGAATTTGGATATTGGCCAGGATGCCGGAAATGGCTTGTCCTCTTCGCCAATGACGTCATGGGAACTTTAGCATCAACCAACTAACGTGCTCGGTTTTAGCGAGGCGGCGAACACAAACAACGTTCACATTGTGAAACAAGGATGAAACGTGGCAGTGATGTTGTTGTGTAGACCCTCTTTAAACTCCGTCGATTAGCCAACTCGAAATTCAACATGGCGTCCATTGTTTTTTCAAAAGGTCGTTAAAACGTTCCGGAACGTCCCGGAACGTCCCGGAACACCTGGTTCCGGAAATTCAAACGTTCCGTTCGGTCGTTAAACGTTAAATCATCCCTCTTTTGTATATTTTGTTTGTCTGGTTGATTTGTTTGTGAAATAAATGTTAGCTCTTTCACGAGCCTCGATTCAGTATACAAAAAAAAACACAAAAAAAAAAAAAACTTTCAATTAATCTTGGTGAAATTGAAAATTGTAATTAGCTCTTCTAGATAATTTGTAGTTCTGTGATTTAGTATTGATACTCTTACATTCTAAATTCAGTATTAAAATTTCTGGCACGTTTTAGCATTTTTGGCAGCCATTTTGAAAATAATGGCCACCATGTTTAATTTTGAGTTTTTAATCGACCTGATTTAAATAGTATCTATATAAGATGAGATATTTATAGCATAACTGTCAAATTTCATGCTTGTATCACAATGTGAACCATTCACCCTAAAATGGGTGTTAGCCGCCTCGCTATTTCACGTTTTTGAGGTGATGGGATGAGGGTTTGGGGAAAGGTTATATACTATATAAAACACAATGTACGTTTGTGTGTTTGTACATATTTCTGTCCTCCTTCATAAGGACGATTTGGGTCGGGTTTTGAAGGCCAGTCTTTCGACATGAATGTGGGTTCACTACGGTCTATTTTTGAGGATAAAACAAACTTGAAAAACATTTTCCATAAAAGAGTAATTATGTCTCTTCTATTGGAATTGTAGACGGTGGCTTGCAAACCGAGCCTCAATGGCGGTGTGCAGAAGTGTTTTTTAAAAATAACAATAAATACAAGGCACATGGAGGTGAAATTCGCTGCACGTGATGTGTAACGTGTGCAGAGTAAAACGAGTGTTCATTTACATCCGTATGATGTCAAATAAAGAAGATATAAGCACACCTGAAACTAGGCCGAGGCTTCAGACTTTGGCATGCTCATGAGGCTGCACCGTCGAATAAACTTTTCCAACCTGTCATTTTTGACGGACTTTTTACTCGTAATATATATTTATGGAGCATACTGCCATACAAAAAGTTTGGGTCAAAACTTTCAGCGATCGTCAAAATATTTCTCGAAGAGACAGGCTGCTGCAGACACTGGGGATATTCTTTTCGAGAAATGGTAATTGTTGCTAAATCTTCTATTCGCAATGTGAGCACAACTTGTCACATTCGTTTATCATGAGATGGTGCGTGTACAATGGCTGTTGACATGGGTTCTCGTCCATGCACACCTGTATTGCTGGGCGTTTTAAAAGCATCAAACCTTTCTCTAATCTCTGCACAGGGGTGAGCAGTTACCAATCGGCTTAGCGCTTGCCAAGCCAGCCGCTCCTTATCAACGATTTTAAATTGAGTGCTCACCTGAGTGCTTAAGCCACTTGGCGAGCGCTCTTCAAGAACCTTGGTAACTGAACATATCGTTGTTGTCCTCGTATTGTGACTGTGGAGGATTCAGCAACACACCGCTTCTCTAAAAGCAAAAGAATATTCCGACAATGTGTGCAGCAGTCTTTCTCTCACTCTCACTCTCACTCTCACTCTCAGATAAACACGTGGCCTGGGAATGCATGCCCGTTTTGCGGGCAATTTCCTGTCGTGTCGTCTGTCTGGGCGCTAATTTGGGAAGGTAATAGTCGATGGGTGTGATGCACCATTATTGGAAGGGTTGCGCTGGAGTAACCCGTGAACATGGTGTTGCTAAAGCGAGTGATTTTATTTTATTTATTTTTTCAATGGAAACAGGTGATTAAACATCTTTTTTTTTTTTTTCCTCACCTTCCATGATTGTTCTGCACTCGCATTTCCTTATCAGTGATGCAGTTGTGCTCTGTTTGACTATGAAGATGGATGTTGGTGTGCTTTCAACGTAGTGTAAGCAGGGTGAGGTTCTCAGTTCTGGGTAATATGTGGCACTCGCTCGAGGGGTTACACAATATGTTTGTAGCTGCCTTGATTAAATGTGATTAAGAAACAAATATGTTGCTGTTGTTTCAGATATTTCGTGGAAGAAACCCTGAAACCGTTCTCTCAAAGTTAGTTTTGCATCAAGGACCGGAAGAGAAGACAGTCCAAAGATGCATTTCCTTCACCATGTCCATATGCTGCAAGCACTCATATGGAGACTTTCATAAGTGCACGGTGGTTCCAGTTTTTCTGCTGAATCTTGGTGCTTGAAGAGTTCCTGATCGAGGATGGCTGAAGATGTTTGCCGCGTGTGTGGATGCGAGCTCCGTCGTCAGAGACGCCGCTGGTTGTTCAAACGTGCCGGCGGCCCGAGTCGACCTAGTTTGGATGTGGTATTGTCGCATTTGCTCGGACGACAGCTGCCAAGGGATGGCAGTGGAGAGTTTGTGTGCAGCAAGTGTGCGTTTGTGCTTGAGCAAGTGTACAACTACGATACGGTGATGGGGCGTGTAAAGGCGTTGTCTGTGCAGCGCATGCAGCGACTCGCTTTGGAGAGGGACAGCTTATCGCGTTGCTTGCTTTTTCAGTTTGAGCGACAAAATCCAGGCACTCTCTCTCACTCATTGTGCCCCAGTGCTCCTGCACATTCTAACCCAGGTGCACTTCAACTTGACCGCTATTGGGCAGCTCTGAATGAAGACGCAGCTTTCTCAGAATACGAGTGCTGGTCTGAACGTGGTAGCGGTGGAACTGTTCTTAGTACTATTGGAAATTGCAAAGCGCCGGTTACACCAACTAGGAGGAGCACTGCTGAGGAGTTGCGGAAAAGTCAGAGTGTGGGCAACCTACGTGTATCAGACGCGCGTTATGAGGCTGTGTGCCGTGTACCACGCATAGGCCACCAAATTGGGATGCCAACTACCCGGCGTGCACTGAGTCATGTCAGCTTGCGAGTTGGTGGTGGTGGTGGTGGTGGTGGTGTTATTAATAATAATGATTGTCAAAGTCCAAATGCTGCGTATGGTTCACTATTGAGCCGACATCGATTGAACAGACCTACCAACCTCTTTCTCAGCACCTCCATGGCATCGCTGAGCAATGTTTCTGACTTGCACATCACTGAGAAGGATGAGACTGGTGATGTCATAGACAGTGTGAGCGTTATATCTGAAGCGATGCGTTCACCCTTGCAGCACACGTCGCCATTGTCCCCTATCACACCAGCCCATCCAGTCGTTCGAGATGTTTTTAATGAGGTAATGGCCATTGCATCACGCCCTGTGCCCAGTACACCAAGCTCAAAAATTCCAACCCCACGAGCGGGGCGGCAAACGGTGCGCGGTGGTGCCAAAAGAAGATTTCCTGTGCCCATTCCACACATCCAGCATGACCTGGCACTGGAGTCTAAACCAGAACTAAAGGTGTGCAGAGAAAATGAGGTATGTTGCTTGGGGAAATGTTTGTATCTGTAATTGTTACGCTTGACAAACAATAAAGCCAACGCTTTCCTTGAACACAGCATTGAATTGTGTATACCAGGATATATACATTGTAATAACTGTGTAATGTGGTCATGATCTGCTCTGAAGGATTATCATTGTTGGCACAAAAAATGTACAATATTTATATTTCTCAAAAGTATAGAACCAACTCAGTACCTGGCAGGTCCTCAAATAATTATATTCTAATTTTAAAAGGTGAGGAAAATGTTTCCTTACTTTAATCCCTGTCATACATAATAATTACCTCTGCCACCAAAGGTGTATGGAGGTGATGTTTTCACCCCTGTCTGTTTTTGTTTTTTTTTGACTGTGAACAAGATATTTCAAAAAGTTGTGGATGGATTCGGACGAAATTTGGCGGAGAGGTTGGGTATGTGACAAGGACGAAATGATTAGAGTTTGGTGAAGATCCGGATCCGGATAAGAGAATTTTTCAGTTATTCTTCACCATTGAGTGATCGGGCTAAAACCGATACATAGCAGGATATCTCAAAAAGTTATGGACGGATTCGGATGAAACTTTGTGGACTGGTTGGGTGTGTGACATGGACGAATCGATTCGATTTCGGTGAAGATCTGAATATGGTTTCTGATACGAGAATTATTTAATTTCTAAGTGAATCTTCACCATTGAGAGATCGGGTGAAAAGCGATATATATCGTGATATTTAATAAAGTTATGAATGAGTTATGACTAAACTTGGTGGACGAGTTGGATAGGTGACAAGAATAAGTCGATTAGATTTTGGTTCAGGTCCGAATCTAGGTCCGGCCTATCGGTGGGATACAAAACATAAACTGTTCAGCCTGGCGGAGGTTTGCGCTCTACCGAGTGCCCTTCTACTTTCATAAACTGAATTTGGGTTCTTTGGCACATAAGTAATGATTAGTGAGAAATTCAATTTTGTTATTGTTAATGCCACACCTGTTTGGACAAGTGTTATTAATCCCAATCCCTCCGTGTTGTAGGTCTCGGAGCAACTGGAGCAGGAGGTTCAGCAAGCACAGATTGAATTGCAGGAACTGAAGCACCAACTGGAAGATGCAAGATCCAGTAACGAGGTACGCTTTGGATTCCAACTCGAAGCAAAGGCATGACCGGCAAATTATGACGGGAAAAATTTGTGATTTGTTTTGATGCAACAAGCCCGGTGGTGTTGCAGGTACTTCAAAGAGAATCTGAGGAAATGCACGAAGAAAAGGAGAACATTGCGCACCGATTGTCTCAGAGAGACATGTTGCTATTGGTAAGCCCATTTTCCTTTTTGCTCGAGGCGAGGGATGATATGTAAAGTACGACGCAGGTCGCGACTCGATTTGTTCAACGCACGTATCCAGTGGACCCATGTTTGTTACGAATATTGTCGCAGGCATGAGGCATGCAGTGTGTGAAACCACTCTCCATGGAAAATGTTGCAGCAGCTTTGGGGCATGGACACATAGCTGTTCAGTGATTGGCTAATTTTATCCCAGTGTGGGCATTTCTCCTGCCTTTGCTAACGGTTCCAACTAACTGCATCGTGGCATTTCCACCTTGAAAATTAGAAAATAATTTAATTCTCATTGGTGGAGTTTAAATGCGTTGTACTGATCATGTTTTGTTAAAGAAACAAAAACTTATTATATTTTGCAGTATTTATGCATTAAATTTCAACATTCGGTGTGCCACACCCTGGTGTTGGGCTAGTGGCTAGGGTGCCGGCTTAGGATCCAAGGATCCTGGGTTCGAATCCCGGTCGATCGCTGAATTAACGCCAGGGGGGTTGACTCAGCCTGTCATCCTTCCGAGGTCGGCTAATTGAGTACCAGTTCACTGGTAATTCCCTGTTTGTCGTTAAAGGTGGCAAAAAGGGTTGGCGTCAGGAAGGGCATCCGGCCGTAAAACATTGCTTCAAATAGTGGACCGAAAAACAACAACAACCACGGTTCCCGAAAAAGGCCAACCCCCGCTTTGTGGGGAAAAATGGCCTCTAAAGGTGGTTTATTCGGTGTGCCAACCTTTTCGTGCTGCACAGGAGACTTCAGCTTTGGAATCCTTTCCTGCAATTACTGGAGAAATTCCATTGGGAGGTTGTTCCATTCATTCTCTTCTCTTCTCTCCCCATCTTGTCTTCCGCTCCCTCTTTTTATATATTTTGTTTGTCTGGTTGATTTGTTTGTGAAATAAATGTTAGCTCTTTCACGAGCCTCGATTCAGTATACAAAAATAAATAAATTCTGAAATGCTTCCCATCATCCAAAAGTCTTAGGCCATCACATTATTTTCATTAATTTGTAATTTTTGTCTTGGAGGTAAAGTAAACCCACAAGATGCCCAAAATTTTGTCGTGTCAGAGGGTCCGCTAACATAGACCATCTGCGCTGCCGGTGATATAGTACTTCTGCGAATGGCCAAGCAATCTTTACAAGGCCGCTGCGAGTGGACAACGCTTGTATTTTACCCTCCATGCCCATCAATAGTGGGAGCCTTTTATAATTCAATGTCTCCCCAAGGTCATACAATGTGGCCGAGCTGGTGGACTTTTTCAAATTGTTGAGTCTGTTACATTGTACCCTTACCCTAATAACCCTAACCCTTCCCTCGACCCCCAAGCATTCTCTCACCCAATGTAGCCAAAGGCTTGCACCAGTGTTGGAAGTGTAAAAAGAAATGTGAAACGTAGTTCAATATACTCATGAATGTCACACAATGCGGAGGGGGTCACACATCTGAGAAAGATGGCGATGCTGATTATATCATGCCACTTTGGAAGTTGATACCCCCACTCTCACCCCCCCCCCCCACCCCCACCTCCACACACACTCACTCTCCATGTATTTGAAATCACCTGATACAGCCACAGCTTTCTTCCATGGCAAAGCCTTTCAATAAACTGCTCTTAAAAACACAATAAACCAAACTGCACAAACAGTCCAATTTTCTCTGGATGTTCTGCATACGAGTCTGGCAGAGGAGCAGCGACTGCTTAAAATCGCCACTAACAACCTCCAAGAGCATAAAATTAGTGCAAATTTACTTGGGACTGGAATAACCCGCAATTGTTTTGTTTTCGGTTCAGTTCGCAAAAAACTGACAGTTTCGCTCTTCCATTGGAGGTGGGTGTTGTATTTTTTTTCCTCTATTTCGTTCATTCGTCGAGGTTTTCATGAAAGCATTTGGTGTCTGTAAACTCGACGTTGACAATGGAGTATTGCATGTCTCTTAAATACGCACAATGGGTCGAGTACAAATAGTGAAGTGCATATAAAATAAATAATCCAAGGTGGGCACGTGTGCCCAGATATTATTGAATGAATGGATGAATATGAAAGAAATGCGTCGGGTCATTTCTGAGCAGATGCTCCGGTCGGACTCGTGGACAGACATACGGACCCCATATAAGCCCCGGTCTATAAGCCGGTCTATAAGCGGTCTATAAGCCCCCAGCTGGGCCGGCACCCAGTAGGGGACTAAGAAGAGGGGATAATCCATGTGAATCAGACCCTTTTGGATTAACTTTTGACAAATGGCCTAATATCCATTAATGTCTTGCCCCATCCCACTAAGGCATGGCTGGCAGCACATATGCACGATGGGGGTTATTTGTTACACTTGTACACCACCAGGCCTCCATTTCCGTTATTTTCTTTTTCTACCCCAGGAATGCCTTTCGATTGTGAATTCTGCGAAAGACGATGAAAAGCAGAGTGCAGATACCGTGTGTTCCCTCCATCACCTTCTCAAAGATTCAGTTGCTGATGTAAGGATTGGCTGATTGTGTTGCCTGTCTGCAAGTACATATTTAGTCATGTGTAAAATTACGTTTCCTTTGAAGAAATGCACTTTTTATATTGTGAAGATGTGGGCATGAGAGAAGTAGGGTGAGATAATTAAACACTTAAATCTAGATATTTCTCCTCTATTTTTCTTCCTTTTGCTACCTGTAGGAGATCCCTGCTGTTGGACCTAGTGGAGGAGAAGTGGCTCGCTTGCAGACTCTTCTGCAAGAGAAGGAGAATGACTTGCAGCGACTGAATGAGTTTTTCAGATCGACCGAAGAGACTATCCGTGTAGGACACACACACACACACACACACACACACACACACACACACACACACACACACACACACACACACACACACACACACACTTTTGACTGTTACCATGTAAACTTAATGGTAGTTACTGGTTTTCGTTTGTGATAATGTTGTGGTGGTGGCGATTGTCACCATGCAGGACCTGAATGATTCACTCCGAGATAAGGAGCACCAATTGCAGCACAGGGAAGAGACTATAAAATTGCTGGAAGCTGTGCATGGTTCCACAGAAGGAACGTTTGAGCGTCGCTTGCAGGAGAAAGATCGACACATTGCGGCCTTGGAGGCAAATCTTGAAGAGCTACGAAAAAAGGGAAAAGTAGGACTTGCTCCAACTATATTTGTTCATTAGCTCACTCGCACATCAGGTCTTTTTTGCTGCCAAAATCCATGTCACTTAAACCTTTTTGTCTTCCTGGTTGAATGCTCTTTCATTCGGCTTTCTGGGTGTCATGCTACATAAGCTGATTACCTCCTCCGCCAAAGGTGGATGGAGGTTGTGTTTTCACCACTGTCTTTCTGTCTGGCTGTCTGGCTGTCTGTCTGTTTATCTGTCTGTGAACAAGATACATCAAAAAGTTGTTGACGGATTCGGACAATTTGGCAGAGAGTTAGTGTATTTGTCAAGGACGAAATGAGTAGATTTTGGTGAAGATCGGAATATGGATTCGGATACGATGATTATTTAATTTGTAAGCGATTCTTCACCATTGAGGGATCGGGCGAAAAGCGATACATAGCATGATATTTCAATAAGTTATGGACGAGTTCTGACTAAACTTGGTGGAAGAGTTGGTTATGTGACAAGAAGAAGCCGATTAGATTTTGGTTCAGGTCCGAATCCAGATCCGGCCTATGAGTGGGATACAAAACATAAACTGTTCAGCCTGGCGGAGGTTTGCTCTCGACCGAGTGCCCTTCTAGTTCTTTCTTTGATAACCGCAAATAAGTGTTGTAAAGGAAGGCAAGGTCAGCCTTGATGTATTTGCATTTCATGTTATTGTTTCACTGTTGTAATGATTAACTCTGCAATGAAGCAAATCAAGGATACAGGTTGGTCCCTCTTTTCAATCCAAATGCATGTGTCAGCAACCTCAGGGTATACCTGGGAATATGCCAAATGTGAGTAGTGGGTGAACCATTATTGCTTTGGAGTGTGGATTAACGATATATTAGAGAATGCAATCTTTGGTTGCTCATCCAGAAGGAGGCTAAATCAAAACTCCAGCTGTAATTTTGAAATGAAAATGCATCATTATCTCGGTCAACAGGAAAGGGTCTGGGAAAAATAGTTTGGCCAAATAGTTTGGTGGCCAAACGTGAACGAGTACACTCGGGCATGCAATAATCCATTGGTTTGCGTGGAAGGACACACTCTAGCGTGGACCAGTAAGACCGCATTCTGTGATCTTGGTTGCTAAAGAATTGTACTGTAGCGCCTCTGCTGTGTTTGGTGTGCATTATCTGCATAAAGAAACTTGCCAATAAGAGCTGTTGATGGCTCCTCACACAGAGGATTTCAAAAATATCCATCACTTGACCACCATGTATGAAATTTTTAATAAACCAGAGCATGATGCGGAGTGTCCGATCTGTAGTAGAATGATATTGCTTGCAATTGTTGATGATTGCTAACTGTTAAGGGCGACATCTTGTTGCTATTGCTAGCATAGGAACCCATCTGCAGTGGTGGTGCTGCACCATGTTATTTGCATTGTTGATCTTGTCTTTGTTTTGGCCTTTATTTGTGAATTTGAAGGGCAATGGAGAGCAACGAGAGAGGAAGAGACTGCAGGCCCTGCTTGTAGAGAAGGATGAGCAGCTGCAGGTGATTGCATGTTAAGGGATATATTTGTGTGAATTTTTAATCTACTTGTCTTTCCTCTCTACTGTGAATCATATGTGAGCTGATTTCCTTCCATTAAATCACACATTCCTTAAAGGGGAATGATGCTGTGTTAAAAAAACTTTAAAAAATATATTTTCAAAAATATTATTGCTGAGGGGTCTTCAGACACCGACCTGCCTAACCAGCAAGATGTGGTGGGAGGGGAGTAAAAGTAAAAGGCTACCGCTAAATCAATTAAATGCCGACTCGGCATCTCGGTGCGCAACTATCATGGCTGATGCGCCGTCAAGTTTACCGAGTACAGGCCTAATTTTATTTCCTAGATTTAAAGTGCAGACCCAATCTTCCCATCAAGTGGGCTGTAATGCCAATCACTATTAAATGCTATGGAATCCTATTCCGATACGTCATAATTGTAAACAAACTTGTAAACAAACCTATACAAACAAACTCGTAACTATACTTTACATTCTTTCACATGGGGAATGAGACCCAGATAGCATGAGACAAGAAGGAAGAACCTTGCTGTGTGATGTTGCTCGTGCTCGACCCACAACTCTGAGCCCCTCATGTGCACTCGTGCGTGCATGTTTTCCTGGGACAGCACCAGAGAATCTCGCCAAGTCTGTTGGGCGGAGGAAGACCAAGAGGAACAGGAGCAACAACTATGCACTGCTTCTCCAGTCGGGTGGTTGAGAGTGGGCAGGAATTCACCTCGTAAAGACACGGAGATGCTCTTGCCTATCTTGTCGTTCTTTTTTGTCCTCTCCTCAATGACCACTGCCCTGCGCTGATTGTCCCGTTGTGCTGCAAACGGTCATTGGCTAATGGCAGTGTTGGCCGCACACCTGTTGGGCCGCAGAAGGAAGAAGAAGAGCATGTATAGACAGATTTACAATTGAGTGGTTCAAAGAATATAGGAGAAGGCGAGGGTTTAGACATGAACATTAAGGGGTAGGTTGATGAGCCGCCATTCTATATACACTCACCGCGCACTGACAATTAAAGGATTACAATTCAGGTATCCCTCACTTAACAAAGGGGTTATGTACCTTTATACCCCCTTCGTTATGCGAACGTTCGTTATGCGGGAGCTCGTTTTCAATGATTTCTTACAGGGAAATTACACTTTGTGTCCCAACCGTAATGTTTTGGTCTAAAAGAAAAGCCATATACTTGGTATACTGATGGTTTTAGATGCAAGTGACATTATAATATTATTATTTACCTAATAATAAAGACAGTAACACAATAATAACGTTAATTTAGTTGACACTACAAAAATAATCTTTAGTCCATGTTTCTGAATAAGGGAGCAGAAGGTGGTGGAGTTATTGGCCCCAGTTGGACTTGGTCCAAAACGGGGGCTTATGGATTGGGTCTCGGCTGTTTGTCCGTGCGTCCACAACCTTATCTCAGAGATGTATGGACCGATTTTGTTCATACTTGGATCAAAGACAATACATGATGGTGTGGCGGACACGAAAGCTCACTGGCGTGATGACATCATTCCGCGCGCCAAGTGGGCGGCGGCCACGCCCGAGGGGTAGGCGCGGCCGCGGGATATACACCGGGCGCGCAGCCCGGAACGCTCCAGTGTTACAGTGGAGCTCTTGAATAAAGACTCTTACAACTTACCGCGTTGTCCACTTCCTCCTTGCTTACAAGCAGCGCGCGTAACACCGCGCTTCATTGGTGACCTCCGACGTTCTGATCAGTCGTCACTGACCACCTGAACCCGCCACAGCCATGGCAACCAACGCGGTAGCGATAAAGCTCCCCGAGTTCTGGGAAGCTCAGGCGGAGATCTGGTTCCTGCAGGCCGAAGCCCAGTTCAGGCTTCGAGGCATCACGGCGGACGAGACACGCTACTGCCACGTGGTCGCCTCCGTCGGGGCCGGCACGGCCGCCCGCGTTGTGTCGGTCCTGAGGAACCCACCGGCCGACGACAGGTACGAGGCGATCAAGCGTCTCCTCCTCGCCACGTTCGGCCTCACGGTGGACGCACGGGCCGATCGCCTCTTGGACCTCCCCGAGCTCGGTGACACGCGACCGTCGGTCCGAATGGACCATATGCTGTCGCTCATGGGCGACGAAACCCCGAACGCTCTATTCCGGGCGTTATTTCGACGCCAGCTGCCGGCACGAGTACGCCTCGCGTTGGCCGGTTCTGCGACAACGGAACCCCGAGCGCTCGCAGCCGAGGCCAACAAGGTCTTCGCGGCTTTGGACACGCAGGCGAGTTTCGGTGCGGCCGTAGCGGCTCCCGAGCCCATAACTGCTGCGGGTGGCCACCCCTACTACGCAACGCACTGCGTAGCCGCTGAACCTCCTGCGGGTGCCCACCCCTACTGCGAGGGGCGCCTCGTGGCGGCCGCCACGCCTCGCCCACCACCACCGCGGAAACCGCGGCCTCCGGCTTCGCCGCAAACCTGGTGCCATTTCCACGCTAGGTTCGGCCATGAGGCTCGGCAATGTCGCCCGCCGTGCTCATTCGGCAGGTCGGGAAACGCCCGGGCCGGCCCTCAGTAGTGGCACTGAGCGCCGGCCGATTAAACAGCCTCCTGTACATAACGGACACCTTATCCGGGCGCCGTTACCTGTGCGACACGGGAGCGCAGGTGAGTGTCGTTCCCGCCGGTACGTCCGACAAGCAGTCCGCGGGCCGGGGCCCCGCACTGCTTGCTGCCAACGGTACGTCCATTCACACGTACGGAAAACGCTGCCTTTCTCTGCGGTTCGGAGGGCAGGTTTTCCGGTGGTCATTCGTCACTGCCGACGTGCCTATGGCACTGCTCGGCGCGGACTTCCTCTGTGCCAATGGCCTGTTGGTCGACGTAAAGCACAGAAGGCTTGTCCAGGCTGAGACGTTCAGCTCGCTCGCGTGCACGCTGCCCGCCTCGTTGAGCAGCTCACGGAGCGGCTCATCGAGCGGCTCGCCGAGCGGCTTGCCGAGCGGCTTCCTGAGTGGTTCGGTTCCGGCCAGGTTCATCTGTACGCTTCCGGCAGCGAACAAATTCACCCGCCTCCTCGCCCGTTTCCCGGCCCTCACGCGGCCCACCTTCTCGGCGGGGACCGTCAAGCACGGGGTGGAACATCACATCCCCACCGCCGGGCCACCGGTCTACGCCCGGGCACGCCGCCTCGAGCCGACGAAGCTCGCGGTAGCTAAAGCCGAGTTTGCTACGCTGGAGCGGCTCGGCATCGTGCGGCGCTCCGAGAGTGCTTGGGCGTCGCCGCTCCACATCGTGCCCAAGCCCGGCGGGGGATGGCGACCGTGCGGGGACTACCGCCGTCTCAACGACGCCACCACACCTGACCGCTACCCCATCCCCCATATTCAGGACGTTTCCACCCGCTTGGCGGGCATGTCCTTCTTTTCGAAGGTGGACCTCATACGCGGTTACCACCAGGTCCCCATCAGGCCGGGGGACATCCCGAAGACGGCTGTCATCACGCCGTTCGGTCTTTTCGAATTTCTTCGGATGCCCTTCGGTTTGAAGAATGCGGCTCAGGCGTTCCAGCGCCTCATGGACAGCGTCTTGCGCGACTTGGATTTCGTCTACGTCTATCTGGATGATATCCTCGTCGCAAGCGCGTCCCGTGAAGAGCACCTACACCATCTCCGCACGCTCTTCGAACGTCTGGGCCAGCATGGCCTGATCATGAACCCCGCCAAGTGCCGGTTCGGTGTCGCTGAAATCGACTTTTTGGGGCACCGCGTCACCAGGCACGGGGCCGTCCCCCTACCGGCCAAGGTGGAGGCGGTGAAGGGGTTTCCGCGCCCCCGCACGATCAGGGGGCTCCAGGAGTTCCTGGGCATGGTAAACTTTTACCATCGGTTCCTGCCCCGCATCGCCCAGCTCCTGCGCCCCCTGCACGAGGCCCTCCGAGGAAAGCCAGGCAAAGGTGACGTTACCTGGACCGAGCAGATGGACGTGGCGTTCGTGGGCACGAAGCTCGCCTTGGCTAACGCCACCATGCTCGCGCACCCGGCGCCCGATGCACCGATCGCCCTCACCACCGACGCCTCGGACTACGCGGTGGGCGTGGTGCATGAGCAATGGGTGCGTGGAGCTTGGCAACAGCTGGCGTTCTTCAGCCAGCAGCTTCGCCCGCCCGAACGCCGGTACAGTACCTTCGACCGCGAGTTGCTCGGGCTCCACCTGGCGGTCAGGCACTTCCGCCATCTGCTCGAGGGCCGTGCGTTCACGGCCTTCGTCGACCACAAGCCACTGGTGTTTGCGATGGGCAAGGTCACCGAGCCGTGGTCGGCCCGGCAGCAGCGTCACCTCTCGGCCGTGTCCGAATACACGACGGACATCCGGCACGTCGCGGGGAAGGACAACCCGGTGGCGGATTGCTTTTCCCGGTCCGTTGCCCACGCGGTCCACCTCGGCATCGACTATGCCCGGATGGCGGCGGACCAGGCCGCCGACCCCGACGTCCAGGCCTTGCGGACCGCCGTTACGGGCCTCCGCGTCACCGAGGTGCCGTTCGACGGCGCGGGCACGGCCCTTTGGTGCGACGTCTCCCTCGGGCGGCCTTGCCCCATCGTGCCCGCGGGCTGGCAGCGCCAGATTTTCAACGCTATCCACGGCCTGTCCCACCCGGGCACGAGGGCCTCCCAGAGGTTGATCGCCGACAAGTTTGTCTGGCATGGCCTCCGGAAGGCCGTCCGCGGCTGGGCCAGGACGTGCCTCGCGTGCCAGCGCGCGAAGGTGCACCGACACACCCAGGCCCCATTGGCCCCGTTTGCGGTGCCGGAACGTCGGTTTGACCACGTTTACGTGGACCTGGTGGGACCTCTGCCCCCCTCGCGGGGTTTCACCCACGTCCTGACCATGATGGACCGCACCACCCAGTGGCCGGAGGCCGTGCCTTTGGCGTCAACGACGGCGGTGGACGTCGCGCAGGTGTTCATCGCCACCTGGGTCGCCCGGTTCGGCACCCCCTCAGACATCTCGTCCGACCGCGGCCCCCAGTTCACCTCGGAGCTCTGGGGGGCGGTCGCGCGGGGGCTCGGGGTCCAGCTGCACCGCACCACGGCCTACCACCCCCAGGCTAACGGCCTGTGCGAGTGGTTCCACCGCTCGTTGAAGGCCGCGCTCCGGGCGACCCTCCGCGACGGCGGCTGGGTCGACAGGCTCCCCTGGGTGCTGCTGGGCCTCCGGACGGCGCCCAAGGACGACCTGCGCGCATCCGCGACGGAGTTGGTCTTCGGGCAACCGCTGCGGGTGCCGGGCGAGTTCCTCCCCGACTCCACGGCACCATGGTCCACGGCGCAGGAGCGCTCCGCGCTGCAGGAGACCGCCCAGAGGTTCGCCCCGGTGCCCACGGCGCACCACGGGCACCCACCTACGCACGTCGCCCCGGAGCTTCGCACCGCGGAGTACGTCTTTGTCCGGCACGACGCCCACCGGACACCACTGCAGCCCCCGTACGACGGGCCTTTCCGCGTGCTGGAGACAGGGGTGAAACATTTCACCTTGGACATCGGCGGCACTCCTGACCGTGTCTCCATAGACCGCCTCAAGCCGGCCCACCTCGACGTGGACCACCCACCGCCGGTGGCTCGGCCCCCGCGTCGGGGCCGCCCCCCGGCGGGCGGACCCCCGGCACCGCCCGGCCCCGCGGGCACGCCGCCCCCCGAGCCTGCACCCATCCCGGGTGCAGCCGGAGGCATCCCAGCTGGCATCCCTGCACCCCTGACGCGACCAGTCGCCAGAGGGCGCTTCGGCCGGGTCATCCGTTTGCCCCGCAAACTGGCCCTCCAGGTGCGCGTGAATTCTGGGGGGGCGTGTGTGGCGGACACGAAAGCTCACTGGCGTGATGACATCATTCCGCGCGCCAAGTGGGTGGCGGCCACGCCCGAGGGGTAGGCGTGGCCGCGGGATATACACCGGACGCGCAGCCCGGAACGCTCCAGTGTTATAGTGGAGCTCTTGAATAAAGACTCTTACAACTTACTGCGTTGGCCGCTTCCTCCTTGCTTACAAGCAGCGCGCGTAACACCGCGCTTCAATGGTATACATATGCACATGATTTTGTTTTGTGATACGATCAAAGATGGCCGACTAGTGGCCATTTTAGTTGTAAAAAAATCAACCTGATATTGAACACGACCCCAACCATTTCCCGCACATGCATTTACCGATCTTGTTCATACTTGGCACACAGATAAATGAATGATGGCTTACATAAGCACGTCATTTATTTTTGAGATCAGATCCAAGATGGCTGACTGGTGGCCGTTTTGTTACTTAAATGTATCCCAATCATTTCTCGACATGCATGGACCGATTTTGTTCAAACTTGGCACAATGGACTTGTAGCGAACCTTCTCTAGGCGAACTTTCATAAAGCAGGGGATACTTTCACACGTATCACAACATGTACTACGAAATAGCCATTCTACTCTTTCCAATTGCTGCCTCGGCCATATCAGTAACAATATTGTTATTATTTACTTTTTAAATCCAGAATTATTTTTTTTTTTTTTTTAAATCTAGACTACTTCATTATTCGTCCCCTACCTGAAGGGGACTACAGGTTGGTTCTCCGTCTGTCCGTCCCACCTGTGTTTTTTCTGCACTTTTCACTTTTTCCCATACCCTTTAACATATTCAACTGAATCTTGGTACATGGCTTTACCATGATAAGTTGCAGAACAAGTTTGAGTTTCGGGGAATTGCGCCAATTCTTCATGAAATTATGCCCTTTTTGCTTGGAACAAGAAGTTTCATTGGGGATCGGTAAGGGGACATGTAAGGGGTGTTGCAAAACATTTTACCTTTTTCCCCCCCGAGAAGCCGTTACGGTTGTGCACGCATTCGGGGGTAAAAAAAGGTTAAATGTTTTGCAACACCCCTTATTGCAAAGCAATTCTGCCTCTTTATTTCATTTTCCTCTCTCTCTCAGAATGAGATGGTTCGATTCTACGAGGCAGAGGAGAAGCACCAGCGAGCACTGCTGGATGCAAAGGAGAGAGTGATTCAGGTAGAGCGAGAATCCGCTGTGGCCATGAGACAACAGCAGGCAACTGCGCAGATCCAGCAATTGGAGTTGGAGCGGGAATATGTTAAACCTGATGTGAGTTCACACTGCGCTATACTTGCGCACTTGTTCTTCTTCAAAGATTTCCAGCTGACTAATCGATCTTTGTTTATTTATTTATTTTAATTGTCACTCCTTTTTATCTTTTCTTGTTTTTTTGTATACAAGATCGAGGCTCGTGTAAGAGCTAACAAGTGCCAAAAAAAAAAACAAAAAAAAAAACGGACACATACCACAAAATAAAGGGAGCGGGAGACAAGATGGGGAGAGAGGGGGAAACACACAAGTACAACATTTGAGAGCAGGGACATCGGGAGATCTGTGGGAGGGAGAGGGCTTGGGGGGAGGAGGCGTGGGAAGGGGGGAGGAGGCGTGGGAGAGGTTAAAAAAAAACACACGGACTTCTAGGACTCCTAGGACTTCCAGGAAAAACTTCCAGGAAAAACTAGGACTTCCAGGAAAGAAGTCGGTATTTCAGAACAGTGGATCTGGGGTGAATATGTGGAATATGAATATGTAGATATGAATATGTATGAAATATAAAATATGTGAATATGTGAATATGTGGATCTCCTGTGGCTTATTGAAATTGATTACCTCCTGTGTATTGTTTTTATCTTGGTGAATGATTGTCCTGTACCTGTGTATTGTTTTTATCTTGGTGAATGATTGTCCTGTACCTGTGTGTTGTTTTTATCTATTGTTTTGCGTCACTACCAAACTGTTGATCAGTGTATGGTTCTGCTATGGAGTACAAATGTGAAACACAAGTCAATAAAAACTAATTGGCTTCACCCACTTCCTAAAGCTGCTACTAAGAGATATCTTTGGAGTCTGCGGATCGATGAAAGCTGTGCCACCAATCATTTTACTTTCACTTCGATTAATACTGTAATCCTTTGGGGCAAAGGAACTAGCAAGACTGTAATGTAAGCACATCAACCCCCACCTAACTCTGGTAAAGTTTGCGATAATGTCGTCCTGCCTTCCTCATACCTGCATTTTTTTCATTCTGGCATGAGGGATTCTCCAATCTGAGCTAGATTACCATTTAGGGGAAATTTTGCCAGTTATTCAGCTGGAAACTATTTGAATCCACAAATCAGAATTGCTTGCTGTGCAGAGCAGAATGAGTTCCTACTCGAAAGTTAAAAATATATATATGTTTGAGATCTCATCATATAACTGTTCACCTCTTCAGTCATCCTTTGAACCATGCTTTCAGTAAACGTCACTTAAACCACGTGTCACCGAGTTACTGTCTGCGTCCTTCACCGATGATTAATGTATTCATTTATTAATGCCTTCAAATCTGTGGAATCCCATTTCGATGCATTGTGGGGTATTTTTTTTTCTCTGGGTGCTGATACTCCCAGTTTTGTGCAAAAGAAAAACTTTAGTTTGTGTTGTGGTCAATTATGAGTTGTGCAATGAGAGTTGGTTGGCTGTCGAGGTATTTACGTGGATAACTTTTCATTTGGACGAACCACCCTCCGCCCCCTTTCTTGTACCTGGTGCTGAGCAATGATATAATTGATGTAAATCCAATTTGATCGAAACTGATAATGATTTTCTGATGAGGAAGCACATGCTCATCAAAGACCTGTTGCCTTGCAGTCACTGGAAGAGTCGTGGAATGGCAATGGAGGCTTTGGCAGCACAACTGATGATTTTCCATTCGACCACGAGGATGATGGCAAGTTCGCTTTCAACTTGCGCTGTGTTAATATATTAATTAAATGGTTTACAGAACATTACTTCTGGTTTGCATCATTGCCTTGTTTACTTCTGGCTGTGCTACTGATGCAGTGCCCCCTGTAGGTTAGAGCAAAACACCAGAGTAACAGTGTATAGTTGGGTCGATATTCAAACCCAGCCGAGACAGTTCAGGGGGGCGAGTGTAGTGTTCACCTGGGTGGTCGGGAGTGAACTATTTGTTGTCAAAAGATGGTACGGCTGATGATCACATGATTACTTTTGCCGCAATAATTGCTACAGAGTTCCCCAAGATAGCGGGTTGAACTGAACAAAATGCTATGTCATGTTCATGCATACAGTGCATTCAGAAAGTATTCAGACCCCTTCACTTTTTCACATGTTGTTATGTTGCAGCCTTATGCTGAAACCGTTTAAATTCATTTTTTCCCTCATCAATCTACACTCAATACCCCGTAATGACAAAGAGAAAACAGGATTTTAGAAAGTTTTGCAAATTTATTAAAAAGAAAAAACTGAAATATCACATTGACATAAGTATTCAGACCCTTTGTTATGACACTTGAAATTTAGCTCAGGTGCCTCCCATTTCTCTTGATCATCTTTGAGATGTTTCTACACCTTGATTGGAGTCCACCTGTGGTAAATTCAATTGATTGGACATGATTTGGAAGGGCACACACCTGTCTATATAAGGTCTCACAGCTGACAATGCATATCAGAGCAAAAACCAAGCAATGAGGTCGAAGGAACTGCCTGCAGAGCTCAGAGACAGGATTGTGTCGAGGCACAGATCTGGGGAAGCCTACAAAAAAATTCTGCTGCATTGAAGGTTCCCAAGAGCACAGTGGCCTCCATAATTCTTACATGGAAGAAGTTTGGAACAACCAGGACTCTTCCTAGAGCTGGCCGCCCGGCCAAACTGAGCAATCAGGGGAGAAGGGCCTTGGTAAGAGAGGTGACCAAGAACCCGATGGTCACTCTGGCTGAGCTCCAGAGATCCTGTTTGGAGATGGAAGAAACTTCCAGAAGGACAACCATGACTGCAACACTCCACCGATCTGGTCTTTACGGCAGAGTGACCACACGGAAGCCAAACAGTTCAATCTCGGTTCCATCAGACCACAGAATCTTGTTTCTCACAGTCTGAGAGTCCTTTAGGTGCTTTTTTGCAAACTCCAAGCGGGCTTTCATGTTTCTTTCACTGAGGAGAGGCTTCCGTCTGGCCACTCTGCCATAAAGCCCAGATCGGTGGAGTGTTGCAGTCATGGTTGTCCTTCTGGAAGTTTCTCGCAATCCTGTCTGAGCTCTACAGGCAGTTCCTTTGACCTCATGGCTTGGTTTTTGCTCTGATATGCATTGTCAGCTGTGAGACCTTATATAGACAGGTGTGTGCCTTTCCAAATAATGTCCAATGAATTGAATTTACCACAGGTGGACTCCAATCAAGGTGTGGAAACATCTCAAAGCTGATCAAGAGAAATGGGAGGCACCTGAGCTGAATTTCAAGTGTCATAGCAAAGGGTATGAATACTTATGTCAATGTGATACTTCAGTTTTTTCTTTTTAATAAATTTGCCAAACTTTCTAAAATCCTGTTTTCTCTTTGTCATTATGGGGTGTTGAGTGTAGATTGATGAGGGAAAAAATGAATTTAAACGATTTCAGCATAAGGCTGCAACATAACAACATGTGAAAAAAGTGAAGGGGTCTGAATACTTTCTGAATGCACTGTATTTAATCTAAAATCTTAATCCATGTTCCCAGACAGATTAACTAATCAGAAGCATTGATGTACACACATGTACCCCCATTCACACACATCTCAGTTCTCTTAACTTGTTTTTGTCCAAAGTAACTTTCATGTGTGTAAACTCCTTCAATTTTCAATTATTTTTTAAATTATTATTACAAAGCAACGTTACCTCATTCTGTCATTGTTTTCCCCAGACTCTCTCCCCGAGTTCTGCTCCCTCGTTCCACGGACACTTAAAGGCAGCGGAAACCTGGAGAACAAAAGAGTCGGAAAATCGGCCGCGTGCATGACCCCGACTACGGCTGTTTGTAGTTGATGCAACACGGACGTGGGTTTTTTTGTGCCTTTAAAAATGGCAGTTGTGGAGTTGTGTATCTCATGGATTACGATTTAAATAGCATCTGATTTTTCTTGCAATTTGAACAGGTTTAAAGGTGGTGTTGGGATTTTGAAAAATTGTCTGGATGATTTGTAATCATCTGCTCCTGAAGTACATTGGCCAGGTATTGTAAGTGCAGTTTAATTGCAGGTAACTGTAGCTTTAATCATACTTTTGTTGATCGTTCTGCCATTACAATCGTTTGTTTTCTTGAACTCTTCTTCAGCAGATTATTTTTTTTAAACATATTCGTACAATGTGTTTATGTTTCATTGGTCTAAGATGAAAGTCAAATTGAGCATAAAGATAAAATGTGGTTCAATTTTTGCATACGCAAGTTGAATTTGTTCTTCCAGCAACACTGTCGAGCTGCTACTCTTATCCTTATACATGAGAAAATTACTTCATATTTGTTGCCATGGAGAGGGTTGTGGCCTGGCTATTCAACCGATAGTCCTCAGCCAATTTCCCCCCTTCATCCCCTGCTCCTTTGCACCCATAAGGGTCAGGAACTTTGGGGCTTTCAGCTAAATCACATTTACCATCTTTAGGTGACCGGCAAACAAAACCTCACTGTGATTTCTTTCTGTGAGGTACTGTAGTTGTTTATTAAAATGATAAAGCAGCAAAAAGATATTATGTTCTCCTTGCTGCCACCACACCAAATATTGTTTGATATCGCCAATGTCAGTAATGTTACCTTACTTTTTGGCCACTCTAAAGTAGTTATTGAGAAGATGTTGGCGATTGTAGACCTGATTTATACCATGTACTGGTGCCCTCCTTGCATCGAAGGTTCCGGCAAGTCCTTTGTACAGGCCGCCATGCGATGCGTCAAGCCTGGCCAATTGTTTGCTTGTGTTGCTTGTTCTGTGAGAGGGCATGATGAAAGGAATTGCTGGTTTTGTTCAATATTTACGCTATTAAGTAATATGTGAATGGATGGAAAACAAAAAACCTCAGGTTTGATTCCCATGTCTAGATTTGATTTGTTAACATGATCATGTAAGGGACATGTATCCTTTGGTGCGATCCTTTCTCCTACTTCTAACATGTGCCACATCACATGTCTCTTGGTGTATCCATGAGCCAAAGGTGATTATATTTTTCCCATCTTTCTTTCTTTTGCTTTTCACTCAGGTTTTTTGGACTTGACTTCCTATGTGGCATTAATAATGTAAAATAATAAATTTTGGTGTATGCGTCAGTGTGTCTCCTCCATAACTCCAAAACCATGAAACCTAGCGGCCGGAAACTCTGCATGCATACTAAGTTCCCTCCAAGGGAGCCCATGAATGAAAACTGGGTATTTGCGTAAATTTGTACACCCCTTTTGAAGAGAATTAACGGGGTGATCATATGAAAAGGCTTATCCTTGGTCAGCCTGTTGTCACCTCGCTGGGATCGTAAGCCACCATTTTATTTCGACCTTCTCAAAAAGCCTTGGCGGTTGTACATGATGACCTCTCTCGGACTAATCAAAGTATATAATCGAAAGTATATAATTTCGGATTTGAGGATTGGATCTCGTGGACTAAATAAGTGTTGAAATCTGGAGTGAAATCTGAATTTTAAGAAATTACCAATTCTTATAACTAAGCGTATTTATTTAAGGAAGGTGAAGCGACGGGTGGGATTTGCTTGCATGTTTGTGACCTTACTCCTCCGAGCTCCCAAGGTTAATCGTGAAGAAACTTTATAGGATTGCATTTATTTTACCACAATGCACCTTACTAAGGGTTTTAAACAGTCATTTTCTCACAATTAATAACTTAGAAACACACGAGCCACCACTGGCCACCATCTCCGAGGTAGATCCATATGCAGTATCCAATGCTTTATTTAAAGCCCAATTATTTTTTGGGATTTCAGCTAGGATATACCTATATAATTGGTGAGATGGTGAGGTTTGATAATTTCTTGAAATATCCACCCTGCAAAGTTTTAAAAACAAACAATTTTGATCCATATACGTATATAATTGTTTAGAGCGTGCGCTCCGATTGGCTGACAACAAAACAGATTTTGAATATCTTTTTCACATGGTCAACTATATGTGGGCTGCTCTCGAGGTGGAACACAAATCTATTTATATGTTCTTGCCCTTGATGGAAAAAAACAAAAAAACATACAATATTGTCTGCCCAAAAGCATTACAACATGTTAAATTTTGGTATTTCTTTTCAATATTTTTCAGCTTGATGAATACAATGTTTGTCTCTAAATATGTGCTTAATTGTGGGAGACCAATAGATGTACGTTAGATCCCGGGGGGTACCTTTGTGGGAGGACGGAGGTGGAAGAGGAGGGGGGAATGGGTGGAGTGGGAGAAGGAAGGGGAAGGGATTGGCAGAGCCATGGAATACCAGAGTTTGGTGAACTCTGTTTGATCGAAAACGATTGTGAATGGGGAATTCGTGATCACATGACTGCAAGGCTCCATCTTGTTATTCATCTTCGCTGAGTGAAGTGCAAACTTGTGTGCATCTTTGTGGACTCTGTCATATTTACATGTTGTCAGTTTTGAGGTGTAAAAGATTCCATGCTGTTCAGTTGCAGGATTAGACAGAGGAAGGAAGAAGGATCTTTACCCTCATGATCCAGAAATGAGGAAAATATGGTAAAGTAAAAATTCATCGCATGGAGTGGAGAGGCAACAACGACTCATTTATGTGTGCTTGAGGAATAATTATGTTGCTGTTAAAACGAGCTAAGTGTAGAATCAGGACAAATAAGAAGTAAATAACTAAAATGATAAATTGATCCGCTATGAGAGAAATCGATTCCCTGTTAGATTCCCTTTCTCTTACGGCAGATCAATTAACATTTAAAGTGTTTACCTCTTAGTTGTTTTAACTTCTCTTCCCACCCAAACAATTCGCTAATTTTGTGCTGAAATGATCGATTACATGCCAAGTACAATCAGGAATTTTATCATGTGACATCATATGTTATGATAATTCGATATTATAATGGGAAATCTCTTCTGTTATGAATGTGATACAAGTTGTGGTCCAAATAATAAAAGAATCGCACGTGTTGACATGCATATGTCATATAACATAGTAACATAACATCACATATTATATATTTATGGGATCACACACAATCATGAGTGGATCATATATTACATGCATGTGTCATGTCATACATTACATGCATATGTTATGTAATATTACATATTGTTACATGTATGGAACCATACAGAATCACAAGTGGATCATATATTACATGCATGTCATGTAACATTACATATATGGGACCACACAGAATCATGAGTGGATCGTACATTACATGCATGAAAGCAATATTACTACTGCAGAAAACCATGAAACATCACGGAATATGTGACGTGTTGTGGTGACATTTTGTCTCAGTAAAGGCAAACTGAGGAATCAGAAACCATGTCTGACTTGGCATGCCTGGTGCATTCAAAGAGGTCTTCCGAGGGTATTGAAAAGCGAGGCTCATTTTAAAGGGTCTTTTAGGTCTAATGGGTCTTTAGGATCTTGAAGGCCGCATCATGTTGTCTTAAGGGTCTTGAGGGGTTAAATGGTGTTGTGTCTGTCTAACGGTATTCGTGGTTTAATGGGTCTAAAGGGGTCTTTCAATAAGGGTCTAATGTTAAAGCTCTGAGGGTCTAAGGGGTGTAATATGTTTAGGGTCTGAGGGTCTAAATCAAATGTCTGCAAAAAGGTCGAAAGGATCTTACAGGTCTCAAAGGTACATTCAAATAGCATGTAATTAAGGCTTTCGACATATGAACCGGTGGGTAACAATATGGCGCCTATTAAGTTTGCCGAACTCTGGAATTCTATGTCTCTGGGGGTGGGAAAAGGGATGGGAGGGTGGTGCTGGGAGGAGGGAGGAGAATGAGTAGGTGAGAGGATGGAGGTGAGATGAGGGAGGGGAAAAGGTAGAGTTGGGAGGAAGGAGGGTAATGGTTGGGAAAAGGGGTGGGGTTGGAGTCTGGAGGAAGTGGGGTGAGAGGAGGAAGGGGAAAGGATGGGAGAAGGCAGGGAAAGGGTGGGAGGAGGGACCATCTCCCTCCTCACTCTCCCCTACTCCTCCCCACTCCCCACTCCTCACTCCCACCTGCCTCCTCTCTCTTCCCCTCCCTTCCTCATTTACCCCATCCCTCCTGTCTCTCTCCACCCCTCTTCTCTCTCACCTCACCTCCTCTCTCCCCCTCTTTCTCTCCCTCCCCCTCCTCTTTCTTTCTCTCCCACCCCTGTTTCTATCTTCCCCAGCACCTCTTGGTATTCCCTTCACCGAAGCAACTGGTGGTATTTGCTAATATATACATGGAAGTAGATCAGGTTTGTTTGAAGATGACAGATCACATTATGTTTGCTTTCCTTGCTGTTGGCTTTCTTGTATTATCATATTTCATACGATTGTTGTGGAAATGGCTCCTAAGGGTTAATTCTTAGAATAGAGCAGTTATTTCCTTGATGTAAATGTCTAGAGAAAGCGTAAAGTTATTAATCGTGCTATTGGATATGCTTCGCTTTTATGTCTAGTTAGACATCATCCACCGATCCCAATGTCTGTTTACAATTACCAAAACTTATGACCCCATTTTCACTGTTTAAACCTCTGTAATCTGTATTATATGTGCTTTTTCGCATTTTGCTCAGCTGGCGGCACAGGTTTTGGCAGAGAAAGCCGCCTGGTCATCGCAACTGGGCTATGATGCCTCGGAGCTTTTTTGTTACAGGTCATGGAGGGGTCACTCCTCCCACTCTACCGAAGCACCGTACAATGGTTTGGGAATGGGGAGGAGCTTGGCATGTCATCGATGATGTACACGCCCGAGTCCATGAAGATGGGGTCGAGGAAGGAAGTGGAAGGAGAACGCCATGACCTGAGTGCTGAAGGCTGCATCTGGCTGAGAGCTGCCCTGCAGAAGCCATTCCCCCTCTTTCTTTCTCCTTGGCCTGTGGAGCGTTCACCTCTGTTGCCTGCCTGGACTCTACGGACCCACCTATCCTGCAGGCTTCATCGGTTTTGCCGCATCTCTTCAGTCCTGTCCTTTTGCTTTATCTCTCTCATTTGGTGTGGCTGACTGGGCCCTAAGGCTTAGGATAATTAAGGAATCCCTATTGTTTGGTCAGTGGGCGCGTAATTGGTAGGGGTTAAGAGGTCATATATACTTTGGTTATTTCGTTTAGTCATTGCTTCTTGCAGGAAAGACCCCAAAACGGTTGACCGTTGGATGGAAATGGAAAGGAATGGTGTGTGATTTAATTGTGGCACTTTACTCAATTGGTGCCTTGGCAGCGATCGTCCAGCCCCAAGCGCACACTCCGGACGTGGCTCCGGTGTTGGCGGGAAGAAGGCCTCGGCGCGCCCTTGTTCACTAGGCCTCGATAAGGCCTCCCGCGCGAAGCGAATGAGCGGGCGTGTAACCCGCTTCCTCAGCCTTGCAAAGTTCTCACAAATTCGGCACGGAAACTGCGATGCACCCAACGTCCGTATCAGAAAGGAGAGAGAGAGAGCCGAGGGTGAAGGAAGGCGTGAGGGCAAGAGGTCGAGGTAGAGGTAGAGGAATTGCGAGGGCAGTAGGGAATGAGGTCCGGGCATGAAGGGATCCAAAAACGAGAGGGGCAAAATGCCGCCCAGCCATGGTTTTTACGTCCTGTCGCCTGATGTCATCGGTCCTCCCTTCCAATCCCTGCCGGCCAACACCACAGGCTTAGCTCTCTACCAATGGCCGCGTCGCTTCTCCCTCATGCCATCGGTTCGTGGCCAATCGGTGCTGTTAGCCCTGGTGTTGATGTCTGGCTTCTTGGTGGTTTTATCATTACTAGGGCATGCCCGTACTATATCTATATCTAAAATTATATCCCCCCCCTCTATTTACATGAAATGGTTTGGTCCAAAGCGAACGGCTTGCGAGTACGGTGACAATCCCCCCCCTCTATTTACATGAAATGGTTTGGTCCAAAGCGAACGGCTTGCGGAGTTTGGTAAAGAAATCGCCATAGCGTGCACAAACGCGCAGGAAAGCGAAAGAATCGCAAATTAGTTTTAATTAGTTTTAAAACATAGTTGAACGCCAACATAGTTTGCCAACGTGAAATAAATGAATACGCTCTCAAATGTGCCGTCCGAGGCAGAGTCTGTTCGGCACGTTCGGCACACGTGATAGCTCGCTGCTCTCTGATTGGTTGAATCGTTTTTTGGACATAGCTCGGTAACTACTTGTCCGATTAATATGAAACCTTGAAAAGGCACATCCTCGGGTCCCCAGCAATATACCTGGCAAGTTAAAAGTATATCGGACCCGTGGTTGTCGAGAAACAGCGGTCACAGACAAACAGACGTACAAACGTACAGACGTACAAACAGAGATTACTGGAATTATAGATAGATTAATGCGTTAATTAGTGTACTAATGGGCCTGACTAGTGTCTATGGTGCAGTGCCAAAAGAGCCAAAAGATAGATCACAAGGTCTCACACACAGGGGAATTAACATAATCCCTACACTAGTTAACACGCCCCATTCCTTGTAACGGGGACGAATATCCACTTAATCCGACATTCGGGCTAAACAAGTTCCCTGGCTTATAAACATCGAAATGGTTCTTTCTACCCACGATCATTGGAGCACCTACCTATACAATGAATGAATGAATCTATATATCACTACCCCAAAATTCATAACAGTATTTACAATCCTCATTGCACCTTCCATTACATAGCTGTACATATACTATCTTACATATTCTATTTAACACATACTATATGTATGCACTTTACCTTGCACCTTACACAATATACACTATATGACATGCATACGTCCTTACACATACATACGTCCATTTTGCTTGTTTCTGGATCGAGGTGTTAGTCAAATACAGAAACTGTGATTGAAACAGATTTCCCACCTGCACCACCATGCCCCAGTTGCCCCACTACAACCTACTGAAAATGTATTAATAATTTATTTAATTGAATATTTCAATGTATTTTGTTTAATGCATTCCAATTGGTTTTGTCTTGTGACCTTGAACACTTGTTTCAATCCGCTAACTGTAACTCTCCATCTTATCATAATCCGAGCAGTTGTTTCAATCTATTGATAAGTTCTGTGCTGTGCTTTGTGGCTCACACTGTCTAGATCATTCTACAGACAGTCATAACACCAAAACACACCCAAATGGAGGCGGATACTTTGAGACCTGTTAGGTCTCTGTTCCATCTCTTAAAAACCCACTCACGTGTGGAGATAGCATTCAACAACAGCAACTTACATACACATATACACAAACATAAACACACAAACATATACATACACACATATACACACACATACACATATACACAAACATAAACACACATACACACACATACACATACACATCTATCTATAATTCCACTAATCTCTGTGTGTATGTTTGTTTGTATGTTTGTATGTTTGTATGTTTGTATGTTTGTATGTTTGTATGTTTGTCTGTGACCGCTGTTTCTCGACAACTACCGGTCCGATATACTTGAAACTTGCCAGGTATATTGCTGGGGACCCGAGGATGTGCCTTTTCAAGGTTTTAAATTAATCGCAGAAGTAGTTACCGAGCTATGTCCAAAAAACGATTCAACCAATCAGAGAGCAGCGAGCTATCACGTGTGCCGAACGTGGCGAACAGACTCTGCCTCGGATGGCACATTTGAGAGCGTATTCATTTATTTCCCATCGGCAAACTATGTTGCCGTTAAACTATGTTTTAAAACTAATAAAAACTAATTTGCGATTCATCGTATTCATCGCTTCACATTTGCGACAGTGAAGACTTCACTTCCGGCAGCCAATCACAGGACGCGTTGTTGCGAGCCCGAGAGCCTGCGCCATTACGGTTCGTAATTCGATTTCTTCCGGAGAAAATAATAATTTCTCGATTTCTTATGCGCATTATTTCTCCCAATTCAGTCAGAGCGAAGGGCGGAAGCGAAGAGCGTTGTTTTTTTTGTTTACGGGCGTACGGGCGGGGTAGAGCGTACGGGTAGCGTTTTTTTTTTTTTTTGGCAAGGAACGGGCACCCACGTACGGGCGAGCTATGGCGATTTAGCCGTTCGCCGTTCGCTTTGGCGTTGCGAATGGGCCAAACCATTTCATGTAAATAGAGGGGGGGGGGGGGTTCTGTGGTCGTTGCGAATGGACCAAACCATTTCATGTAAATAGAGGGGGGGGATTGTCACCGTACTCGCAAGCCGTTCGCCGTTCGCTTTGGCATTGCGAATGGACCAAACCATTTCATGTAAATAGAGGGGGGGGATATAATTTTAGATATATATATAGTACGGGCATATATATAGTACGGGCATGCCCTAGTATACACAAATATAAACAAACACGCATACTAAACACACAAACATACACACACACACACACACACACAAACATATACAAACACATATACATACACATACACACACATACACACATTCATACACACACATACTGTCGTGGCCAAAATATTGGCACTCTTGCACTTTTTTCAAAGAATTAGCGTGACTCGGCGCGTTCCGCGCGCCTCACCACAGGTCGTTTCAAAGGGGGAGGCATCTTTGACCATTTCGATGTCTTTTGGGTTTCATGGTGTTTTGGGTCTTCAGGGCCATTTGGGTCTTCAGGGTCTTTTTGATCCTCTGGGCCTTTAAGGGTATTTTGGGTCTTTGAGGTGTTTTGGGTCTTCAGGGTCTTTGGTGTCTTCAGAGGCTTTTGGGTCTTAAGGGTCTTCGGTGTCTTTTGGGTCTTAAGGTTCTTTTGGTTCTTCTTTGGTCTTTGGGTCTTCAGGGTCTTTTGGGTCTTCGGGGTGTTTTGGGTCTTTAGGATGTTTTGGGTCTTCGGGCTGTTTTGGGTCTTCGGGCTGTTTTGGGTCTTCAGGGTGTTTTGGGTGTTTGGGGTCTTCAGGGTATTTTGGGTCTTCAAGGGTCTTGGTGGTCTGAAGGGTCTTGGGGAAATTAAAGGGTCGTCAAAGGTCTGAGGGGTCTCAGCAGTCTTAACGCAATTAAGAGGGTTAATTACGAGGGTGTTAATTTTATTTGAAGAAGAATAAGACGTTTTCGTCACATAGAAACATAACGACATACATAACGACATAACGACATACCCATATATGTTTGCTCTATTATAATAAGATTACGAAAACGATTCTACTGAAATGATACATTGAAACGATACTACACTGGACGAAATGAAGAAACCTGGGCTTAATTTGTCCAAAGGGTAGGTATAAAGCCTAAGGCCTATCCCTACCGTTTTGTTTCAAGAGACGTAACACTGATGCTTTCGATGTTTGATGGTCATTTTAACAATCGGTTTGTTTGTGTTTCACACTGAATGCAAAACGTCAAGGTAGAGCATGGCGATTGTGATATATGACAGGTTCGACGATATGTTCGGCTCGAACGAATTGGAATCAAAATGCCGGAGTGTGGAGAGCCAGCCACCGTATCGCCGTAATGACATCAGACGTGATCACATCACCCTGTCATGTGACCAGGTCCTCAGCTCTGATTGGCATACCTTTGAGGGGACATACATACATACATACAGACGGACAAACATTGTTTTAGACGGCTTTGCTCTATGGGCTACGCCATAAAAAATCTACAGCAGGAGAGGAATGGTTGAATAACGCACATCATTAGTTCCACCACCAAAGTTGGGCATAAGTTGCGTTTTCACCCCTGTCTGTTTGGCTCTGAGCAGGATATCTCAAAAAGTTGGGGACGGATTAGGACGAAACTTAGCGGACAGGTTGGGTGTCGGACAAGGAAGAGTTGATTCAATTTTGGTGAATACAAGTAATTTTTAAGTGATTCTTCACCATCGAGCGATGGTACTAAGAACAATATATAGCACAATATCTCAAAAAGTTGTGGACGGATTCAGAAAAAACCCGATGGATGAGTTGGATAAGTGACAAGAACAAGCTGATTAGATTTTGGTTCAGGTCTGGATTGAGATCTGGCCTATCAGTGGGATACAAAACAGAAAGCCTCTTCTCATTCCTTTTGTATCAATCTTGTTTTCCTCAAACGTAAAGTTTTCCCTCCTTTGAGTTTCCTTTTATATCGATCTTGTTCACTCCATGCGTCCTCTCCTACCCCCCATTCCTTGGGCAATTTTTGAGGGCACCATTCCAACTTCTGAAACTTGCAGATTGGGATAACAACCAAACGCATGCACACAAACACACACATACATACACATACATACATACATACATACACACACACACACACACACACACACACACACACACACACACACACACACACACACACACACACACACACACGTTCCTTTCTTTCACTGCTGCATAATGGGTCAAACCCGCGAAATATGGGTAATTTGCGATGTAAGAAAAACCCTTGTAAGATGAAGTTCATCATCGCAAGTAGATATTGCTGTTTGAAATTAATTAATTCTCATATCCGAATCCATATTCAGATCTTCACCAAAATATAATCGAATCATCCTTGTCAGACACTCAAACGGTCCACAAAGTTTCGTCCAAATCCATCCATAACTTTTTGAGATATCCTGCTACGTATCGTTTTTGGCCCAATCTCCCAATGGTGAAGAATCACTTAAAAATTAAATAATTCTCATATCCGAATCCATATTCAGATCTTCACCAAAATCGAATCTATTTGTCCTTTTCAGACCCCCAACCGGTCCACCAAGTTTCATCCAAATCCGTCCACAACTTTTTGAGATATCCTGCTATGTATCGTTTTTGGCCCAATCTCCCAATGGTGAAGAATCACTTTTAAAATTCTAGTAGCCGAATCCGGATCTTCACCAAAATCTAATCATTTCGTCCTTGTCTCATACGCTACATCTCTGTCAAATTTCGTCCGAATCCTTCCACAACTTTTTGAGATATTTTGCTCACAAACGGACAGACAGATGGGGTTGGAAACATAATCTCCATCCACCTTTGGTGGCGGAGGTAACTATTTATCAGGTTCTCCTTTGCACTTGAAGGGAGAATGAGAGACTATGGCACTGACGCTTTACCTACACTGACCTTGGCACCTGTGGCACATAAGACCTTGGCGCTTACCTGGAGTATCACCTCCACACACTCTAACTAACTGTGTGGCCCTTCCTGACACCCACTGTGCCCTCTTGGCACTCCTGCACCGCGGGGCCTCTCTTGGGTGCCTAGGTTTTAAATTTTAACGACTAGACCCTACCGGTGGCTTTGGCGGCTACCAGACACTCAGGAGACCACATTCATTTCCTGATACTTGGGCCACACTCCCGGCTTGTGAACACCAAGTTTTCACACCCAACCTCAATTCCTACTACAAATTTTGCCATGTCCAATGACCAGCAGCTTCTCATAGTTCCTTTTCCAAATTGTGTTACCCTCATATCCTGCCGATAACTATAACTAACTGGAGGCTTCCTCCAACAGGGGGTGCTGCTCTCTCAACAACTTCCTCACACCATACCCACCTAAAATTCAGCCATTCACATTCTACCTCATCTCGAACGTGCTCATTTTCCAAATATTCTCCATTCATCCCAAATTCTACTGGATTAAGAAAAGGGAGAAGGAGAAATGCACACCCAGATAATATGTCGAAGAAATTAAATTCCAATTCGACCCATGTAATGTTTTCTGTAAAGCTTTCTAAAATTTTACAAGATTTTTTCTAAACTTTCCTAAACCTTTATAAAACTCCACTTCCCCCACACAAATTAGACATCAAATATTGTGGTGGTCTCACGTACCCTCTGCTCTCTGCCACGCACCAGTCCATAGCTGCTGCGAACTACTGTCACCTATGGCCATGGGGTTGAACTGGGCCCTGCTGGAATGTTTGGCCCTGATGTTTCTCTTAGTTATTGGTGTTGCTCTGGGCCTGTTGCAGCTCCCCCACACCGGCCTTCACCTTTCTTCATACACTCTTAGAGCCAACACATGTTGCCCACACCGACCCTTACCCTTTTCCAAGGCCCTTGGGCCTTGCGCAGTCACTGAGATCAGTGCCCACCTTTCCCTCTCATTTCTCAGCCTTTGCGGAGCCAGGACAAGCCTCTGCGAGCTGTTATCGTGCCTGACGATAGGAAGGTGACCTGTCAGGCCTTACCTTGGCTGACGGTGTTTCTTCTCCCTCTTTTTGTTTGGCCCACTTACAATGCCCACAACCTTCTACTGATGCACTGTCCATTCAGACATGCAAACATGCACACCCCCACGTCTCCCTGCCAATCTGCACTCCCCACTGGGAGGAAGCTTGACCAAGGAACTCCTTACCAAGTGGAGCAAGAAAACCTAACACTAACTTCCTTTTCAAGCTCCTCCTTCTCACCATAAATGTGTGCAACACCTTCTGCTTTTCCAGGTGGTCACACATCTCCTCGAGGTCATTGCCCTTGCACCTTTCTTCCACTGCTGCCAACCTTCTGCCCTACATCTGCAAGCTATGAATCACATTAGACCTCACTGCATCCACACACAAATCCGCTTCCTCATTAAATTCCTGCCTTTTTGCGAGGGATATGTTGAGGCTTGTGGAGGAGCTTGAACATAGAATGGATCAAGACATAAGAGAATAAACAGAACAATAGAAAGAGATGTGCTGGGTTCATATATTTGGCTACTTAGTGAAATAACGGATGGGGAAAGAATGATGGGAGGGATACGGGGGTGAAGACACACGGGGTGAACAAGATGGATACAGCCGCAAACACTCAGGAAACAAAAATTTGGCAACGGGGAGGTTTGGGGAGGGTTAGCGGGGGTAGAACAGATTATGGTTGTGGATGGGAGATGGTATGGGATGGTTAAGGAATAGCTGTCTTGAAGCCCTGGAAGGAAGAATGAGATTAAATAGACTGAGGAAATAGGTTCCACAGATGGGGAAAAGAGGAACGAATGAGTGGAGGTGCGCAGTGATTCTTGATTTTAGGAGTTTCACCAGAAGGAGGTTACTGGCAGACCACGTGCACCCTGCAGAAACCTGGGGGGTGGGGTGTGTGGGACAGAGCATGAAAAGGGCAGAAGGTGCAAGACTAGAAATGAGAACACCATGCTCTCTGGGATGTGAAAATGATAGGCCCACAGACTGAGCTTCATTGTGGGAGATTCCAATGATCTTGGAGGCCTTGGTTTCCAAAGCGTCAAGCTGAGCATGGGTGCCATTGAAGAGGTGAGAGCAACACTCCACCAAGTTTCTCTACCAAGATCAATTCTTGCCCAATTACTCTAATCTCTCTATCATCTCCTTATTCCTCTGCTTACCCTCCTTCTTTCCCCTCATCACCTCCTCTTCAACTCTCTCTCCTATCTCATTCTTGTTGATGCCCAGACATTTTCTCCATCTCCCCTTATTGACCTAGACATCCCCGCCGAGGTTCTGCTGTCCATAATTGACTTGCCGCATCTCACCCATCATATTGTGCAGGCCAGCATTGAGCTTGGTCCCAAGATCGGCTGCCATTCACTTCTGGTCGACCACATTTTCTCTTGGGCGGCCATCAACTCATCTCTCCTGGTCCCAAGATCGGGTCAATATTTTATTTAGCCTAGCCACAGTGGCCTTTATTTTGACTGCCATTGGCTGCTGGTCAGCTTTAAGGTTGGCCCACATTTTGTCTATCTTTGCCTCTAATGTGGCCACTAGTTGAGCCAGGTCCTCGCTCACTGGAACATTGTCCGGGGCTGGGCTGCGAGGGTGTGTCTCCACTGCATCCTCGAGCAGCCCCTTAACCTCTTTCTCTACCTATGTCGATGATTTCCGGTTTCCAGGTTTAGCAGCCTCTACTGTATCTCCAAGCGATCTGCTTTCAAAGTTAAATATACCATTCTGGAATTGTCTTTCCTGTCGTCGATTGCCCTCTACTCTCTTTTTTTTTTGGGGTTTCTTATTCATACTGTGTATTTGTCATCTTGTTTTTGAATGGCTGTTTGGTGTTTTGATCTTGTGCATCTGGCTCAGCTGGTTCGGCCAGCCACATGTTCAACAAGCCTGCTTTCTCATTCATTCACTCCTTCCTGAACTTTATTCTTTCCTTATCCTCCTTTCATTTGACTTGTCTTATTTTTTCACCCTGCCTCAAAATCTTTCCCTCATTCTTTCTTCATTCTTTGTGTCTTTCTCACCTGAGAAGGTAGAGAAGTTTTTGGACCCCTCGACTCTGATTCTGCACTGGCCCGGGCGGCATCAGCGTTCATAAAACTATGCACTGCCGCTCTTAAACATCCTTATTGAACTGCTCTGTTCAATCATTTGGACTCGGCCATTCTCCATATGCTGGAAGTTAGCCAACTTCACTCAATGACACAAACCTCTTCTCAAATTGCTTGATCTCTGATCATCAATTTGGTTTCAGACCAGGTCACTCTGCTCTGGACATGCTGCTTCTGCTGTCTCAACAATGGATGGAAGTCCTCAATGTCAAACAGGAAATTAGAGCTGTCTCCCTCGACATATCACGTGCCTTCGACACGGTCTGGCACCCCGCTCTGCTCACCAAACTCTCCGCCTATGGTATCCATGGAATTTCTCCATGCATGGCTTGCGGACTTCCTCTCTGGTCGTAGTCAACGTGTGGCCCTGAATGGGTTTCTCTCATCTCCCCTTCCTGTTCAGGCTGGAGTTCCCCAAGGCAGTGTTCTGGGCCCTGTGCTTTTTCTGGTCTTCATCAATGATCTCTCCGACTCTCTGGAAATTCCTCTCTATCTCTTTGCTGATGACTCCACTCTCTGCCGCTCCATACCTCATCCCTCAGATCGGCAGTCTGCAGCCTCCTCACTCTCTGCAGACCTCGACAAAATCATAGACTGGTCAAACAAGTGGAACATGTCTTCCAATCCTGACAAATCTCACACTCTCACAATGTCTCTCCGAAAAGACCGACTGGACAACCCTCCCATCTACTTTCTGAACAATCCTCTCCAAGAAGTTCTGTCACTCAAGCTTTTGGGTCTCGCTATCTGCCATGATCTTTCCTGGGAAAACCACATTTCCAAGCTGGCCTCCAAAGCCAGTCGCCGACTGGGCATCCTCCGTCGTGCGAAGTCCTTCCCTGGCACACCTGAGCTCCTCACCACATACAAGGCTTTCATCCGCAGCTCAATGGAATACTGTTCTCCCCTCTGGGCCGGTGCTCCTGCCTCACACCTAGCTCGTCTTTACGCTGTTGAAACCAAAGCTTTCAGAATCATTAGAATCTCCTGCGATGAAGCTAACTCCAAGGGCCTTTCACTCACTCACCGCAGGCAGGTTGGTGGTCTTTCTGTCTTCTACGGACTCCTCTCTGGCCTAGCTCCCCCAGCTCTGTCTGAGCTCTGTCCCCCAAATATTCCTAAAGGTCGCACAAGATCTGCCAGCAACCCTCTTATGGTGAAACTGCCAAAATCAAGACTCTGCTCACCTTCACTCCTTCATTCCTCTTTTCTCCCACCTCTGGAACAAACTCCCTCACTCTCTTCAATCCCAATCATCCCACCAGGTCTTTAAAACAGCTGTTCACCACCATCTCATATCTTCCCCCATCCAAAACCTTGATCTTTTCTACCCCCGCTAACTCACCCCAGATCCACATTTTTGAAGTACCGACTTCTTTCCTGGAAGTCCTAGCAGTGTCCATGTGTTTTCTATCTCTCCCACCCCCCCTTCCCATGCCGCCCTCCCCTCTTCCCATGCCGCCCTCCCCTCTTCCCATGACGCCCTCCCCTCTTCCCATGCCCCCCCAAGCCCTCTCCCTCCCACAGATCTCCCGATGTCCCTGTTCTCTGTTGTTGTACTTGTGTGCTTCCCTCTTTCTCCCCATCTTGTCTCCCGCTCCCTTTATCTTATCTTTTACGTGTCAGTTTGTTTTTATGTGATTAAACTTAAACTCAGCGTCGACGAGTCTGGCATTTCACTCAGGCCAACTGGCACGGTCTTCAAGCAGCCATCAATCATCTGGACTGGTCTCCCATCTCTACCACCTCTGACATCAACTCTTCCTGGGAATTCTTCCAAAGTAAATTGCTCTCTCTCATGCACAGATTTATCCCATCTCGTCTTCAGTTGTCATACCCTTCCTCCCGTCCATGGTACACGGAATCTTGTGGTGAGGCTGTTGCCCAGAAACAACTTGCCTTCGTCTCCTGGAAAGCAAATCCAACGGAAGGAAATCTCATTTCCTTTCACAAAGCCCGAAACAAGTGTGTGTCCACCCTCAGGAGAGCCAGGAAACAATATCTCTCCGTTCTCAAGACCGAACTCTCTTATCTGTCTCCCTCTTCCAAATCCTGGTGGCGTCTGGTCAAATCCGTTTCTGGTGTTTGTTCCCCCTCCATCCCCTCCCTTACCTCAAACGGCTACACAGCTGACTCCGCACGTGAAAAAGCTGAATGCCTCAACTCTGTGTTTGCCTCTAAATCTTGTGTCCCAAACCCATCCCTCTCTGTACCCACCATACCCAGTCATACCCTGCTGCTCCTGGACTCCGTGTCCTTTCCTCCTGACAAGGTGGAAAAGTTTCTGTCAACCCTCGACTCTGATTCTGCAACTGGACCCGACGGCATCAGCCCACGGGTCCTAAAATCCTGCTCTGCTGCTCTATCTCACCCTCTCTCTGTTCTCTTCACCCTCTCTTTTGCTCAAGGTCAACTGCCATCTGCTTGGAAATCAGCCAACATCACCGCTTTGCACAAAAAAGGTGCAAAAACAGATCCTAGCAACTACAGACCAATCAGCCTTCTCCCAATTATCAGCAAAGTCATGGAATCCATCATTGCTTCGGATATGAAATCTTTCCTCTTCTCCAATGGCTTGATCTCTGATCATCAATTTGGTTTCAGACCAGGTCACTCTACTCTGGACATGCTGCTTCTGCTGTCTCAACAATGGATGGAGGTCCTCAATGCCAAACAGGAAATTAGAGCTGTCTCCCTCGACATATCACGTGCCTTCGACACGGTCTGGCACCCCGCTCTGCTCACCAAACTCTCCTCCTTTGGTATCCATGGAAATCTCCACGCATGGCTGGCGGACTTCCTCTCTAGTCGTCGTCAACGTGTGGCCCTGAATGGGTTTCTCTCATCTCCTCTTCCTGTTCAGGCTGGAGTTCCCCAAGGCAGTGTTCTGGGCCCCGTGCTTTTTCTGGTCTTCATCAATGATCTCTCTGACTCTCTCGAAAATCCTCTCTATCTCTTTGCTGATGACTCCACTCTCTGCCGCTCCATTCCTCTTCCCTCAGATCGGCAGTCTGCTGCCTCCTCACTCTCTGAAGACCTGGACAAAATCACAGACTGGTCAAACAAGTGGAACATGTCTTTCAATCCTGACAAATCTCACACTCTTACTATGTCTCTCCGAAAAGATCGACTGGACAACCCTCCCATCTACTTTCTCAACAAGACTCTCCAAGAAGTTCTGTCGCTCAAGATTTTGGGTCTCACTATCTGCCATGATCTTTCTTGGGAAAACCACATTTCCAAGCTGGCCTCCAAAGCCAGTCGCCGACTGGGCATCCTCCGTCGTGCGAAGTCCTTCCTCGGCACACCTGAGCTCCTCACCACATACAAGGCTTTCATCCGCAGCTCAATGGAATACTGTTCTCCCCTATGGGCCGGTGCTCCTGCCTCACACCTAGCTCGGCTTCACGCTGTTGAAACCAAAGCTTTCAGAATTATTGGAATCTCCCGCGATGAAGCTATCTCTGAGGGCCTTTCACTCACTCACCGCAGGCAGGTAGGTGGTCTTTCTGTCTTCTACCGACTCCTCTCCGGCCTTGCACCCCCAGCTCTCTCTGTGCTCTGTCCCCCAAATATTCCTACAGGTCGCACAAGATCTGCCAGCAACCCTCTGATGGTTAAACTGCCGAAATCTCGGCTCTCTGCTCACCTTCACTCTTTCATTCCTCTTTTCTCCCGCCTCTGGAACAAACTCCCTCACTCCCTTCAATCCCACTCCTCCCTCCAGGTCTTTAAAACAGCTGTTCACCACCATCTCTTATCTTCCCCCATCCAAAACCTTGATCTTTTCTACCCCCACTAATTCACCCCAGATCCACCTTGTTTGAAATTCCAACTTCTTTCCTGGAAGTCCTGGCAGTGTCCATATGTTTTATACCTCTCCCACCGCCCCCTTCCCATGCCCCCCCCCCCCCAAAGCCCTCGCCCTCTCTCAGATCTCTCGATGTCTCCATGTCTCTCGGTCCCTGCTCTCAAATGTTGTGTTTGTGTCCTTCCCCCTCTCTCCCCATCTTGTCTACCGCTCCCGATGTTATATGTTTTATGTGTCGGTTTGTCTTTCTGTGTGATTAATGTTCGCTCTTTCACGAGCCTCGATCTTGTATACAAAAAAAAAAAAAAAAAAAAAAAACTTAGCTCTTACACGAGTCTCGATCTTGTACACACACAAAAAAACAATGGTGCAAAAATAGATTCTCCAATCTACAGATATATGATGCCTTCAGAAAGTATTTTACAGACCTATAGTCCCCCTTGACTTTTTCATATGTAGTTGTGTTACAGCTTGAATTTCAAATGGATGAAATTGAGAATTTTATTGTCACTGATTTACAAATAATACCCCATAATGTCAAAGGGGAATTTATTTTTCAGAAATTTTCACGAAATAATTAAAAATGAAAAGCTGAAATATCTTGTCAATAAATATTCAACCACTTTTCTCTGACACTCCAAATTGAGCTCAGGTGCATACAATTTCCTTTTATCATCCTTGAGATGTCTCTACAAATTGATTTGAGTCCACCTGTGGCCAATTCAATTGATTGGACATGATTTAGAAAGAAGCTCCTTTCGATATAATGTCCTACAGTTGACAGTGCATGGCAGAGCAGAAACTCTACCATGAAGTCCAAGGAACCGTCCATCCGAGATATAATTTTGAGGAGGCATAGATCTGGGGAAGGGTATAAAACAATTTATAGAGTGTTGAAAGTTCTCAAGAGCACAGTGAGCTTAATTATTAGGAAATGGAAAGAATATGGAACTGCCCAGACTCCTCCTACTGCTGGCCATCTGACCAAACTGACCAAACAGGCAATAAGGACCTTTGTCAGGGAGGTGACCAATAACCCAATGACCACTCAGACAGAACCCCAGCGTTCCTTGGCTAAGATGTGAGAACCTGCCAGAAGGACAACAGTCTCTGCAGCACTTCACAAATCTAGACTTTATGGGAGAGTGACCACATGGAAGCCACCCCTGAGAAAAAGGCACATGACAGCACGCCTGGAGTTTGCAAAAAGGCACGTGAAAGACAGAGAATGAGACGAAAGATTCTGTGGTCTGATGAGATAGAAATTGAACTCTGGCCTGAATGCAAAGCTCTACATCTGGCGGAAATCGAGCACTTCTCATCACCCATCTAACACCACCACCAATCACAATCGTGAAGCTTGGTGGTGGCAGCATCATTCTGTGGAGAAGGTTTTCAGCAGCAGGGACTGGGAGACTTGTTAGGATAGAGGGAACAATGAATGGAGCCAAATACAGACAAATGCTTTCGGAGAACCTAGCTCAGAGTGCAAAAGACCTTACACTGCAGTGAAGATTTATGTTCCAACAGAACAATGACCCCAAGCATGCAGCTAAAGCAACACTGGAATGGTTTCAGAACAAGAACATGAAAGTGCTTGAGTAGCCCAGCCAAAGCCCAGACTTGAATCCCATTTAGAATCTGTGGAAAGACTTGAAGATTGCTGTTCATCGACGCTGCCCATCCAACTTGACAGAACTTGAGCAAATCTGCAAGGAAGCGTGGGAGAAACTCCCCAAATCCAGATGTGCAAAACTGAAACAGACATACCCAAGAAGACTCGAAGCTGTAATCGCTGCCAAAGGCACTTACACGAAGTATTGACTCAGGTGGTTGAATACTTGTGTAAATTAGATCTTTCCGTATTTCATTTCAAATTATTTTTTGAAAATTTATGAAAAAACAAAAAATTTCACTATTTTTTTGTATACTTAGTCAAGGCTCGTATAAGAGCTAACACAGAACATATTGTTACGGACGCGGTTAAGATGTTATTATGGGCCGAGCGGATGGTCAACCGTGACCGTTACAGGATCCCCGATTGGCCCGACTCCCCCAACGTTGACCAGATCGCACCACAGATATTCAATTTGGAAACCTCTAAAGCGACCGAAAGAGAAGGAAGAGAGAAGAAGACAGAGTACGGAGGAATAACAGGATTTATTATGCACACAAGCAAAAAGAAGGAGCGATCAAAGTTATTTACAAGCAATGTATGGAAGAAGCAGTCACACAGTGAATCGTTAGCTTATACTAGTCAATTTACTTAACCCCAGGACAACGATTAGGACAGACGACGTTCACACTTACACGGGGGATATTGCAGGCAGGTATGGCTTGAGGATGGATGGTTGTTTTTGGGAGGCAATGGAGGGTCCAGCGTGGATTGCTGCCTGGCGCGTCCTTTTCGTGGCCTGCGGCCCCTTAGCTGCCCCCTTAGCTGCAGCGCAGCTGGTCGCACGATGGCTCGCACACCTGCTCATTCAGGCGTCTTCCTTCTCCCCAGCAACAACGAGCGACAGCAAGCAAGAGGACGGGGTCAGGGCAAGAGAGCGGGGTCAGAGCCAGAGGACGGGGTCAGAGCCAGAGGATGGGGTCAGAGCAAGAGAACGGGGTCAGAGCAAGAGGACGGGGTCCGAGCAAGAGGACGGGGTCCGAGCAAGAGGACGGGGTCCGCGCAAGAGGATGGGGTCAGAGCAAGAGGACGGGGTCAGAGCAAGAGGACGGGGTCAGAGCAAGAGGGTGGAGTGCGTCCCGCGGCGGCTTATATTGGTTTCCTCACCGAACCTTCGCGCACTTTCTCGGGGGTTCCCGCTCCGCCCTCTCTTAGCCAAACCCCTTGTTCTGGGTTGGATGAGCGGGGCCGACTTACTCCTCCCCCCTATGACGAGGGGGGCGACCCGTCTTCTCTAGCCACTCCCCTTGTTCGTAATGGCCGCAAATGGCGAAAACCGGTCAGCAGCTGCAGGTAAGGCGCCGTCACGTTGCACAGCAGTTCAGTACTGCAATAAACGGTTGCTGTCAAAGCTCAAGTGGGGGAATCCCTGGCACTTGAGCTGCCATGGATCATCGGAGGGGCCTACGCTTTATTTCGTTTGATGCAATGCAGAGTCAATCTAGTGGGAAACACATATTTAGCCTACATAGAATAAGGAAATAAACTATTTAAAAAGATATATCGTGGCCTGTGTGTAAGTTTCATGGAATTAACTAGGAGGACGGCTGCGACCATTATTTACATTACGAGGGTGTTACACACAACAAAACCATACTTTTCACATTCGTTACACTTTCTCCAAAATTGTTACACTTCTCAAAACCGTTACACTTCTCAAATTCGTTACACTGCACCCTCCTTTCTTCAGGGCCGTTCTCGGGCCTACAAAACTTTAACTTAGTGTGACACGTAGGTGTAATTCCCTCTACAATTAACCTGACCCTGAGTGTGACAATCTTAAAACACAAATAAGTATGTCCCCCTATTGCATTGCACCCTGTCTAACAGACTCAAGCCCACAGCTAACCGAATTACGGAATTGTTCTCAAACTATACATTTACGGTGGGGAGCATTATTTACAGTGACGTTATTTCTTATTTACAACGCAACCCAGGACCTGTTTTTTTTTTTTCCTTTTTAGGGAACAAGAAAAAGAAATTCCTGTTGGGAGGGAGGAGACAACACGCATTGCATCGATGCACCAGTACCAATACCACCAAAGCACCCAAAAGCACAACCAAGCACCACAAAAGCACCAAAAGCACCACTCGATGCACAGTCACCACTGTTCATAATAAACACAACAAAACAACTGGTGGTGGTCTTCTCTTTCTCTGCTGGGCCGATGTTCTTCCCGACGTCTTCTGGCTTCATGCGGCCTACTTGGAAATAATAAAAAGCACAACTTGTGTTCATTTTTATTTAGGGCCGCAGGGGCCAACTAAGGGTGGTCCACCTGTTTGGCATAGGTGCCGCCTTACCGAGGTCCGCAAGCAAGATTCCCTGGCCACTATGGCCGGTCTCCAACAGAGGTGCCCTGCCCCAGAACCTGGGGTCCATCAAGTGGTACTTGGCCGCAGAACAGCGGTCCATAAAGTGGTACATCAACGCAATGCATGCTGGTTCTGAGAATCTCGTGCGCACAATGGCCATCTCACGCACGCTCCCCTCGGCGCCCAATGGCGCACAGGTCCTCAAGTGGGAGACAAAAGGGGGGAAGACAAATGAGCGAGGGGTAAGGTCACAAGGGTACACGTCAATAAAGGCAATGCAGGGTGAAGTGCGTACGGAGAGCGAAGTGAGAAAAACTCGTCCCTACCGTACGTCACCCCCCCTGTCACCTACACTACCCTTGCCCTTACCCCATATTTACAAGAATTTACACCTTTACAAATTCGTCACTACGTCTTGTCTTCCCCATCTTTCCCTTCTACACCAAATTCGTCTCCAATCCCTCTACTTCAAAATTTGCCATCACCAATTCATCATCAATCCTCATAAGGAGGGAGAGATGGAATTATGCACAATGTCACACCCACGTCATGATGCGTCTCACAATCCAAAACATTTGCATTAATGAAAAATAATAAAACATGGCATGGTGTGGAGGTACGTCATCTTTACTTCAGGTGAGTGCATGTAGATGGTGGGAGGAGACTCCAATCCTAACTATCCTCTAAATGACCTTAACACTCTTTACACTACCCGGGGTCTTTCCCTGCCAATCCATTGGCCACTTACACTATGGGTTCTAACAACCAATTCCCATTGACCAAACTGTGGTGCTTCTCAATTTGGGGTCTCACTCCCCCGATTCATCTCCCGGTGCCCTTGCACAATTTCTGGGCTGTGACGTGTAGCTCTCCCAGCAGGTCTACCCACCTGCACCCCTCCACCACTACAGTTGCCACCCGAGCTTACCTAGCTCCTCACCCTGACCTAACTAACTGGGGAAGGCCCCTCCTGGCTCTGTCACCCCTTCGGTGCCCTCTGGCACTGGGCTACCCGGGTCCGTCCTCCGGATCCTCGGGCCCCATCCACAACAACTCTACCCGCTCCCAGAGCCCACCTGCGGCCTCACCTGGCCGACATCCTCACAGTGGTGGAGTGCCCAAACCAACTACACACACTAACAGGCTACACGCCCAGCCATTTCCACAACACTAATGCACCCATCCAATCACCATTCTTCCACCCGCACCACAGATGCCAATATCCAACCACAATTTCCCCTCCCCTCTACCTAACACTTACTCTACCCGCCCCAGGTATCCGTGATGGGGGTCCACTCTTCCCCCATTCACACCTTCGCACCATCCACTCCACTCCACCACTTCCACCATGCTCACTCCACAACCATCCATTCCAATACTCCAGATATTCCACACTCCATGTATTCCACACACCCGTTGGTGCACACCTGTGCACTCACACCTGGTGCCACCTGCACCCTCCTCCTCTTCCTGGACCATTTGGTCAACACAACACGCAATCACCACTACTCCCTCATACACTGCTCCATACACCTGTTCAGTTGCACACCTGTGCAATCACACCTGTTCAATCACACCTGTTCAATCCTCAAACACACGGCATCATCTCAGCTAACTACTCCCCTCTGAAACTTGCGCTTCCCAGTCGTCCCTTTAAACTATTGCGCTCCCACGTCATTACCATCCACACTAAACTACCTGCGTCCCCACTACAGGTATCAGTCACTAACTAATCTTAACGTTACCTAATGTCATCTTCTAGGGCCCTACACAGAATATCCTAACCCACCCGGGCTAGTTTTCACTGCCATCAACCCCATAAACTAGTGCTCCTTTGCCCCCCCCTCGCCGTGAGGGATGGTGGATTGCCCATCCCACCACATCGGGGAGGTCCCACTATCAATTTTGCTCGTCCAAATTCCAACCAATTCAAAAATTTTCCATTTACTGCCAATTCTACCCACTATTATAAATTTCGTATCAAATCACTATCACTATCACTATCACCATCATCACAGTTCACTATATCCTAGCCTCGGTGCGTCGTGACATCATTAAACTCGGTTCGTAAAGCCGAGCAATGAATTCGGGTGGTTTGGTAGCCTGCAGGTTGAATCCGTCCGGCTTTCGGTTCAAGGGAGGTGGTTTGGTTGGGCCGAGGTTCCACGCACCATCTCGGCGCGGCACCTTGCGGTCCCGGGCCCGATGGCTCAATCTCCCCCGGTCGGAAACCCGTCCCCACGAGGGGGCACCGTTCCGCTTCCTCCCACTCGCCCTTGAACCGGACCGGTCGCCTCGCCCGCCAAGGCCCGGACTCGACCGTGCGGGGCGGGGCCAAGCCCGAATCGGCAACGACGCTTCGAAGAGAAACGACGCAGCTTCGATCCGCGCCGGGCCTCGCATCCAACAAAGGGCTCCTCGCACCGAGTGCTCGCATCGGCTATCCGTCGCTCTAACCGCTAACCCGGTTACCGTCGATGCTTCACCTGCATGCTCACACGCATACGCTACCCCTTTCACCCTCACCAAACCCGGCGTTCCAACGCTGTCCGTACATTCCACCAACGTACTCCCTGTTACACACCACACCTCTCGCGCACACTCGCTGTTCGCACACTCCCTTAACACACCTCGCGCACCGTCTTGCGCACTCTCCCTTGGTACGTACTCCGTACCACTCACCATGGGCGTGCACTCTTGCATCCACCCACTAACGCGCTCACATGGGCTCTCCCACACTCGCGCTACCACCAACTCAGGTGTGCTTCCTCGCACACGTTCCACCACCACCTTACTCTCCGTGTCACACTCCGTACACCCCGACGTGCATTCTCGCTTGCACTCGGTTTCACTCCCACACTTTATAACACACCCACTCGCCGACGCACACTTTTTCCTCCCACGCGTGCCATTTCCACTCACACGGGACCCTTCACCAACGCCCGGATGCCTCCTCGATCCCAAGCGCGCGAAAATTCTTTTGTCGTCAAACATCCTTCTACAAAATCTCCCAGCACAATACACAGCACGACTCACCTGGGGGATCCTTTTCTCCACGCGCACCTGCAAACTTCCATTCAGGTTAAGCACAGCATCGTGATGTGAGCACGGACTTTGTACAGTTTCCATTTCTCCCTTCAATTCCTGGGTTACCTCCGTCGTCTCTTCAATTTTAACTATACCCGCTACTTTTGCTTTTTCGACCGCTGGCTTTATTAAAATTCCCTCTACTTCAGCGGTCGCCGGCTGCCCCATACCCCGGGTCGCGATTTCTACCTCCATCATTTTACCCGCGCTTTTCTTCACTTCGCCCAACCAGCGCTTCTCGCCCCGCTTTACCTCGTCGTGCACCCCTGGGACCCTTTCGCCCAACCTGCGGTCTCTGTCCCTCTCCGCTTCCCTTACCTCATATGCGACTCTGTCCCTCGCCATTCCCTCAGTTATTTCTTTAATTTGGTTTCCCCAGTCCTTTTTGACTTGCTCCCTCATCTCGGCCATAAGGGCCGCCATTCCAGCCATAAATGATTGCATGACTTCACCCGTTGGTACAGAGGGCGCGGCTCTCGCCGCCATGTGCGAGGCGCCATTTTGTGCCTCTTCAACCACGTGCGCGAGAGCGCCATTTTGTGCGCCTGATACTCCCTCAACCACCTCCTTATTTCTCTCCTCCATTTCTCCCCTCTGATCCTGGGTTACCCCTAACCCGTCTATCTCCCCCACCGACATCCGATCGCCTTGATTGTCCATGGCGCGATCTCAAAATTCGGGTTTTATAAAACAAAATTTCGGCAGCTCGTAATTTTGACCAAAATTTTTTTTCTACTCGTTTAAAAAATTTGGTTCGGCCCTCGTATCCCACTCCTGACACCAATTGTTACGGACGCGGTTAAGATGTTATTATGGGCCGAGCGGATGGTCAACCGCGACCGTTACAGGATCCCCGATTGGCCCGACTCCCCCAACGTTGACCAGATCGCACCACAGATATTCAATTTGGAAACCTCTAAAGCGACCGAAAGAGAAGGAAGAGAGAAGAAGACAGAGTACGGAGGAATAACAGGATTTATTATACACACAAGCAAAAAGAAGGAGCGATCAAAGTTATTTACAAGCAATGGATGGAAGAAGCAGTCACACAGTGAATCGTTAGCTTATACTAGTCAATTTACTTAACCCCAGGACAACGATTAGGACAGACGACGTTCACACTTACACGGGGGATATTGCAGGCAGGTATGGCTTGAGGATGGATGGTTGTTTTTGGGAGGCAATGGAGGGTCCAGCGTGGATTGCTGCCTGGCGCGTCCTTTTCGTGGCCTGCGGCCCCTTAGCTGCCCCCTTAGCTGCAGCGCAGCTGGTCGCACGATGGCTCGCACACACCTGCTCGTTCAGGCGTCTTCCTTCTCCCCAGCAACAACGAGCGACAGCAAGCAAGAGGACGGGGTCAGGGCAAGAGAGCGGGGTCAGAGCCAGAGGACGGGGTCAGAGCCAGAGGACGGGGTCAGAGCAAGAGAACGGGGTCAGAGCAAGAGGACGGGGTCCGAGCAAGAGGACGGGGTGAGAGCAAGAGGACGGGGTCAGAGCAAGAGAACGGGGTCAGAGCAAGAGGACGGGGTCCGAGCAAGAGGGTGGAGTGCGTCCCGCGGCGGCTTATATTGGTTTCCTCACCGAACCTTCGCGCACTTTCTCGGGGGTTCCCGCTCCGCCCTCTCTTAGCCAAACCCCTTGTTCTGGGTTGGATGAGCGGGGCCGACTTACTCCTCCCCCCTATGACGAGGGGGGCGACCCGTCTTCTCTAGCCACTCCCCTTGTTCGTAATGGCCTCAAATGGCGAAAACCGGTCAGCAGCTGCAGGTAAGGCGCCGTCACGTTGCACAGCAGTTCAGTACTGCAATAAACGGTTGCTGTCAAAGCTCAAGTGGGGGAATCCCTGGCACTTGAGCTGCCATGGATCATCGGAGGGGCCTACGCTTTATTTCGTTTGATGCAATGCAGAGTCAATCTAGTGGGAAACACATATTTAGCCTACATAGAATAAGGAAATAAACTATTTAAAAAGATATATCGTGGCCTGTGTGTAAGTTTCATGGAATTAACTAGGAGGACGGCTGCGACCATTATTTACATTACGAGGGTGTTACACACAACAAAACCATACTTTTCACATTCGTTACACTTTCTCCAAAATTGTTACACTTCTGAAAACCGTTACACTTCTCAAATTCGTTACAATATGATAAATGGAGTGGGAGACAACAGGGGAAGAGAGATGGAAGTCAACAACGGTAGGGAACAGGGACATCAGGAGATCTGTGGAAGAGAGAGAGAGAGGGCTGGGGCTGTGTATACGGGATAAACAAGATGGACAATGCAGGGGCTTTCAGGAAAGAAAACAGGGAATTTGAAGGAGGTGGGTTTGGGGTGGATTGATCAGGGTAGAAAAGATCAAAGTTTTGGATGGGGGAAGATATGAGATGGTGGTGAACAGCTGTTTTGAAGACCTGGAGGGAGGAGTGGGACTGAAGAGAGTGTGGGAGTTTGTTCCAGAGGCGGGAGAAAAGAGGAATTGAAAGAGTGAAGGTGAGCAGTGAGTCTTGATTTTTGGCAGTTTAACCATAAGAGGGTTGCTGACAGATCTTGTGTGTCCTGCAGGAATATTTGGGGGACAGAGCACAGACAGAGGCGGGGGATCTAGGCCGAAGAGGAGTCGGTAGAAGACAGAAAGACCACCAACCTGCCTGCGGCGAGAGAGTGAAAGGCCCTTACAATCAGCTTCACCTCGGGAGACATCAAGGATTATGAAAGCTTTGGTTTCAACCGCGTGAAGTCGAACTAAGTGTGAGGCAGGAGCACCAGCCCAAAGGGGAGAGCAGTATTCCATCAAGCTGCGGATCAAAGCTTTGTATGTGGTGAGGAGCTCAGAGGTGCCAAGAAAGGACTTCACACGATGGAGGATGCCCAGTCGGCGACTGGCATTGGAGGCCAGCTTGGAAATGTGATTTTCCCAGGAAAGATCATGGCAGATAGTGAGACCCAAAAACTTGAGTGACCAAACTTCTTGGAGAGGATTGTTCAGAAAGTAGTGGGAGGGTTGTCCAGTCGGTCTTTTCGGAGAGACATAGTGAGAGTGAGATTTGTCAGGATTGAAAGACACACTGGCGTCACTAGGGGGTGCGGGGGGTCCGGACCGCACCGGGCGACCCTATCAGAGGGGGAGAGACCAAATTTTTGCAATGTTTCAGCAGAGATTGATTAATTTTTATTAAAATATCCGTGTAGTTAGTTATAACGACAAAAACATTTTCGGTCAGCCCAGCTTACATGTATCAATATACCTACAAGGCTAAAACTCTATGCTAACTTACTTTTTGTACCTTCTAATGCGCTCCGGTCAGAGCGGTCATTATTACCCAATTACAATGACGTGTGGTGCTGTGCACACACAATTCGTTTGCCAAGAAGGTAGGCCACAACGCTTTGTACAAACTGAAATACTTTAATCACAGCTCGCACGTAAGCACTGGGCGGGCTCGACTTTCGAGCCCGCATATATGTCCCGAGGCCACGCCTTGCCCCAGGGCGTGGCCGGTCGGCCGAAAGGCGGGGCATGCATCTCAGTTCCACCCTGCGCCTCGTGACGCCTTTGCTCCGGGCGTGGCCCGAGCTGCGCTTCCACGCCCGGACACTCGCGCCACCCACTGGTGCGCGGATTTATTGCCCACTGACATTGTGTCCGCCACACACGCCCCCCCAGAATTCCCGCGCACCTGAAGGGTGAGCTTGCGGGGAAGCCGGATGACCCAGCCGAAACGCCCCCTGGCGATGCGTGCAGGTCTCGGGGGTAGCAGGACGGCGGGGCTGGGGGGTGCCGGGGGTCTGAGCGCCGGGGGGCGGCCTCGACGCGGAGGCAAAGCTGCTTGCGGGGTGTGGTCCAGATCGAGGTAGGCCGGCTTGAGGCGGTCCACGGAGATATGATCCAGAGTACCGCCGATGTCCATGGTGAAATGCTTGTCCTCGGTCTCCAGCACGCGGAAGGGCCCGTCGTACGGGGGCCGCAGCGGTGCCCGGTGGGCGTCGCGCCTGACAAAAACGTACTCCGCCGTGCGAAGCTCCGGGGCGACGTGGGAGGACGGGCAACCGTGGTGTGCCATCGGCACTGGGGTGAACCTCCTGGCGGTCTCTTGAAGGGTGGAGCGCTGTTGCGCCGCGGACCAAGGGGCCATGGAGTTGGGGATAAATTCGCCCGGTACCCGCAGTGGTTGCCCGAAAACCAGCTCCGCCGAGGACGCGCGCAGGTCGTCTTTGGGCGCCGTCCTGAGGCCCAGCAGGACCCAGGGGAGCCTGTCGGCCCAGCTGTCGTCGCGGAGGCTGGCCCGGAGCGCGGCCTTCATTGAGCGATGGAAGCGCTCGCACAGGCCATTGGCCTGGGGGTGGTAAGCCGTGGTGCAGTGCAGCTTGACGCCGAGCCCTTGCGCCAATGCTCCCCAGAGCTCCGAGGTGAACTGGGGGCCGCGGTCGGACGAGATGTCCGAGGGGGCGCCGAACCGAGCAACCCACGTGGCGATGAAGGCTTGCGCGACGTCAGCCGCAGCCGTCGCTGCCAATGGCACGGCCTCCGGCCACCGGGTGGTGCGGTCCACCATGGTGAGGAGATGGGTGAAACCCCGCGAGGGGGGCAGAGGTCCCACCAAGTCGACGTGGACGTGGTCGAACCGACATTCGGGCACCGTAAACGGGGCCAACGGGCCTTGGGTGTGGCGGTGGACTTTCGCATGCTGGCATGCGAGGCACGTCGTGGCCCAGTCGCGGACGTTCTTCCTGAGGCCATGCCAGATGAACTTCGCCGCGACGAGCTTCTGGGAGGCCTTTGTGCCCGGGTGGGACAGGCCGTGGATGGCGTCAAAAACCGGGCACTGCCAGCCAGCGGGCACGATGGGGCGAGGCCGCCCAAGGGAGACGTCGCACAAGAGGGCAGTGCCCGCTATGTCGAACGGCACCTCAGTGACGCGAAGGCCCGTGACGGCGGTCCGCAAGGCCTAGACGTCGGGGTCGGCAGTCTGGTCTGCCGCCATCCGGGCATAGTCGATCCCGAGGTGGACCGCGTGTGCGACGGACCGGGAAAGGCAATCCGCCACCAGGTTGTCCTTACCCGCGACGTGACGGATGTCCGTCGTGTACTCGGACACGGCAGAGAGGTGATGTTGCTGCCGGGCCGACCATGGCTCGGCGACCTTGGCCATCGCGAAAACAAGGGGCTTGTGATCGACGAAGGCCTTGAACGGGTGGCCCTCGAGAAGATGGCGGAAGTGTCGGACCACCAGGTGGAGCCCGAGCAGCTCGTGGTCGAAGGTGCTGTACCGGCATTCGTGCAGGCAGAGCTGCCGGCTAAAAAACGCCAGCGGCTGCCAAGCACTACTCACCCCCTGCTCGTGCACCACGCCCACCGCGTAGTCCGACGCGTCGGTGGTGAGGGCGATTGGTGCATCGGGCGCCGGGTGCGCCAGCATGGTGGCGTTGGCCAAGGCCAGCTTTGCACCCGCAAACGCCGCGGCCATTTGCTCCATCCAGGCGATGTCACCTTGGCCTGGGTTCCCCCGGAGGGCCTCGTGCAGGGGGCGCAGGAGCTGGGCGGCGCGGGGCACGAAACGGTGATAAAAATTCACCATGCCCAGGAATTCCTGGAGCCCCTTGATCGTGCGGGGGCGCGGGAAACTCCTGACCGTCTCCACTTTGGCCGGTAAAGGGATGGCCCCATGCCTGGTGATGCGGTGCCCCAAGAAGTCGATGGCGGTGACGCCGAAACGGCACCTCGCGGGGTTGATTATCAGGCCATGCTGGCCCAGGCGTTCGAAGAGCGTGCGGAGGTGGAGCAGGTGCTCCTCCCGGGACGCGCTCACGACTAGGATGTCGTCCAGGTAGACGAAGATGAAGGACAGGTCGCGCAAGACGCTGTCCATGAGCCGCTGGAATGCCTGGGCCACATTTTTCAACCCAAAGGGCATCCGCAAGAACTCAAAGAGGCCGAAAGCTGTGATGACGGCCATCTTTGGTACATCGTCCGGTTGTATGGGGACCTGGTGGTAGCCCCGGATGAGGTCCACCTTGGAGAAAATGGTCGTTTTCGCCAACCGGGCGGAAAAGTCCTGAATATGCGGGACCGGGTAGCGGTCGGGGGTGGTAGCGTCGTTGAGCCGGCGGTAGTCACTGCACAGCCGCCATCCGCCGCCGGGCCTGGGCACAATGTGCAGAGGAGAGGCCCATGCGCTGTTGGAGTGCCGTACGATGCCCAGCCGCTCCAGCGTGGCGAACTCCGCTTTCGCCACGGCGAGCTTCGTGGGGTCGAGGCGGCACGCCCGGGCATAGACCGGTGGTCCGACGGTGGGGATATGGTGCTCCTCCCCGTGTTTGACGGCCACCGCTGAAAAGGCGGGCCGCGTGAGCGCCGGGAAACTGGCGAGGAGGCGGGTAAACTCGTCCGCTGCCGGAAGTGTACAGACTAACTTCGCCGGGACGGAACCGCTCAGCAAGCCGCTTGTTAAGCCGCTCGGTGAGCCGCTAAGCGAGCTGCTCAACGAGCCGCTCAGCGAACAAGCGAGCGAGCTGAAGGTTTCGGCCTGGACGAGGCGTCGACGCTTAACGTCCACCAACAGCCCATTCGCACAAAGGAAGTCCGCACCGAGCAGGGCCATTGGCACGCTGGCGGTGACGAAAGACCATTGGAAGCGCTGCCCTCCGAACCGCAGCGAGAGGCAACGCTTCCCGAATGTGCGGATGGGTGTTCCGTTGGCAACGAGCAAGGCGGGGCCCTGGCCTGCGGCTTGATTGTCGGACGCGGAGGCAGGGAGGACACTTATCTGCGCTCCCGTGTCGCACAGAAAACGACGACCAGACGAGGTGTCTGTGATGAACAGGAGGCTGCCGGAATGGCCGACACTCATGGCCGCATGTGAGCACCGGCCCGGTCGTTTCCCGACCCGTCGAAAGAACATGGCCGGTGGCACGCTCTAGCCTTGCGGCCGAACCTGGCATGATAGTAGCACCAGGTTTGCGGTGGTGGCTGCCGTGTCGGCCGTGCCGGTGGTGGCTGCCGTGTCGGCCATGCCGGCGGCGGCGGCGGTGGTGGTGGGCAGGGCGTAGCAGCGGCCACGAGGGAAGCAGGGGGCGCTGTAGCCGCTGTATCCACTACGGCAGCACCGTACACCGACCGCGTGTCGCAGGCCGCAAAAATTTGTCCGCCTCTCCTGCCAGGGCGTGGGGTTCCGTTAAGTTCAAACCAGCCAGCGCAAGCCGCACCTGCACAGGTAGCTGGCAGAGGAAAAGCACTCGGAACAGGAAATCCGGGCGCTGGTCTCCAAGAAGGGACAACATAAAATCCATCCGAACGGACGGTCGTGTGTCGCCGAGGGCGGGAAGGTCCAGGAGGCGGTCGACGCGTTCGACCTCCGTGAGCCCGAACACGGCGAGGAGAAGACGTTTGAGCGCCGCGTACTTGTGGGCGCCCGGTGGGCGCCGAAGGATGGACACGACGTGGGCGGCAGTGCCGGGCCTGAGGGCGGCGACCACGTGGTAGTACATGGTGTCGTCCGCCGTGATGCCCTGGAGCTGGAATTGAGCTTCGGCCTGCACAAACCAAACGTCGGCTTGCGCTTCCCAGAACTCCGGGAGTTTGACGGCGACAGCGTTGGTAGCCATGGCGCGTTCAGGGGTCAGCTACGGCTGAACCAGTCGGGGTGACCAGTGTGGTGCTGTACACACACAATTCGTTTGCCAAGAAGGTAGGCCACAACGCTTTGTACAAACTGAAACACTTTAATCACAGCTCGCACGTAAGCACTGGGCGGGCTCGACTTTCGAGCCTGCATATATGTCCCGAGGCCACGCCTTGCCCCCGGGCGTGGCCGGTCGGCCGAAAGGCGGGGCATGCATCTCAGTTCCACCCTGCGCCTCGTGACGCCTTTGCTCCGGGCGTGGCCCGAGCTGAGCTTCCACGCCCGGACACTCGCGCCACCCACTGGTGCGCGGAATTATTTCCCACTGACATTGTGTCCACCACAGACGCTTCGAATCACGTAGTTTCGTCTGCATAGCATGTGCTGTCTTCGTTGCCGCTAGTGTTTTTTTCGTCGCTGCTTTTGTCAAATTTTCTGGTGTTTTAGCTACAATATTGTGGTAATTAGTATTTGTGAACCAAAATCAATAACTGTTTTGAGAATGAAGTAGTAATTAAAGGAAAAGGAGGAGAAAATAAAAATGGCTTTCGCTTTTTTTTTCTTTTTTTTTTCTATACTGAATCGAGGCTCGTGAAAGAGCTGACAACCGCGAGGGAAAGACAGCACAGGGGGACCACGAGGGAAAGACAAAGACAGCACATGGGGACCGCGAGGGAAAGACAGTACAGGGGGACCACGAGGGAAAGACAAAGACAGCACAGGGGGACCACGAGGGAAAGACAAAGGCAGCACAGGGGGACCACGAGGGAAAGACAAAGACAGCTTCCGCTCAGTTACGAATAATGTTGTAACTAATAATGTTGTAATTCAATGTAGAAAGATTTTACAAAACAATTTTGTTGTTAGTATTCATATAATCTAAGAAATATTACTGTAATGACTGCCAACCAGATGAGTTTTCATAACCAAACAAACCTTTCATTTCGGTTTTGCCATGCTGAAGGTTATGGCGGTGTAGCAGCTGTGGGAATGGGGTTTTAACAGTGGTTCACACCTTGTTTTTCTTAACAGCACTTTACATATTGATTTTTGTGACGCACACCGGCCACATTAGGCCTCATAGGTATTTCCATCTTTTAATTAGTGAAGTCTTTAAAAGTTTCACGATTTGGAGCGTGATCATGTGGTGACGCGATTTGTAGCGGCCATGTTTGTTCTACGAACGGGAGAACATCGTGCTGAGAGTGAACACTGAAGTCTTGCGAGAGATTAATTAAGGATCCATAGTTGGTATGTAATCAGTAATCTCATTCGTTTCCTTGATAAATAAAACGTTTATCACATTGGTCGTTTATGGGATATTTGTTTCTTTAGCTGGAAGAATTCGATTTGATGTGTAGTCATTCTTGTTAACGGTCCGTATTCGCCATTGCTGTTTTCTCGTACAGAACGACAAGAAGTGTAATTGTTTGTATTGAAGCTGAAATTGTGAATTGCCATTTTTGTAGCTTGTCATGAGATCTGTCGGTAATTTCATGCTCGTTTCTCATGTTGTAGTTTCACGGAGCCAACGAATAAACGGCTTCTGTACGAGACCCAAGGTTTCCTGAGATCTCATTTGCGCAGTGCTCCTCTATTAGTATTACATAACCTGAACCTTAACGGTTACAATTACATTTAAGCAATTTACAACTATATTTGTCTGTCTGTGTGTGGCTGTCTGTCTGTGTGTGGCTGTCTGTCTGTGTGTGGCTGTCTGTCTGTGTGTGGCTGTCTGTCTGTGTGTGGCTGTCTGTCTGTGTGTGGCTGTCTGTCTGTGTGTGGCTGTCTGTCTGTGTGTGGCTGTCTGTCTGTGTGTGGCTGTCTGTCTGTGTGTGGCTGTCTGTCTGTGTGTGGCTGTCTGTCTGTGTGTGGCTGTCTGTCTGTGTGTGGCTGTCTGTCTGTGTGTGGCTGTCTGTCTGTGTGTGGCTGTCTGTCTGTGTGTGGCTGTCTGTCTGTGTGTGGCTGTCTGTCTGTCTGTGTGTGGCTGTCTGTCTGTGTGTGGCTGTCTGTCTGTGTGTGGCTGTCTGTCTGTGTGTGGCTGTCTGTCTGTGTGTGGCTGTGTGTGGCTGTCTGGCTGTGTGTGGCTGTCTGGCTGTGTGTGGCTGTCTGGCTGTGTGTGGCTGTCTGGCTGTGTGTGGCTGTCTGGCTGTGTGTGGCTGTCTGGCTGTGTGTGGCTGTCTGGCTGTGTGTGGCTGTCTGGCTGTGTGTGGCTGTCTGGCTGTGTGTGGCTGTCTGGCTGTGTGTGGCTGTGTGTGGCTGTCTGGCTGTGTGTGGCTGTCTGGCTGTGGCTGCTTCAATATGTCAAAAGACCGGCTGATGGCCAGGGTTCATCAAAAGACACTGCTCGTCAGTCTCCAATTGATAAAGCTGATTCTTCTGATGCTGGCATGCATTCTGCAGAAGAGCAAGGAGTGGAAATGGCAGAATTTGAAGCAGAAGAGAGTGCTGAAAGTGACTCGCCATGATACTGTGAATGAGATGAGTGACGTTGAGGAGAAAGATTTGCAAATTTAATGTGATGTTTCTTTCTGGGAGATACCAATTCCAGATCATTTTCGGGTTGAAATGATCAAAAGGGGAAGTGCTTCTTTCCAGAACAAAGATGGACATTTCAGTGCTGCGGCAAGGCAAGATGCAAAAGCAAAGGGAGATGTGCGCCAGCTTTCAAAAGAGTGGTTTTACAAGGTGATGCCAAATGGTGAGAAAATTCTGCGGTCATGGATGGTTTACTCGTCAGCGAGAATTTATTCGAATTCTTCAAATTTGCGATATTATCAATATTGTAAGTGAGTTGGCCAAAGGCATTGATTTCGATGAAGTGATTCACAAGTTCGCAGCTTTGAAGGCCAGGAAAGGAAAGTTCTGAATTAGTCAAGATGTTCACTAAGTGCTGAAATGCTTGTGTAATTGTATTTGTTCCTGTTTATTTTTATGGTATTATTTCATTTATGAGTATATTTCCATATGCATTTGTCTACAATTGCTACATTATTTGGGCCGTTATTGATTATGCAAACCAAATCCATTAATGTATCTCATGTAACAAAGTTTAACGTTAAAATCGACATAATTTTGATGTAGTTCTTAAACGTTTTTACTTCGAATTCTATTGTTTTCTTACCGAATTTTCACTTTACCCACATGAAACGATGTAAATGTAAATACATTTAGGCTGTGCGTATGATATTGTAATTTAAAAGTGCAATTTTAATTTTGCTAGTTGTTTGTCACTACTATTGCCATTACATTCAGTGATGTACGGGAATTACGAGTAACATTAGTACAAAAAACATTACTAAGGATTCTGTATGGTCTGGTACGGGAGGAGGTCCATGAGGGGGGGGGGGGGGGGGGTGACGGGGGGGTGACACCATGAGTTACCGCACTGGGTGACACCAACCCTAGTGACGCCACTGGAAAGACATGTTCCACTTGTTTGACCAGTTTGTGATTTTGTCCAGGTCTGCAGAGAGTGAGGAGGCTGCAGACTGCCGATCTGAGGAATGAGGTATGGAGCGGCAGAGAGTGGAGTCATCAGCAAAGAGATAGAGAGGATTCTCCAGAGAGTCGGAGAGATCAGTGATGAAGACCAGAAAAAGCACAGGGCCCAGAACACTACCTTGGGGAACTCCAGCCTGAACAGGAAGGGGAGATGAGAGAATTCCATTTGGAGCCACACGTTGACTACGACAGGAGAGGAAGTCCGCGAGCCATGAGTGGAGATTTCCATGGATACATTTCGACATTATGGGGTGTTATGTGTTGATCAGTGAATTTAAAATCTCAATTTAATCCATTTTAAATTCAGGCTGTAACAAAAGAAAATGTGAAAAAAGTCGAGGAGTGTGAATACTTTCTGGAGGCACTGTATTACTTGTGAGTCTGTCAAGTCTCCATACATATTGAGTCGAACATTTGACACCTCATTGCGGTGCACTTGCAGGTAACCTGAACGGCTGGGGTGGTGTGATCAATTTGGTTTCAAGAGGTTGTTTTTCTCTTGGCCATTGGCGTGGATCCTTTTTGCCATTCTTGTCTGGTCGAGTCATTTTTGTCTCGAAGTGACCACGAGGTCCCGTGTGAACTTCCAGAGGGATATGAATGACGAATGAACATATAATAGGATGTGAGTTAATTTGTGCGAAGCGTGAGAAACGCGCGCATTTCCAGGTTCCGAGCAGAGCGAATGGGGCGGATCGAGGGCGAGGCTCATGGAGGAGGGAGGGATCTGTGCCCGTCGGGGAGAATCTCGGGGACAGTGAGACACACAGCCTGAAAAAGAGTGAGAAGGAGAGTGGTAGAGAGAAATTTACACGTAGAGAGTGAGGAGACAGGTAGAGAGAGGTGTCCCCGGAGACGGGGCGGGGAGATCCTCGTCCCGGGTCATGGATCGCCCGCCCTGCCCATCCTTGGCTGCGCATCGCGCCTCTGTGTTCGGGGACTTCCCATGCCTGCCCGAACTGCTGGACTGCAGTTTTTACCTGGCCACGTTCGGTATGTGAATGGTGGACATGATGGGACACGGGCATGCATACATACTTACATAGGTACGACGTCCCTTGTACACGGACACGCCTCATCAAAATAGGTACACACCATCGCACCTGGACTCTTGCACATGGACACACGCACAAACACAGTGAACTCGCTCGCACATGGATCAATTGCATGTGGACGAAGCTAGACAAGGAGATGGGAATTGTACATGCTGTACTAGGCTACCTGGCGGTCGTGTGCATACCCTGATAAACTGAGTCCTCGTACAGGTATATCATCAGGACAGGTATAGGTATGTGGGCACGGTGATGACGGTGTGGCCCGATCGAACCTTAACCCGTTGAAAATCTTCGAATTTTGTCAACATGGCAAGTGCTGCGCAGCGGGAATGGAATGTAAACAAACCATGACGTGTTGGCCAGAAATATCTCACTTTTAATTCACACCAAGTATGAACTACATTTTGTGTTTGATTTCGGCCACACCACTGTACTCTAGTGTTAGAAAGGAGAAGGTGAGATAGCAAGGAATACAAACTCAGAACCTTTAAAGTTGAAATGATACGAAGGGTCGAAGCCCCTCACTGTTCCCCTCCCTCAACACCACACTCCCAGCCTCCTCCCCCCATAAGGAGCCTTCTTTACTCCTCCACAAGGAGCCATCCTCACCCTCCACAAGGTGCCATCCTCACTCCCTCTGCAAGGAGCCATCCTCACTCCCTCCGCAAGGAGCCATCCTCACTCCCTCCACAAGGAGCCATCCTCACTCCCTCCGCAAGGAGCCAGCCTCACTCCCTCTGCAAGGAGCCAGCCTCACTCCCTCCACAAGGAGCCATCCTCACTCCCTCCGCAAGGAGCCATCCTCACTCTCCGCAAGGAGCCATCCTCACTCTCTCTGCAAGGAGCCATCCTCACTCCCTCCGCAAGGAGCCATCCTCACTCTCTCTGCAAGGAGCTATCCTCACTCTCTCTGCAAGGAGCTATCCTCACTCCCTCTGCAAAGAGCCATCCTCACTCCCTCCGCAAGGAGCCATCCTCATTCCCTCTGCAAGGAGTCTTCCTCACTCTCTCTGCAAGAATTCGTCATCACTCCCCCTGCAAGGAGCCATCCTCACTCCCTCTGCAAGGAGCCACCCTCACTCCCTCTGCAAGGAGCCATCCTCACTCCCTCTGCAAGGAGCCATCCTCACTCCCTCTGCAAGGAGCCAGCCTCACTCCCTCCGCAAGGAGCCAGCCTCACTCCCTCCGCAAGGAGCCAGCCTCACTCCCTCCACAAGGAGCCATCCTCACTCCCTCAGCGAGGAGCCATCCTCACTCCCTCCGCGAGGAGCCATCCTCACTCCCTCCGCGAGGAGCCTTCCTCACTCCCTCCGCGAGGAGCCTTCCTCACTCCCCCCGCAAGGAGCCTTCCTCACTCCCCCCGCAAGGAGCCATTCTCACTCCCTCCGCAAGGAGCCATCCTCACTCTCTCCGCTTGGTCTTCATCGCTCCCTCTGCAAGGAGCCATCCTCACTCCCTCCGCAAGGAGCCATCCTCACTCCCTCCACAAGGAACCATCCTCACTCCCTCCACAAGGAACCATCCTCACTCCCTCCGCAAGGAGCCATCCTCACTCCCTCTGCAAGGAGCCATCCTCACTCCCTCCGCAAGGAGCCATCCTCCCTCCCTCCGCAAGGAGCCATTCTCACTCCCTCCGCAAGGTGCCATCCTCACTCCCTCCGCAAGGAGCCATCCTCACTCCCTCCGCAAGGAGCCATCCTCACTCCCTCCGCAAGGAGCCATCCTCACTCCCTCCGCAAGGAGCCATCCTCACTCCCTCCGCAAGGAGCCATCCTCACTCCCTCCGCAAGGAGCCATCCTCACTCCCTCCGCAAGGAGCCATCCTCACTCCCTCCGCAAGGAGCCATCCTCACTCCCTCTGCAAGGAGCCATCCTCACTCCCTCCGCAAGGAGCCATCCTCACTCCCTCCGCAAGGAGCCAACCTCACTCCCTCCGCAAGGAGCCATCCTCACTCCCTCCGCAAGGAGCCATCCTCACTCCCTCCGCAAGGAGCCATCCTCACTCCCTCCGCAAGGAGCCATCCTCACTCCCTCCGCAAGGAGCCATCCTCACTCCCTCCGCAAGGAGCCATCCTCACTCCCTCCGCAAGGAGCCATCCTCACTCCCTCCGCAAGGAGCCATCCTCACTCCCTCCGCAAGGAGCCATCCTCACTCCCTCCGCAAGGAGCCATCCTCACTCCCTCCGCAAGGAGCCATCCTCGCTCCCTCCGCAAGGAGCCATCCTCGCTCTCTCCGCAAGGAGCCATCCTCGCTCTCTCCGCAAGGAGCCAGCCTCGCTCCCTCCGCAAGGAGCCAGCCTCGCTCCCTCCGCAAGGAGCCATCCTCGCTCCCTCCGCAAGGAACCATCCTCACTCCCTCCGCAAGGAGCCATCCTCCCTCCCTCCGCAAGGAGCCATCCTCCCTCCCTCCGCAAGGAGCCATCCTCCCTCCCTCCGCAAGGAGCCATCCTCCCTCCCTCCTCAAGGAGCCATCCTCACTCCCTCCTCAAGGAGCCATCCTCACTCCCTCCGCAAGGAGCCATCCTCACTCCCTCCGCAAGGAGCCATCCTCACTCCCTCCGCAAGGAGCCATCCTCACTCCCTCCGCAAGGAGCCATCCTCACTCCCTCCGCAAGGAGCCATCCTCACTCCCTCCGCAAGGAGCCATCCTCACTCCCTCCGCAAGGAGCCATCCTCACTCCCTCCGCAAGGAGCCATCCTCACTCCCTCCGCAAGGAGCCATCCTCACTCCCTCCGCAAGGAGCCATCCTCACTCCCTCAGCAAGGAGCCATCCTCACTCCCTCCGCAAGGATCCATCCTCACTCCCTCCGCAAGGAGCCTTCCTCACTCCCTCCGCAAGGAGTCCTACTCTCTCCCTCCGCAAGGAGCCATCCTCACTCCCTCTGCAAGGAGTCCGACTCACTCCCTCCACGCAAGGAGCCTTTCCCCCATTTCCCCTTTCCCCCTCCACCCCCATATCATCAACCTGAGATGGGCTCCCGTGGCACAGACCAGGAGATGAAATAGGTGAACAGCAGCTCCTTGCTTGTTCACCTTAATTACCTCTTAATGACTGCAGGGATTCTGCAATCGGTTTTTGAAATGTGAAGGGCAGCCTTGTAGGCCGGAGGTTGCATGGGATGTAATTTTCTGGCCGCTCTGCTCTCGTCTCATCAAATGCTGCGAAAATTAAGTGCTCCTTTTGATGGACCCGATAAACCAGCAACTATATGCGTCAAACTCGCCGGGAATGAAGGACATTGTAAGAATTATGGAGAAAATGATGTTTAACTTTAATGTGGTGAGTGGTTGTACCACGTGACTGAATGTACCTTTCCAGTGTTGGCTCCATTAAGGGTGTTCAGATTTATACCGAGGTGTTGTGATTGATATGCGATGTACTGTCACAGAGGATCGGTGATGTCGAAGCAGCTTCCTGAGCAAGGGTGGGTGGTTTGCCATTGCCTTCCCTGCAGTAGTTTGGGCAGCAATTTGAAATTCGGCCATGCTCCCGGCGATAGCTCGCCTACTCTTCGCGAAGGACACTGTGGATCAACCTTCCAGCGAAACACCAGAATGGCAGTTTATTGTTCGGTCGGGATTCAAACCCAGTCTTGATAGCTTAGAGGTGAGTGTGTGTACCTCCAGACAATCCCGCCGGTCCATACCGTGCTCTACGTCTACCATATTGTAATATTACATCAAGATGTCCGCTGCTGCTTGCTGGTAAATATCTGCCATTTCCCTCCTAAAATTGTGACTTCAGCAACTGTCACATTATTCTAATTTTTTTTCCAGATTCACCGAGGCACTTATTTCACTAACTCGAGAGCCTCTTGACACTAACACCGAAGCTTTGCTTTTTGAAGTGCTCTCTTTGCAATGAACGTGACTTAATTTGCCTCTGACTTAATCACTGGAGACACTGATTTCATTAACAACTTTCTCCACTGGTGTAAGAAGTATAAATCAAAAGGAAAAGCTTGTTCAACAAAAGGGATATAGGGACCATGCGGAGTTCCTTGTGTGAGAAAGTTTTGCTCTATCTTCGTTGATCATTACAGATTTGCAGTTCCACGGAGTGAAGCAGTGGCCACCACATGGTATTACAAGACCAGCAGTGGTACAGCATGTGCTCAAATCCTGGCACAGCTATAAATTGCCATCCTGGTGTTTCACTGGCACGGTGATTCATCAATGTGTTTGCTGTCACTTGGGTGGAGGTTAAACTAGCGGCCCATCTGCCAGCACTCATTGATGGGTGTTAAAGACCCCATGTTGTCCTTCGTGATGAGTGGGCGAGCCATCACTGGCAGTATGACCAAATTTCAACTGCTTCCCTCCACCAGCAGAGGGCGTTGTATCTGGCACAGCACAGGGGGTGGGGGAAAGGTAGGGGGGGCATTCCAGTGTTGCTTTGGCTGTATGCTTGGGGTCATTGTCCTGTTGGAGCATAAATCTTCACCACAGTCGAAGGTCTTTTGCACACTGAAGCAAATTCTCCTCAAGGATTTGCCTGTATTTGGCTTCATTCATTGTTCCCTTTATCCTTACAATTCTCCCAGTCTTTGCTGCTGAAAAGCATCCCCATAGCATGATGCTGCCACCACCATGCTTCACGGTGGTAGGGATTGTGTTTGATGGGTGATGAGCTGTGCTTGGTTTCCACCAGACGTAGCGCTTTGCATTCAGACCAAAGAGTTTATTTTTCGTCTCATCAGACAACAGAATATTTTGCCTCGTGCTCTGAGTCTTCCACGTGCCTTTTTGCAAACTCCAGGCGTGCTGTCATCTGCCTTTTTTCTCAGGAGGAACTTGCGTCTCTCCCGTAAAGCCTAGATTTGTGAAGTGCTGTAGAAACTGTTGTCCTTCTGACAGGTTCTCCCATCTCAGCCAAGGAATCTGTAATTGTCAGTGTGGTCAATGGGTTCTTAGTCACTTCCCTGACCAAGGCCCTTCTTACCTGGTTGCTCAGTTTGGTCGGAAGACCAGCTCAAGGAAGTCTGGATAGTTCCATATTATTTCCATTTTCTAATGATGGAGCTCACTGTGCTCTTGGGAAGTTTAAACACTCTATAAATTGTTTTATACCCTTCCCCACATCTATGCCTCCCACAATTCTATCTCGTAGTTCTCCGGACAATGCCTCCGACTTCATGGTGGAGTTTATGCTCTGAGAGGTACTGTCAACTTCGGACCTTATATAGAAAGGTGTTTCTTTCTAAATCATGTCAATTAAATTGAATTGGCCACAGGTGGACTCCAATGGAGTTGTCGAGACATTTCAAGGATGATCAAAGGAATTTGGATGCACCTGAGCTCAATTTGGAATGTTATAGCAAAGGAGTTGAATACTTATTGACTCGTGACATTTCAGCTTTTAATTTTTAATTATTTTGTAAAGATTTCTAAAAACAAAATTCGACTTTGACTATGGGGTATTATGTGTCGATCAGTGACCAAAGTTTCAATTTAATCCATTTTTAATTCAGGCTGTTACATAACAAAATGTGAAAAATTCAAGGGGTGTGAATACTTTCTGAAGTCACTGTATGAAGTTTTGTATCCCTTTTCACTTTCACCTCTGAGTAATTGTCCAGTTGTTTCATCAAAGGTCGTTTATCGATTATTGTAGCTTCTCCACTGGTATTTTGAGATTGCCTAAAATTTGTTGTGTTCCTCTATGAAACTTTCGTTTGAACAGGTAGCAATTATGGAGGGAAAGCTTTGCTCGGCTTGAGAAGGTGTTGCCTTGTGCTCACATTCCATCGTCATAGTTGTTCTATTGGGCCATAAGCTCTGAAAGTCTGACCATCTCCCAAGTGATGATTGGCTGATTTCTGGCGTTAGCAGAGTAGCTTAACCTCAAACCTTACCCTAATCTTCACCATAACATCAATGCCAACATACAAAAATTAGATACCGTACCTAAATACACATGATCAACACCTTCCATATTGTCACCTTGAAGCGTGAAGGAAGTTGCTGCTTTTGGATGACTTCCATAAAAAGGAGAGGGGGAGGAGAGATAAGCCAATTATCGCTTGGGGATGATGGAGTTCTTCTGATGGACAAATGGCTTTGCGTAAGATGAGGGTTGTCTTGTGTTGCAACTACTTGTTGCTGAAAATCGACCAAATCATCTCCCTTCCCATCCACCTGGAAGAGTTTACAAGGAGTAACTTTCTTCAGAACCAATGACTTTAATGAGCATTTCATGCACTGTAAGCACTCATTTTAAATTAGATCTGCTTCCTGGTTTTGTTTTGTTCTTGCCAATGCCGATTGCGTTGTGCCATCATGCCGGGCCAATGCATTACCTTTCCACTTCCTGGCTGTTGTTTTCCTCATTGAACAGTACAAGCCAATGTTCCCAGGATACAATGCATATGATGCTGCCTCTCACCTTCCACGTGATGGCAATTTCTGGGCCATTTTTGCATTCACGCAAAATAGGTGCACACGAAACCAATTTTCGATTCAAGGACTTCCTCGCTAGCTGGATTAAAGGGAATGTGCATGGAGAAAATAGCTTTGGAAGGTGATGTGGACAGTAAAGTGGGATGGGGTTGTTCTGGGTGGAGAGTGAGAGAGAAACAGGAAGGTTATGAACCAAAGGAAATGTGCTTGTGCTCCTGCGTCTGCTGAGTCACCAAGACGCAACTCTAAAAATAAATGAACTTTCCTGTTTTCCCAATTGGACCGACCTGATGGATTTATTGTGCACTTTGAACAATGCGCCGGCGCTCTCGGGCTCACCGCCGTGTTATTAGGGCTTCGTAGTATTGCTTATGGGATCAAATCCTGTTGCGTGGGTTCTTGCGGTTCTTTGCAGGAAAGGCCGACCGACGGGTCGGTGTCATCCATCGATGTTTACCCTTGGATGCAGTGATTGGGCCTGAGAGGCCCACAAGGTTTTTTTTTTGTTGTTGTTGCAAAAACTATGTTGTACAATTATTTTTTGGAATGAGCCTCATTTTCACCGACTTTCATGTTGTTACACAAAATTCAGTGACATCAAAAAAAAAATTCATTCAGGCTCGTGGGAAAATCATTCTTCAATTATAACCCGAAAATCCGACACGAATGCAGGCCTGGGGCCTTAGAGGCCCCACATAAATGTTGTTGTACTACTATGTTGTATCATTATTTTCTTGAAATGAGCCTCATTATATGCTCCTATAACTTGGTTACAAATAATTCTGTGACAAAAATATGAAAATTTCATTCAGGCTCGTGGGAAAATCTTCATTCTTCACTCATAACACGAATTCAGGCCAGGGGCTTAGAGACCAGGCATAAATGTTGTTGTACTACTATGTTATATCATTATTTTCTTGATATGAGCCTCATTATATGCTCCTCTAACTTGGTTACAAATAATTCAGTGACAACAATATGAAAATTAAAAAACTTTACACTAATACATTTGTGGGGCCTCCGAGACCCAATGGCTGCATAGGTGTAGGATTTTTGACAGTTGTAGACATATACATTCTAAATAAAAGGATGAGTGAATCATATTTTTAAAGCAAATACTCCTCCATGAGCCTCAACATTTTAGAGAAAAAAAGTTGAAAAACCAAGAACAAAAAAAGATTTTTGCAAAAAAATAATAAAGATTCATTACTTGTATGGGATTCTTCCAACTAATAGGATCAATGATTCACATTTTCTGAGCAAATACACATCCATGAGCATCGACTTGGATTGAAAAAGGATATGAAAGGAAAAGAAATCTTTTAAAATTAATAAATAAATAAAACGTTACACGAATACATCACTTGGGCCTCCGAGGCCCAATGGCTGTGTTTATGTAGGATTTTTGACGCCTGCATCTAAGAGTTAAGACTGTCCATTGTATTTGCATTCTCTGCCTGTCAAAGATACAATAGTTCGTTTCACAAACCCCCATGGTCATTGCTTGCAGGTAGAAGGTACCCCATAGCTGTATTACAAAACACCTCATCTTATAGAAAGTACGTTGTTGAGCTAGCAGGTGTCTTCTAATATCCATTCTTTTATGGGCCTCGTTCGCTTGCATTGCTTCACCAAGTTATGTTATATCGACCTAGATAACAGAGCAATAACACAAACAATTCTGCTCATGAAGTAAGTATGCTGACATTGTTATCTATTGACAGACTTTCCTATTTACAGTTGCATGGTAACCTCATTCACTTGTAATTCATGCACTTCAAAGATAATCAGAATCGAAATGAGGACATGCACTGACAAGGTCCTTGCGTAATGTATCATGAGCAACTGTTGCTGTTGAAAACTGAACTGTTGTTGCTTCGTTCCCTCGTTTGATTAGCTTTGCTGTCTTTATGCAGATCATATTTATCATCCTCAAGGTGCCGCATTCTTTTTTTGTATACAAAGTCGAGGCCAGTGGAGGAGCTACAAAATAGAACGGATCAGGATGTATTGACAGAACAAAAGGAACAGCATAAAGAGAGAGGGGTGAAACAACAACAGCAGGGGTGGAGGACAAAATTGAGAGAGACTTGGAGAAATAAGGGAGACTGTCTTCTATCGACTCCTCTCCGGCCTTGCCCCCCCAGCTCTCTCTGTGCTCTGTCCCCCAAATATTCCTACAGGTCGCACAAGATCTGCCAGCAACCCTCTTATGGTTAAACTGCCAAATTCCAGACTCTCTGCTCACCTTCACTCCTTCATTCCTCTTTTCTCCTGCCTTTGGAACAAACTCCCCCACTCTCTTCAATCCCACCCCTCCCTCCAGGTCTTTAAAACAGCTGTTCAGCACCATCTCTTATCTTCCCCCATCCAAAACCTTGATATTTTCTACCCCCGTTAATTCACCCCAGATCCACATTTTTGAAATTCCAACTTCTTTCCTGGAAGTCCTATCAGTGTCCATGTGGTTTTTACCTCCCCCACCCCTTCCCATGCCTCCTTCCCCCAAGCCCTCTCTCTCCCACAGATCTCCCGATGTCCCTGCTCTCAAATGTTGTACTTGAGTGCTAACCCCTCTCTCCCCATCTTCTCTCCCACTCCCTTTATTATGTATTATGTATCCGTTTGTTATTTTTGTCATTAATGTTAGCTCTTACACGAGCCTCGATCTTGTATTTAAAAAATAAAAGAAAGAAAAAAAAGAATGTGGATAAGACTGAGGGGTTAGGTAGGGGAAAGACACAGGGGGTGGACAAGATGGATACAGAATCAAACTCTCAGGAAGGAAAACTGGAAGCTTGGCCGGAGGGATTGGGGGGGGGGGAGGGGGGGAGTTATCGAGATTAGACAATATCATGGATTTGGATTGGGGATGATCTGAGATCGTGGTGAACAGCTGTCTTGAAAACCTGGAGGGAAAAGCGAGATTGAAGAGAATGTGGAAGTTGGTTCTACAGGTGGGGGAAAAAGAGGAATGGATGAGTGGAGGTGAGCAGTGATCATGGATTTTGGGAGTTTCACAGAATGGGCTTACTTTGCAGAGCATCTGTGAAGCAGTCTCTTGGAAAGGGAATTCTGCTGGAGTCAGGGCAGGAATATGATTGTAATTTGTTCATAGTGCCGACAATAACTCGGGTACTCTTCGTGAAAGACACCTTGGGATCTCAACATCTTTCCGATGGACGCGGTGCACACACATTGATACATGTCCTTGCATGTCAAACACCAGTGTCGTTGACATTTTAACCCTGGCTAAGACAGCACAAATGTGACATCACATACCTGTAGGGTCTCGGCTCTCCTGCCAGCACTAATGTGCAAACATAAAAATCTAAAAGTCTAAAAATGTAACGACAAATCTGAGTATACATAAGTTCATTTGCCATTTCTCCAAGAAAGGATGTCACACAGAAAGTACTTCCTGTGGAACTGGAATGCCTGGCCTTCAGAAACTCACAGGACTGGATTATTCAGTTTAAAAGATTTTGCTTTGTGGTTTGTCCCACTGTCCTGGAAAGATTCCATGAAAGTCTCAAGAACTTCTGCCACAGGGAACCAATACTATATTTATGGCCTGAAGAGGAGTTGTGATGTGTCTGTTGAAGGTGTTGCAGGTTGTTTCACTTGTTCGGCTTAGAATTTGCTTTTCATCCAGATTACAATTTTGCTGTAATCTGAACGTTAAATTCACAGCTGATGAAATGTTCCTAATCTTGTTGGATTCAGTTCGCATCCAGCTGAACTAGACTTGTCAGTGATGACTCGTATACAACACAAGCATTAAAAAAAATTATTATATGTTTGCCATGACATGTGGTTTCAAGTATGTGATTATGGCTGTGATTCCAATAACTGGTGTCATAATTTGGTGTTTACCTGACTATCAACGTCTAAGATGGAATGATTATGTGCTTGGAACAAACCCCTGCTGCTTATGACTCTGGTAATGAATTCCAAAACGTCTTTCAACGCATTTCCACCTCAGTGCCATTCATATTGAAAGGGGGTGGGAATGAATGAATCACCATTATGTTTGCACTTTTGTTCCCAGCACTATTATTTGCACTTCTGCTTCTGGCTCTATCCCTTGAACAACAACAACAACAACAACAAGAGAGTTCACAGAACACAATACGCCAGGCAGTTCGTTCAATTTTACTTCCATTTTAATAAATTAATGATTTTAATGATCGTTTAAAAATATCCGCAACAAAAAAAAGAGTGCTATTGAAGTAGTCCAGAAGCATTCATGAACAGTGTAGTGAAAGTCAAATCCATAATAATAATAATAATAATTCATTTATTTTGTATAGCGCTTTTCCAGAAGCCCAAAGGCGCTTTGACAGAGTGGCAAACATAATGCATAACAATACATGAAAACAACAATTGCAAAAAGACAAGAATCAATAGGGAAATATTTAAAGCAAAAGGAGGGAGAAGGAGAAGAGATAGTCAGGGGTTAAATGCTGTGGGTTGAATGTTGAATGCAGTGTTGAACAGGTGGGTCTTTAGTGATGTTTTGAATGTGGTGAGTGAGGAGGAGTCTCTGATGGTGTGAGGTAGTGAGTTCCAGAGGGTGGGAGCAGCGATGGAGAAGGCCCTGTCCCCCCAGGATCTGAATTTGGTCCGGATGGAGGGGGTCAGGAGGTTGGTACCAGCAGAGCGGAGGTTGCGGGTGGGAGTGTGTCTGGAGAGGAGGTCAGCCAGGTAGGATGGGGCCAGGTTATGGAGGGCTTTGTATGTCAAGAGGAGGATTTTGTACTGGATTCTCTGGGGGATGGGGAGCCAGTGAAGCTTGTAAAGGACGGGGGTGATGTGGTCACGGGTCCGGGAATGGGTGAGTAGACGGGCAGCGGAGTTCTGAATGTATTGGAGTTTATTGGTGATTTTTGAGGGTGAACCATAGAGGAGGCTATTGCAGTAGTCCAGACGGGAGGTGATGAAGGCGTGGATGAGGGTTTCTGCAGCCGTGGAGGAGAGGGATGAGCGGAGACGGGCAATGTTTTTCAGGTGAAAGAAGGCTGACTTTGTGATCTGTTTAGTGTATTTGTCGAAGGAAAGGGTTTGGTCAAAGATGACGCCAAGATTCCGGATGTGAGGGGAGGTGGATACTGGGATACCGTCGATGTTGAGGGCAAAGTTATGGGTGGATTTTGTGAGCGTTTTTGGGCCAATGATGATTATTTCAGATTTATCACAGTTAAGCTTGAGGAAGTTGATTTGAAGCCAGGATTTTATTTCAGTGATGCAGTTTGTCAGGATAGAGTGGGTGTCGGTGGAGACGGACTTGGTGGAGATGAAAAGCTGGATGTCATCGGCGAAGCAGTGGAATTGGAGACCATGACGGCGGATTAAGTGACCGAGCGGGGACAGGTAAAGGATGAAGAGGAGGGGGCCAAGAACTGAACCTTGGGGGACACCTTGGGGGAGGGGAGCAGTGGGGGATTTGCAGTTATTGATGGAGATGAACTGGCATCTGTCAGAGAGGTATGATTTAATCCAAGAGAGGGCAGTGCCGGTAACGTTAAAGGTGGATTCAAGTCGGGTGAGGAGGATAGTGTGATCGATGGTGTCAAAGGCAGCGCTGAGGTCGAGGAGGACGAGAATGTTGAGGTTGCCAGCGTCAGAGGAGAGGAGAAGGTCATTGGTGATTTTGAGGAGAGCAGTTTCAGTACTGTGGTTGGACCGGAATCCGGATTGGAATGTTTCATACAGGTTATTGGCAGAGAGATGATGTTTGAGTTGAGTGGCTACAGCGCGTTCCAAAACTTTTGACAGAAAGGGTAGGTTGGAGATGGGTCTGAAGTTGTTTTGGGTGTCAGGGTTTAGACCAGGTTTTTTTAGAATGGGGGTAACAGCAGCAATTTTGAGGGAAGGTGGGACGATGCCTGTAGACAGGGAGGAGTTTATTGTTGCAATGATGAGTGGAGAGAGAGCAGGGAGGGAGGCTTTGACAAAGCTGGAGGGGATGGGGTCAAGAGTGCAGGTGGCAGTTTTCATTCCTATGAGGAGTTCAGAGAGGTCAGTAGGGGAGATTGGGGAGAACCGAGACAGGGGATGGCAGGACAAGGGGGGGCAGGTGGTTGGAGGGGGAGCGGGTGCGGCGGTGGTCAAGCTGTTGTAGATGTTGTCAATTTTGCGTTGGAAGAAAGAGAGGAAGGAGATGCAGTTGTCTACTGTGAATGACTGGGTGGTGGTGTTCAGGGGGCGGAGGAGTTTGTTTATTGTCGAGAAGAGTGCTTTTGGGTTTCCGGCTTTGGCTTTGGCTTTGGCTTTGGGTAGCCGCCCAAATCCATAACATTGTCCCAATGATAGGTTCAATGAAAATTCGATCTCTGGCAACATCCTGTAAAAATACGATCATGCAATATATCAGGATTATATAATCAAGGAGAAGTCCAGCAATTTATCAATCGGTACAAGCAAGCCTGGATCATCTAAATATACGCACCATTCGAGTCTATGCTGTCACAGATTAAATGTCACAGGAGTGATCCGGAGCGATGACTGGTCCGAGTTCTTATAGACGCCTCTCAGTGGTTGGAGAGAGCATAACACCTGGGTTCAACTTAGATACAATTTCATTACATTCTCCCCGCCGTTAAAACTACACTTCCGCTAAGGCAGGAATCAAGCACGCAGCAGCATAATAGTAGGGGCAGCGATTGTCCGTCCATGTCAGTCGGTCCATCCGTAGCGATCAGGGCGACGAAGTTCCCTTCCGGCACGGGTCCGGAAACTACCGGGTACTACATCCCCAAGACCGGAGTCCCCTGCGTCGGAGTAGCCGCCCAAGTCAGGTGACGAAGGTGGCACCACAGAGCCTACAGGTTGGGGTGCATTTAGCCGTGAGATGGCCAGCAGATACTCCACATGCGGAGCAACGGGAGAGTCCATAGACTCGTAAATTGGTTCGTCGATTTCCCCGCAAGGGGCCAGGTGGCGTACGGAGACAGTTCACTCGCGTCCATCAGACATCAACACACGAGCATGCTCGGGATTAGCTTGGAGTATTTGCACCTTATCCACTAGTGGACCATACTTACTCATGCGAACCGCATGTTTGAGGTAAGCCGGTCCCGGCTCTGCAAGCCAACTAGGTAAAGATCGGGTACTACCCGAACTTCTCGGGTGATGAAACATCCGTTCGTGGGGAGTTCGATTGGTAGCCGTACACAGTAAAGTCCTGATCGAGTTCAGTGCCGCAGGTAGCGACCAAGCCCATTTGCCTCGGCCGAGGGACTTAAGGCTCGGCGTAACGGCTCTCCATATAATACCATTGAAGCGTTCGACCTGTCCATTTGCCTGCGGTCTATACAGAGTGGTATAGCTAGAAGCGACATTATGTTGGAGTAAGAAGTTCCTCACCTCCTGGGACAGGAACACCGCACCCTGATCGGTATGCACGTAGGCCGGATTCCCAAACATAGAAAACAAGTTCTGCAGGCACCGGATAACCGTGGCGGCTGTCATATCTACGCACGGGAAAGCAAAAGGGAATCGCGAGAACTCGTCAACGATTGTGAGCAGGTAACGAGAGTTACTCGATGCCGGTGACGCCGGCAGTGGCCCTTTGAAATCCATCGCCAATCTCTCCCACGGCCTAGTTGCTCGGACCAGTGTTCCCATAGGAGGGTTGTAAAAACGCGGTTTGAGTTCAGCACATACAGAACAAGTGCGACAGATCTGACCAATATCTTCAACCGAGTAGGGCAAGTTACGACCGCACAAAATGAGCGAAACGCGTCACCCCGGGATGGCACAAGGTGTCGTGCAAAGTGTGCAGATCCTCAAAAGATATGAGACTCGCACACATCGCCGGCCGCGATAAGGCGTCGGCAACCAGGTTATCCCTCCCAGGGCGATATTTGATTGTGTAGCAGAAATCGGCGAGTTCGATCCGCCAGCGAGTAATTTTCTCATTCTTAATGCGTTGAGCATGCTGGGTGTCATACATAAACGCAACACTCTGTTGGTCCGTGATAATTTGGAAGTCGTCTGAGCAAATGGGGACGCCAACGCCGAATCGACTCGACGATGGCATACGCCTCCTTTTCGACAGACGAATGTCTCCGCTCAGCGGAGGAGAGAGTCCGCGAAAAGGCCACAGGGCACCCCCCTTGGGAGAGAGTTGCAGCTATCGCATGATCCGACGCATCACTTTCCAAAACAAAATTTATTTTCGTCAATCGTCGCCACAGTGGCACCAGCGGTCGGACTTAAGGCTATGGAAAGCGGCCTTGGTGGCAAGGCTCATGGGGAACGCTTCGCAGCCCACAAGTGGGTGGAGTTTCGCGGAGAAATTTTGTACCCACTTAGAATAATGAGCGAATAGCCCGAGAGCACGCTTCAACCAAGCACGATCGCAGGGCGGGGCCATGTCAAGCAAGGGTCGCAGACGCTCCTTATCCGGAGCAACAGAGCTGTGGGTCACGGTGTACCCCAGAAGATCTATTGTGCGAGCAGAGTAACGACATTTAGCCTCATTCATAGTTAAGCGATACCTCTGCGTGACCTCGAGGAAGCGCTTCAGATTAGCATCATGATGTTCCTGGTCATACCCGCAAACCGTGAGATTATCTAGATATACAAAGACATCGGTCAAGTTCTCCTTAGCGATGAGGTCGTCCATAGCCCTCTGAAAACAAGAGACCCCGTTCGTGACCCCAAATTGTAGCCGGGTGAACTGGTATAACCTCTGACCCGATTCAAACGCTGTATAGATGCGATCGGCCTCGGAGATGGGGATTTGATGATACGCACTACGCAGATCGAGAGTGCTATAGACCGAATACTGTGCCACCTGTCGAACCAGGGAGTCCATTCCCGGGAGTGGGTAGGCGTCCAGCTGTGTAAACCGATTAATTGTCTGCGAATAGTCGATTACCATGTGTTTGTGATGCGCTTCGCTTCGTACCACCAGAACTTGGGCCCGCCATGGCAACCGACTAGGTTCTATGATACCTTCCTTTAGTAGCTGCGCCGTTTCCTCCGCAATGAATTGCGCGTCTGCCCGTGAGTAGCGCCGCGATTTAACCGCTACAGGTGTGTACAGTCCGTGGTCATATTGGGGAACAGCGACAGCGGTTCAATTTCCATCCCTGCAAGAGCACACACAGCAATCGTATCAGTACCACCAAATTCCATTTCCAAACGTCCATGTCGCTTGAGAAAATCATGTCCTAGCAAAACTTCTGCACATGATGCTGGTAAGACAATTAGATGCACATCCGGAAACATTCGACCCTTAATCGCAAGCTTCAGTCGACATTCCCCTTTTGTGCTAAGACATAGCCCCTGAGATAAAAAAATAAAAAATAGGCCATAAAGATTCGGCGTCTTGTCCCAAGAATCAGCCATCCATGTTTCTGCACAAGTCGAAAATCAACATAACTATCCGTGGATCCCGTATCGATCAAAGCATCAGCAAAAATTCCCTAGATCATGAGTGGGATAACAGCACGAGCCAGGCCAGGTGGACCTGTAATTATCGAGTCGTCAAGGCGAGGCGCTTGTGCCTCGCGTGTGGATCCAACGCCAGCTAAAGTCTTTCGTGCCGTTGAAGTCGTTTGTAGGCCAGTCGTGCCGCCTCCGGAGGGCGCGCGTGCCACGCGTGAAGTTCCCAGCTTCCGTGCCGTTGCAGTAGCTTGTAGATCATACGTGCAGCCTCCGGAGGGCGCTCGAGCCACGCGCGGAGTTTCAAAGCCAACATTAGCCGATCGGGTGGCCAATCCCGGAAGTTGGCAGGGTGTCGGAAGAATGCCGGCCAAGGACGGTCGCTCCGCGTACTGTCGTGTTTGCGCCACTTGTTTAGTCGGCGCAGCGAGTCTCACCAAGGTCGAGCTCTCAGCTCGGGGCCCACGGAAAGGGGCGATCCCCATCAAGGTCGGACAAGGCGCACCGTGCGCCGCTCGGGCCGCTGGCTCGGAGATGAGCACATTCATCGTCGAGCGGGTTCGTTTGCTCCGCGACGCTCGGCAAACTTTTGCAAAATGACCCGGCTTTGAGCACAAATGACACGTCGCATTTTTAGCAGGGCAAACAGACCTGGGATGATTTCGATTCCCGCAGAAATAGCATGCAGCGTTACTTCCGGACTTGGGTCCAGCTGCAGTGGCCGCCGTCAAGCCCGGATCGGGATCCTCGGGAGTGGCCGGGGTCTCCGATTCCGGCAGAGGTGCCGAGGCTGCATCCACGACCTCGGCGGTAGCTCTCTCCGGTCGAGTCTGTCGAGATGTCCCCGCAGTGATGTATGGACGTTCATATGCGTCGGATTGTTCCCGTGCTTCGGTATACACGTGAGATAGCCGGAGTGCTTCGGCTCGGGTCAAATCGGCTTCTTCAAGTAGTCTTTGTCTGACGACTGGGGACCTGAGTCATGCGACGAAAGAATCGCGAACAAGGTCATCACAGACTTGTTCATGAGTACGTACCACAGGGGTACTCTCCTTCAGTAGGCGCTGGAGGTCTTGAGCAAATTGATCTAAAGTCTCCGTGGGCTGTTGTCGTCGTGTTGCGAGCAAATGTCGGGAATAGACCACGCTTCGTTTTTTAAATGTAAATACGCTTCAGCTCAGTCACAGCTGCATCAAACGTCTCATCTTTCGATTGCCATGTACGGTATGGTGTACCTTTGTGTGGTGTACGGTATGGTGTACCTTTGTTTGCAGCACTTCGAGTTTTGTTTCATTGGTGACGGCTTCCTGAGCCTTGAATTGGTTGTCCAAGATTTTCAACCAATGTGTCAGTTTGGCGGCCGCGTCCGCCGCCTGAGGGTCTGCTCCGAAGATCGGCACTTGGATCATCTTATGTGTCATGTCGTTCTCGTTCGTGTCTCGTTCTCGTTCAAGACGAAGAGACGAATTTTCATTAATTGTAGTGAAAGTCAAATCCACAACATTGTCCCAATAATAGGTTTAATGAAAATTCGATCTCTGGCAACATCCTGTAAAAATACGATCATGCAATATATCAGGATTATATAATCAAGGAGAAGTCCAGCAATTAATCAATCAGTACAAGCAAGCCTGGATCATCTAAATATACGCACAATTCGAGTCTACGCTGTCACAGATTAAATGTCACGGGAGTGTCCCGGAGCGATGACTGGTCCGAGTTCTTATAGACGCCTCTCAGTGGTTGGAGAGAGCATAACACCTGGGTTCAACTTAGATACAATTTCATTACAAACAGCAACCTTATACACCACCCCATTGAACCTTTAATTTTTTAAATTGAAGTGCTGCAAAACTGGAGGCCCTTGGAAGTATTATGAAGGTGATTTGTGTTCCACATTGTTGAAATATATAATTCAATTTAAATAAAGGTTTAAAGGGGCCTAAAGGCGTATAAATAAATATATTGTTGCGAATATGGAATTTGGCCTCCATATCCGCTTGTAAATATTCCCCTATTTCCCCAATACTCCCCAACTATCCCCAATCCCCCATTCCCTAGTCCCATTGTCTGTAAACAACACTCTGTAGAACCGACCTTCCCCTTTTTCCCCCATTAAATGTCGTGCCCAGGTCCACCGCATCACACGTAGACAACTTTCGGACATCTTGCTAGTTATTCTTAGTCTATGTCAGTTAAGGACTCGTTTCCATTAATTCCGACTCTTCGTTGCACCAGAATGTGATTATATGGCACCAGTAGTGAGTTTAGGACCTTCCCATGCCTCCTCCCGTCTTCTTCCCCAAACAACAACAACAACAACTACAGCAACAACAACAACAACAATTACAACAACAACTACAACAACGGCGCTGCGCGGAGGAGTGTGCGTCCTCACACCGGCTCGGTTAGCCGCCATTAACGATGCGCTCCGACGGGGTTACCACGAAGGGGCTCCTTGTCAGCCCCTCGTCAAGGGCGGAGCCGGTAACCCCCCCCCCCCAGCACGCACCCAATGAGAAGCAACGTGCCGATTCCATTTTGGGCGGAGCTAACGAGCCGAGGGCGTGTCACTCCCCGCCGGATATACGAAGCGACTCACCGGACGTGACGTCAGATGCGCCCCGAGCTTGAAGAGGAAGAACCAGTCGTGACCTCCGAGCGCTGTGACCTCCCTGCATCTACTGGACCGTACTGTACCCTGTCCTTGAGCCAAGAGTGCACCTTGAGCCATCGATACCCGCTTTCCTTGCCATCAATCCCCGTGTGAGTCAGCCTTGTCCCGTTTATCTGTCGTCTGTTGGGGTTAATATAAGTGTGTCTAAGTGCCTGTCTTTCTATGATGTCCCTCTTGTAGTTGTAATCTAACCTTCCGCCTTAATATAATCTCCTCCGGAGGTCTTGAGAACCGTATCCCTGGTGTCGTGTCATTTTAATCCCAGCCGTGTGTCTTTTCCTTCATTGACCTAGCGTAGCGCGACTAGTCAACGTTCGAGCATAATCGGGTAAACTGTGCAGACGTGGTCATACCAAACCGCTCGGTAAACTAACATCCACCACCGCGTCTGTAACAATATTCTGGTTTTACAACTATTGTCCCAGTGCCTATTACACCGCCCTATCTAACACGTTACATTTGTTGTTCATCCCTGTTATTTGTGTCCATTATGACATGTTTAAAAACAGTAAGATTTCTGTTTGAAATGATTCTTCATTTTGTCTGACTGCCAGCCAGAGTAAAAATATTATCTCCTATCTGTGCATGTGCGATTGGGATGAATGACAGAGACAAATAAGGAAGAGTGTTGGATACAGGACGGAACCCTGAGGGACATCGCTGTTGATGGGGAAGGAAGGAGATGTTGAACCATCAACACTTACAGAGATAGGGCAGCTGGAGAGAGAGCTCGATTTGAGAGTGCAGAGTGAAGGAGTTTTTTTTTTTTTTTTTGGTATACAAGATCGAGGCTCGTGAAAGAGCGAACATTAATCACACAGAAAGACAAACCGACACATAAAACATATAACATAGGGAGCGGTAGACAAGATGGGGAGAGAGGGGGAAGGACACAAACACAACATTTGAGAGCAGGGACCGAGAGACATGAAGACATCGAGAGATCTGAGAGAGGGCGAGGGCTTTAGGGGGGGGGGGGGGGCATGGGAAGGGGGCGGTGGGAGAGGTATAAAACATATGGACACTGCCAGGACTTCCAGGAAAGAAGTTGGAATTTCAAACAAGGTGGATCTGGGGTGAATTAGCGGGGGTAGAAAAGATCAAGGTTTGGATGGGGGAAGATAAGAGATGGTGGTGAACAGCTGTTTTAAAGACCTGGAGGGAGGAGTGGGATTGAAGGGAGTGAGGGAGTTTGTTCCAGAGGCGGGAGAAAAGAGGAATGAAAGAGTGAAGGTGAGCAGAGAGCCGAGATTTCGGCAGTTTAACCATCAGAGGGTTGCTGGCAGATCTTGTGCGACCTGTAGCAATATTTGGGGGACAGAGCACAGAGAGAGCTGGGGGTGCAAGGCTGGAGAGGAGTCGGTAGAAGACAGAAAGACCACCTTACCTGCCTGCGGTGAGTGAGTGAAAGGCCCTCAGAGATAGCTTCATCGCAGGAGATTCCAATAATTCTGAAAGCTTTGGTTTCAACAGCGTGAAGCCGAGCTAGGTGTGAGGCAGGAGCACCGGCCCATAGGGGAGAACAGTATTCCATTGAGCTGCGGATGAAAGCGTTGTATGTGGTGAGGAGCTCAGGTGTGCCGAGGAAGGACTTCGCACGACGGAGGATGCCCAGTCGGCGACTGGCTTTGGAGGCCAGCTTGGAAATGTGGTTTTCCCAAGAAAGATCATGGCAGATAGTGAGACCCAAAATCTTGAGCGACAGAACTTCTTGGAGAGGATTGTTGAGAAAGTAGATGGGAGGGTTGTCCAGTCGATCTTTTCGGAGAGACATAGTAAGAGTGTGAGATTTGTCAGGATTGAAAGACATGTTCCACTTGTTTGACCAGTCTGTGATTTTGTCCAGGTCTTCAGAGAGTGAGGAGGCAGCAGACTGCCGATCTGAGGGAAGAGGAATGGAGCGGCAGAGAGTGGAGTCATCAGCAAAGAGATAGAGAGGATTTTCGAGAGAGTCAGAGAGATCATTGATGAAGACCAGAAAAAGCACGGGGCCCAGAACACTGCCTTGGGGAACTCCAGCCTGAACAGGAAGAGGAGATGAGAGAAACCCATTCAGGGCCACACGTTGACGACGACTAGAGAGGAAGTCCGCCAGCCATGCGTGGAGATTTCCATGGATACCAAAGGAGGAGAGTTTGGTGAGCAGAGCGGGGTGCCAGACCGTGTCGAAGGCACGTGATATGTCGAGGGAGACAGCTCTAATTTCCTGTTTGGCATTGAGGACCTCCATCCATTGTTGAGACAGCAGAAGCAGCATGTCCAGAGTAGAGTGACCTGGTCTGAAACCAAATTGATGATCAGAGATCAAGCCATTGGAGAAGAGGAAAGATTTCATATCCGAAGCAATGATGGATTCCATGACTTTGCTGATAATTGGGAGAAGGCTGATTGGTCTGTAGTTGCTAGGATCTGTTTTTGCACCTTTTTTGTGCAAAGCGGTGATGTTGGCTGATTTCCAAGCAGATGGCAGTTGACCTTGAGCAAAAGAGAGGGTGAAGAGAACAGAGAGAGGGTGAGATAGAGCAGCAGAGCAGGATTTTAGGACCCGTGGGCTGATGCCGTCGGGTCCAGTTGCAGAATCAGAGTCGAGGGTTGACAGAAACTTTTCCACCTTGTCAGGAGGAAAGGACACGGAGTCCAGGAGCAGCAGGGTACGACTGGGTATGGTGGGTACAGAGAGGGATGGGTTTGGGACACAAGATTTAGAGGCAAACACAGAGTTGAGGCATTCAGCTTTTTCACGTTAAGCCAAAAGAGAGGGGATTAGTTAGATATCAGACCCTGATGCCAAACTGTCAAACACTTTTGAGATATCAAGGTCCACAACAATGGATTTCCCAAAGTCTCTGAGAAGATGCCCGGACATTCGTAATGTAAGAAAGGATATCACCGGCAGATCTTGCCTTTCGAAAGCCACATTGGTAGTTAGAGAGAAGACTGTGAGATTTAAGATGCATGAGATGAGAATTGAGAAGACGTTCAAAGACTTTGGAAATAGTAGAAGTCAAAGGAACCGGATGGTAGTTGGAAGGGTCTGAATGATAATGCTTCTTTTGAATCGGCTACACTAATGCATGTTTCCAGAAAAGTGGAAAAGCTTTGGTTTTTCAAAAGAAAAAGCGAACTAAACGAGCAAGCACGGGTGCAAATTCTGAAGCACACTCCTTCAAGACATAAGGAGCAATGCCATGTTGTTCATATGCCTTGCTTATGTCAGAGAGAAAGTACCTTTTTGACTGCATGAAAATAGATTATAGGGAGAGGCATGGGATTGGTAAGGAGTGCATCAGGGTGGTGTTACTGATTCGTCACTTCCGTCTTTGTGGTTTTCATCTACTTGAAGCATTTTAGTTTCATGTACTATTATTGTTACAGTTTCAGTGTGAAATGGAGATAACTGTCTTCAAAGGTAAAAATAATGTCTCAGAAGAAAAACGAAATGGGTGAGGGCGAAACCGGAAGAAGAAGAAGAAGGTGGGCACGAAGATCGAGTGAGATTGGGGAAGAAAGGCCTATCTGCTTCGTGGTGTCGAGTAGACCTTGTGGACATTGGTTGCGAGCGAATATTGGTTTCTCCGGGAAAGGGATTCCCGTGACAGTGTCGTTATTGCTGTTGTAAATAAACCTGCGTGACGGGTTTTGGTTCCCGAAAGTGAATCATCGCTGGAGAGCAGGTACGCCTCCATTATCGGCCAGTCCGCCATTTCACCTCGCACCAGCCATTCACCTGGTTCCCGTGTGTCGTGGATTTTCCCCTGAGCGATCTCCGCTTGGGAACCGCTGATCGTTCATGTCAGCTTCATTGTCTGGTGAACGGAGGTGTGAATTACCAGTCCAGTCGCCTTTTTGGTGAACTATTACCGGACCGACGTCGGCCCGACCTCTCATCAAGCGGCTCTTCTGCAGCGTCGACTGTCAGCCGTCCTGGGTTCAGGTCTCAGTATGACCTTTTCTTGTGATCACCGGAACGGGGATCGACTTTGGCCTGGTGTCGTGACACACTGACTTTGGGGAATGTTACAGTTCGCTCATGTTGGAGTACTGTGAGTTATTGATTCAGGAATATATTGGTGGTACCATCATCGGAATTGTATGGTGTTTGCTGTGCAAGTGAGAGTTTCCTTATATTTGCGTTATTATTGTGTGAGTTTGAATACAATACTTGGTTTTTGTATCAATTGATTGGTGTGGTTCTTCCATTGGTCATTGGGACACACACATAATAGCACATCTTTCTGCCGTGACTCCTTTCGGGGTTCGGAGGTACACCGTGACCGGGGTTTGGGGAGGAGCACTTAATAGAAATTGGGGGCTCGCCCGGGAATGAATTCCCTAACATTCCCAAAATTCCCAAATTTGGAATTTTCTAACATTCCCAAATTTGCATTTCTGAAAATTTGGAATTTTTTGTGTGAAGGTTAGCAGGTGCTAACTAATAGTCACAATGGTGTTTGAAGTAGAGAAGTTTGCGACGTCCCCTAATGAGGCACAGTTCCAGGCATTAAAAAGATCGGAACTTATGATATTGGCCAAATATTATAACTTGGAGGTCCGAGTTAGTATGAAGAAAGCAGAGATTCAGACATTGGTGGTAGAATCTCTGGTGGGACAAGGAACATGGGAAGAGGTAGCCTTGGATTGGTGACCAGACGAAAAAAGAAATATGGAGCTCTGGAAAATGGAGATGCAACTGCAGAGCCAGGAAAGGTTAAAAGCATTGGAATGGAAAGCAGAAAAGGAAAGAGCAGTGGAAAGGAGAGCCGAAAGGGAGTTAAAGGAACGGGACATGGAGTATCAGAGGGAACTTAAACTCAAGGAGCTGGAATTGCTGGGAGAACGGAGGGAAGTAGTATCCATGCCGGCTAGTTCGACAACCAGCCAGAACTCTTGGGATGTTGGCAAGCATGTGAGGCTGGTTCCACCCTTTCATGAAAAGGAGGTAGCCAAGTTCTTTTTACACTTTCAGAAGGTGGCTCAAATGTTAAAATGGCCTGTGGCATCATGGACTATGTTAGTACAAAGTGTTCTAGTGGGTAAAGCTCAAGATATCTATTCGGCTTGACCGGTTGACCAATGTGCAGATTGTGAGATGGTGAAGAAAGCCATTCTCAAAGCCTATGAATTGGTCCCTGAAGCTTACCGACTAAAATTTAGGAATGCCAGGAAGAGGAAGAGTGAGACCCATGTGAAGTTTGCCAGAATGAAGGAAACTCTGTTTGATAGGTGGTGTGACTCGAAGGAGATTGGCAAAGACTTCAACCATTTACGACAATTGATATTGGTGGAGGAATTTAAACAGTGTGTCCACGTAGACATTAAAGTGCATCTGGATGAAAAAAGGTGCCGGAGTTGTTTGAGGCAGCAACAGTGGCAGATGACTATGCCTTGACACACAGGATGGGGTTCCACAAACCTAACTTCCCGCCTCGAGTTAGCCAGGGGAGTTACATTAAATCAGGTTCGGAGAACAAATTTTCATGGTGGCTTCGAGAGGACTATGGGGAAAAATCTGATACCGCAACTTTTAGGGATCAGAAGACTGCAGTTCCAAGGCAGACCTATCTTCCGGGGGCCCCGAGGCAGACCACGGGTTTTTCCTCCGGGCCTACTTGCGCTTTTTGCAAGAAACCTGGGCATTTGATGTCCCAATGTTATGCCCTGAAAATGAAAAATCAGGATCGGAGTCAGGCTAGTGCAACTCCGAATGCGTTGGCCAATGTGAGAAATCGTCCTTGGAGGACAATGCCTTGTGAAGGTTCCCGTGCCAAAGTTACGGCATCACAGAACGACCTTGTCCAAGAGGGTTACAAACCTTTTATTTCCGAGGGGTTTGTGTCACTGGATGGGGACTTAACTAACCAGAGACCTGTTAGGGTGTTGAGGGACACAGAAGCGCATCAATCTTTGATGCATGAGGGCATTTTGCCATTGTCGGAGAAGACGGCAACTGGGGTTAGTGTTCTCTTACAGGGGGTTGGTGGCTATGCCAAAGCTCCTCTTCATGTAATCCATTTAAAGTCTGAGTTGGTGTCAGGACTGGTCCCTGTGGGGTTACAAGCCATTCTTCCTGTAGAGGGAATTTCTTTCATTATCGGGAATGATTTGGCCGGTGGTTGAGTTTCTGGTAATCCGATGTTGGTTGAAAAGCCCAGTATGGAAAATAACACAGCACAGTTAGAGCAGGAGATTCCGGGTATCTTTCCATCCTGTGCAGTGACTCGTGCTATGGGTAGGAAGTGCTCTGAAGAGAAGGAGAAGGAAGGTGATGCGGATTTGGGTTCCATAGAGATATTGGAGGAAACGTCGGGAAGAGACGATAGGAAAGGGAGTGACATGAAGGAACCTAAGGAAAAGGTGGCATCTGGACCAAAAGAGAAAATGGAGTGTCCGTCGGAGACATCTGGGAACGAAGCTGAACAAACGGTGCTTGTCCGAAAGAGACTTGTTGAAGAACAACACAGAGATTCGGAGCTCCGGAGTTTGATTGGTAAAGCCATTACAGAGGAAGAGGCTATGAAGGTACCTGTTGGTTACTTCATGAAAGGGGAAATACTTATGAGAAAATGCAGACCACCGGAGGTGCCAGCAAATGACGAGTGGAAAGTTCATTACCAAATTGTGGTGCCACAGCCGTACCGGAAGGAGATATTGAGTTTGGCACATGAGACACCTTTGGCCAGGCACCTTGGAGTGAACAAGACATGTGACAGAATTTTGGTGCATTTTTTCTGGCCAGGATTGCGGCGTGATGTGGCGGAGTTCTGTAAATCTTGCCATTCTAGCCAGCTGGTGGGAAAACGTAATCAGAGTCCCTTCTGCACCTTTAAAACCAATTCCAGCTTTTGAAGAGCCATTCAGCCGAGTCATTATTGACTGTCGTCCCTTTACCTAAAACTAAGGCTGGACATCAGTATCTGCTGACCATCATGTGCACTTCCACTGGGTTCCCAGAAGCGGTGCCTCTTCGAAAAATTACTGTGGCAGTTATTGCGAAGGCCTTGATTACATTTTTCACTCTGGTTGGCCTACCTAAGGTCAGCCAGTCTGATCAGGGTTCCAATTTCATGTCAACGCTTTTTCAGCAAGTGGTACACCTGTTGGGAGTGGAGCAAGTAAGGTCAACTACTTACCCTCCCGAGAGCCAAGGGGCCTTGGAAAGGTTTCACCAGACATTGAAGAATATGATCAGAACGTACTGTTTTGAATGTGACAAAGATTGGGACGAGGGAATACCCTTATTGTTTGCTACGAGGGAATCTGTTCAGGAGTCATTGGGATTCAGTCCTTTTGAACTTGTGTTTGGACACGCAGTTCAAGGACCATTGAAATTGGTGAAAGAACAGTGGCTACAGGAGGATTCGCAGTCAACAGTGGTAGAGTATGTGTCAAAGGTTAGGCACAGATTGGCTAAGGCTTGTGAAGTTGCGAGAGGAAACTTGAAAGTGACACAGGATAAAATGAAAGTGAGACATGACAAGAAATCTCAGATAAGAAATTTCAGTCCTGAAGAGCGGGTGTTCGTGTTGCTTCCTGTTCCAGGTCAGCCACTACAGGCTAGGTATTTTGGTCCCTATGCAATCGAAAGGAGGGTTAATGAAACATGTGGTGACAACTCCCGACCGACGGAAAAAGCGACAGCTGTGTCATGTCACCCGACTGAAGAGATGTTATGAGAGGAAGCCTGTGGATAAAATGGTTCCTGTCTCACCTGTCGTGCCTGTAGTCAGGGTGCAAGAGAATCCAGAGTTAAAAGTCTTCACTGATCACAACCCCTTAAACTTCATTCAAAAAATGAAAAATAAAAATCAGAGGGTGATGAGATGGAGTTTTTCTTTGCAGGAGTTCAACTCGGACATTAGGCATGGAAAGGGCAAGGACAATGTAGTTGCCGAAGCTTTATCCAGAGTGAACTAACTTTGAAAATTCCTGTAGGTTGTTTGGAAGTTTTCTTGCTTTCTTCTGGGGAATATAAGTTATTGCTGCTCACGTGAGGTGATCAGCCATAGGTTGATTGGTAGTTTTTTGGTGTGAGTTTTACTTTTGTCTGTTAAAGAGGGTTTTTGCATGAAAAGAAAGTTTTCACTGTATTCAAACTTTCTTTCTTGAGGGTGGGGAGTGTTACGGATTCGTCACTCCCGTCTTTGTGGTTTTCATCTACCTGAAACATTTTTAGTTTCATGTACTATTATTGTTGCAGTTTCAGTGTGAAATGGAGATAACTGTCTTCAAAGGTAAAAATAATGTCTCAGAAGAAAAACGAAATGGGTGAGGGCGAAACCGGAAGAAGAAGAAGAAGAGGCGGGCACGAAGATCGAGTGAGATTGGGGAAGAAAGGCCTATCTGCTTCGTGGTGTCGAGTAGACCTTGTGGACATTGGTTGCGAGCGAATATTGGTTTCTCCGGGAAAGGGATTCCCGTGACGGTGTCGTTATTGCTGTGGCAAATAAACCTGCGTGACGGTTTTTGGTTCCGAAAGTGAATCGTCGCTGGAGAGCAGGTACGCCTCCATTACCGGCCAGTCCGCCATTTCACCTCGCACCAGCCATTCGCCTGGTTCCCGTGTGTCGTGGATTTTCTCCGGAGCGATCTCCGCTTTGGAACCACTGATTGTTCATGTTAGCTTCATTGTCGGGTGAACGGAAGGTGTGAGTTTCCATTCACCTTTTGGGTGAACCATGACTGGACCGACTTCAGCCCGACCTCCCACCAAGCGGCTCTTCTGCAGCGTCGACTGTCAGCCGTCCTGGGTTCAGGTTTCAGTACGATCTTTTCTTGTGATCACCGGAGCGGGGATCGACTTTGGCCTGGTGTCGTGACACAGTGACTTTGGGGAATGTTACAGTTTGCTCACATTGGAGTACTGTGAGTTATTTATTCAGGAATATATTGGTGGTACCATCATAGGAATTGTATGGTGTTTGCTGTGAAAGTGAGAGTTTCCTTGTGCTTGCGTTAAGTGTTATTATTGTGTGAGTTTGAATACAATACTTGGTTTATGTATCAATTGATTGGTGTGGTTCTACCATTGGTCATTGGGACACATACATAATCGCACATCTTTCTGCCGTGACTCCTGTTACGGGGTCCTCACCGATCCCCTGGTCTCGGTAAACCTCCGAACCCCGAGAGGAACCCCGGCAGAAAAATATATTACCGTGTTGAAAATCAATAGTGAAGCCACACCAATGATTATAAATGCACAATCTTGTATTATAAATCACAAACAGGTAATACGGCACAGTAAATGGCCATTCAGAGTGCACTCCATATATATCTTAAATAAATAAAGTCAAGTGACTCACGTCTCTGCCAGCCACTGAACGGACACTCCTCAGTCTCTATGACTTTTCCCAAGGCGAATGGGATTCGCTCCAGCGGTCGATGGAATGAAATCCGGTCGAAGCCCGAATCTCGCTCCCCCGCCGATATCCGAAGCGTGTACAGTGGGCAAGGGTGCTCTTCCTGCCAAACTGTACAATGGCGCCCTCCCGAGACGCACATCCACCGCTCCCTCAGCAAACCGCAACGTAATTGGAGACGAAGCGGTCTCGCCCACTCATCCCCGACAGACAGTAGGACGTTGGGGAGAAGACGACACGAAGCAAACCTTCACAGGTACGAAGCACAGGGTTCAAGATGGCCGACGGCTCTGGCTTGAGCCGATGCGACGAGGCAAGGATTCTTCGGAATCTCAGCGCCCCAAATCTGTCTATGCAGATTTCTCCACTCCAGCGAATATTCGTATCGCCGGATGTCCCTTCCAGGAACTCAAAATCCCCCCGCGGCTGTCGGTAGACCTGGCTCGTTACGGAGCGCTGACGTCACCGTCTTCCCCGACTTTGCACGCGCTTCTTCCTCTTCCTTCTCGTCTTCCGGCTCGGTGTCCTGTATCATTTAAAGTTAGCCTTTTTAACTTTAAATAATCGTTCCTGAATAATATGCCGTTTGAAGATAATAATAGTACAAAATATCAGCACTACGTCAAGTGGGTGAAAACCACAATAACGGAAGTCACGAACCCGTAACACTTCCCCCCCTCAAGAAAGAAAGTTTGAACACAGCGAAACTTTCTTTGCATGCAAACTTTAACAAAAAAAAACAAAAGTAAACTCACAATCCAAATCATCAATTCCCGTGGGCAACAATTATCACATCTCAAAAATACAGCAACAAAATTTCACACAACCCACAGAGATTTACAAAGTTAATTCACTCTGGACAAAGCATCAGCAACGACATTGTCCCTGCCCTTTACGTGCTCAATTTCCAAGTTGAACTCCTGCAAATAGTCTACTTGCCTGCAATGTGAACCCGGAAATGTTGAGTACCCCAAAGTTTTAAGTTAGAAATGTACAGTATCAGTATGGGTCCCCAGCACTTAGAAACTGCCGGATGCCAACTTGCATATGTTGGGCAATTAGCAAAATTAGCATTAATAGCATTAACCCTATCAAACATAGGCCTGGGACATTGAAATTTCTGTTTCGCTCTATTGCTCCACTTTTATTCACAGGTATTAGAGGTAACAAAGGCAAGTACCATACCAAACTAGAATAATATGACTATGGGTAAATAATATCCTCAAAATTAAAACACAAGTATACCCAAAATTATCAGAGCTGAAAAATATGTGCACTAGTTACACAACATAAAACTTCCATCAAGAAAGAGCGTCTTGCACTTCTACTACTCTGCACTGTTATAAAGCATATCCTCATCATAAAACTCATCCTCATCGTCTTCATCTTCTTCTCCTGACTCTACATTCTTGTCATATTGCTCTTCTTGCTGTGAGTGTGTGAGTGTTGCAACATGTACTATCAGAGCCTTTGCAGAAGCAGTAGCTGGTACAGGCCAGGCCTGCAGCTACTCAGCTGCACTTTGCTGTTAAACAGGGCTTTAACCCAGCTTTGCAGCTACAGCTGATCATTTCCAACACGGCAGGAGGAGCAACGGGGCTTGCATCCAGGATGGGCATGATGACTTCCTCTCCCTTCTCGCCTTCCTTCTTATTCCATCCAAACTCTGTTATGTCCACAGCTGGTGGGTCAGGGCAGTCTGCTGCTTTCCAAAGCAGCACCTGTAGATGGGCACGCCGTCCATGGAGGAGAGCGTTGCGCTCTATAGGAGGCAGTGTCTTCAGTGCTGGGGGGGTTTTGCGCTTTTGGTAGATGTCATATCTGGCGATGTTCAGAGATGCCGACTCCCTCTCGTTGTACAGAGCCAGGAAGAAACCACTCACTGCCTCTGTAATCTGTAAATCAGTAGCTCCCTCCTCTCCGATGAAGTGAAGCAGGTCACCAGGTACTACTCTCATGGCCTTGAGTGCGGACACCTTCCCTTTCCCCACGGGATAGGAGGTGGTGTCACATCCGGAGAGAGCATGCATAGCCAGGATGGAGCGACACTGCTCACCGAGATTCTCTACTGTCGAAGTGATGTTGAGAATAGTGCCATCCCATCTCTCCATCTGCAGGTTACATGTGATACCCACCTTCCAGCACCAATAGACCATGAGTACGAAAACATCAGTGTCGTCGCTGAGAATGCGGACAGTTTCAGCTCCGCGACTGGCTGCATCCAACATGTATGAGATGAGGGAGATGTCAGCCTCGTCATGAGTGACAATACCGTCTGCTTTGCTGACCAACTTGATGTGATCTCCTATGCTGTGTGTGCACAGGAGCTCACCCAGTCTCCGTTTGTTTGTCTTGTTCTTCATCACTTTGTCGCGGCTAGGTAGAGGGGTTGTCAGTGAGAGTCGGTACTCTGTTGAGCTCTCCCCAGCTCTTCTCTGCCTCTCGTGGTCTTTGGCAGAGACTTGCTCATACCGGTCAAAGATGACAAATGTTTCGGTGATGTAGCGATTAAGCCGGCGCCCCATGCTGGCTGCGAGGTCAGCCACAGTGCCTGACGATGGCCACACCACGTGGTAGATGAGCTGCGATGCATCAACGAGTACAACATGTGGTGGGTGGGGATTGGGGGCAAGGATTCCAAGACGCTGGACGATCACAGACTTGTTACCCTTCCTGAGGCATCCATACTCATCGATGATGGATGCAGGGACCGGGCCGAGCTCGTAGTCAAAGAGGGCAGAGAGCTCCATTCTTCTCTTGCTCCCCACCACCAGCAGCCGAGCAAACAACGCCTCAAGGTCACATATGATCTTCGCATTGACCTTCACTCTTTTTTTGGTGAATGTCATTGTCACCACCTTATTTGAGATGGGCGCATGAAATCTCTCAGGAAGTGATGAAGAGAACAGTGTGCTCATGTCCTGTCCGATCTTCAATGCATCTTGCACATTCACCTTTTCATCTGCCACCTGGCCATTTATGATATGGTGGAGGGTCGCGGTCTCTATGGTGAGTGGATGGGAGTTTTCCTGTAGCATTATGTCCAAATTTCATACAGATCCTTCAAATAGTTTGCTCACACGAAGCATTCAAACGGAGCAATAGAGCGAAACAGAAATTTCAGTGTCCCAGGCCTATGTTTGATCGGGTTAATGCTATTAATGCTAATTTTGCTAATTGCCCAACATATGCAAGTTAGCATCCGGCAGTTTCTAAGTGCTGGGGACGCATACTGTACATTTCTAACTTAAAACGTTGGGGTACTCAACATTTCCGGCTTCATAAGAGGGCTCTATAGGCTTGGCAAGTAGACTAAAAGCCAACTCCATCTCATCAACCTCGGATTTTTGTTTATCATTTTTTGAATGAAGGTTAAGGGGTTGATCAAAAATCCAAAGTTAAGCAACTCGATAGCACTTTTTCCGGGAGGCCAAGCCGAGTATTCACGACATGGACGCCTTTAGGAATGTTGAGTTCACGGTTAGTCCAGGGAGGAAAGTTCACTACATGGACGCCTTCAGGAACGTGGAGTTCACGGTCAGTCCGTGCAGGAAAGTTCACTACCTGGACGCCTTTAGGAACGTGGCGTTCACGGTTTGTCCGTGTAGGAATCTGGGCTCGGCGGCTCCGCCGCATTCAGTGCTTCAGCTTCTCCGGACTCCTAATAATTACGGTGGGACCACTTGTCACTAGTCACGGGAATAGCGGTCTCCTTCTCGGCCGCTACCCTGATAATCATTCTTTCGGGAAATGCCGTAACTCTGGGAGCCTCCATAGTAATATCGGCTGCGGCCACCACCAAAACTACCACCAAGTTGTCCTCTTCTGTAGACCTCTCGACGCCTACGAAATGCCTTCCCTACTGTTATGGTCCGACCCTCCAAATCCTTGCCAATCCAATTCTTCTCTGCCTCTTTGGCGTCCTTGGTGCTTGCAAACGTGACAAAGCCGAACCCTCTTGACTGTTGCGTTTCCCTGTCTTTTACCAACCGCACTTCCACAAGCGGTCCATATTTGTTGAAGACAGAGGTCAGAACTTCTTCCTTTGTTTTGAAGTTCAGTCACCCTACAAATAACTTGGTACTTTTGTCGCCATCCCTAACTGGTGTGGTGTTATTTTCCCTGCTGGGCTCTTTACCAACCCTCGGGTTACAATAAACTTGACCACCGGCCAAATCATTCCTGATAACCACAGATACTCCCTCTACAGGAAGAGTTGTTTTGTAAACCTACGGTGACCGGTCCTGACACCACATCGGACTCCAAATGGATGGCATGGAGTGGAGCTCTAACACAGCCACCAATCCCCTGTAAACGAACACTATCACCAGTTGCCATCTCCTCTGACAATGGCAAGATGCCTTGAAGCATTAACGATTGATGTGCTCCGGTGTCCCTCAATACCCTAACAGGTTTCTGGGTAGTCGGGTCTCCATCCAGTGACACAAACCCCTTTGAAATAAATGTTTGGTAACCCTTTTGAGGGCGATTTCTCACACTGGCCATTGCATTCGGAGTTGTACTAGTCGAACTCAGCTCCTGATTTTCCTTTCCCAGAGCATGACAGTGGGACATCAAGTGTCCAGGTTTATGGCAAAAAGCGCAAGTCGGCCCGGAGGAGAACCTCGTGGTCTGCCAAGGCATGGGGGCGGCGGTCTGCCTCGAGCCCGCTGACGATAGGTGTCTTGGAACCGCAGTCTTCTGATTTTTTGAAGTCGTGGTATCAGAGTGGTCCTCATTTTCATCTCGAGGCCGCCCCCCTGAATCTTCGTTCTACGCACCAGATGTATCATAACTCTCCGTGCGAACTCGAGGTGGGAAGTTAGGTTTATGGAACCTCATCCTGTGTGTTAAGGCATAGTCATCCGCCATGGTTGCTGCCTCAAACAACTTTGGTACTTTCCTTTCCTCCTGATGTACCTTAATGTCCTCGTGGACACACTGTTGGAATTCCTCCACCAGGATCAATTGTCGCAATAGTTCGAAGTCTTTCCCGACTCCTTTTGAATCACACCACCGATCAAACGGTTTCTTTCATTCTGGCAAACTCCACATGGGTCTCATTCTCCCTCTTCCTGGCGTTCCGGAATTTTTGCCGGTAAGCTTCAGGGACCAATTCATAGGCTTTGAGAATGGTTTTCTTCACTATCTCATAATCTGCACATTGCTCAATCGGTAAAGCCGAATAAATATCTTGAGCTTTACCCACCAGAACACTTTGTACGAATATGGTCCAGGACTCCTCTGACCATTTTAGCATTTGAGCCACTTTCTCAATGTGTAAAAAAAACTTGGCTACCTTCTTTTCATTGAAGGGTGGACTCAGCCTCACATGTCTGCCAACATCCCAGGTGTTTTGACTAGTTGTCGAACCAGTCGGCATGGGTGGTACCTCTCCCCGTTCTCTCATTATGTCCAGCTCCTTGACTTTAATTTCCTGCTGATGTGCCAATTCATGGTCCTTTAACTCCCTTTCGGCTCTTCTCTCCTCTGCTTCGAGTTCTCTTTCCACTCTCCTTTCCTCTGTTTTTTTTTTTTCTCTTCTAACCTTTCCTGGAGTTTCAATTGCATCTCCGTTTTTTGGAGCTCCACACTTTCTTGTTCTTCTGGTAACCAATCCAAGGCTCCCTCTCTCCATGTTCCTTGTTCCACCATAGATTCTATCACCACTATCTGCATCGCTGTTTTCTTCATTTTAGCTCGGCCCTCCAAGCTAAAATGTTTGCCCAATATCAAGAGTTCCGATTTTAGTAACGCTCGGAACTGTGCCTCACTCGGGGTCGCTGTAAACTTCTCTGCGTCAAACTCCATGGTGACTATCCGTTAACACATGTTAACCTTCACACAAGAAATTAAAAAAAAAAAAGTTTTTGTTTTTTTGAAAAATTTGGGAATGTTGGAAAAAATATTCCAAAATTGGAAAATTTGGGAATGCTAGGGAATTCTATCCTGGACTAAATTTAGGGAATTTTAGATCCCGGATGAAGACCCAATTGCGAGCCCACAAGTTTCAATTGGATGAGCCCCCAATTTCTGTTATGGGGTCCTCACCGATCCCTTGGTCTCGGTAAACCTCCGAACCCCGAGAGGAACCCCGGCAGAAAAATATATTACCCTGTGTTGAAAACCAACAGTGAAGCCACACCAATGATTATAAATGCACAAACTTGTATTATAAATCACACACAGGTAATACGGAACAGTAAATGGCCATTCAGAGTGCACTCCATATATATCTTATCTATCTATAATTCCAGTAATCTCTGTGTGTTTGTTTGTTTGTACGTTTGTCTGTGACCGCTGTTTCTCGACAACCACGGGTCCGATATACTTTAAACTTGCCAGGTATATTGCTGGGGACCCGAGGATGTGCCTTTTAAAGGTTTCATATTAATCGGACAATTACTTACCGAGCTATGTCCAAAAAACGATTCAACCAATCAGAGAGCAGCGAGCTATCGCATGTGCCGAACGTGGCGAACACACTCTGCCTCGGATGGCACATTTGAGAGCGTATTCATTTATTTCACGTTTGCAAACTATGTTGCCGCTATGTTGGCGTTAAACTATGTTTTAAAACTAATAAAAACCATTTCATCTAAATAGAGGGGGGGGGGGGGGGGGATTGTCACTGTACTCGCAAGCCGTTCGCCGTTCGCTTTGGCGTTGCGAATGGACCAACACATTTCATGAACCAAACCATTTCATGTAAAGCGTTCGCCGTTCGCTTTGGCGTTGCGAATGGACCAAAACATTTCATGGACCAAACCATTTCATGTAAATAGAGGGGGGGATATAATTTTAGATATAGATATAGTACGGGCATGCCCTAGTATAAATAAAGTCAAGTGACTCACGGCTCTGCCAGCCACTGAACGGACACTCCTCAATGTCTCTATGACTTTTCCCAAGGCGAATGGGATTCCCTCCAGCGGTCGAAGCCCGAATCTCGCTCTCCCGCCGATATCCGAAGCGTGTACAGTGGGCAAGGGTGCTCTTCCCGCCAAACTGTACAACGGCGCCCTCCCGAGACACACATCCACCGCTCCCTCAGCAAACCGCAATGTAATTGGAGACGAAGCGGTCTCACCCACTCATCCCCGACAGACGGTAGGACGTTGGGGAGAAGACGACACGAAGCAAACCTTCATAGGTCCGAAGCACGGGGTTCAAGATGGCCGACGGCTCTGGCTTGAGCCGATGCGACGAGGCAAGGATTCGTCAGAATCTCAGCGCCCCAAATCTGTCTACGCAGATTTCTCCACTCCAGCGAATATTCGTATCGCCGGATGTCCCTTCCAGGAACTCAAAATCCCCTTGCGGCTGTCGGTAGACCTGGCTCGTTACGGAGCGCTGACGTCACCGTCTTCCCTGACTTTGCGCGCGCTTCTTCCTCTTCCTTCTCGTCTTCCGGCTCGGTGTCCTGTATCATTTAAAGTTAGCCTTTTTAACTTTAAATAATCGTTCCTGTATAATAAGCCGTTTGAAGATAATAATAGTACAAAATATCAGCACTACGCCAAGTGGGTGAAAACCACAATAACGGAAGTCACGAACCTGTAACACTCCTTTCGGGGCTCAGAGGTGCACCGTGACCGGGGTTTGGGGAGGAGCACGTAACAGTGGCGATGGAATGCTAGCATCATCCAATGTGGTATTCGAGGAGAAAAGAGATCTGAAAATAGTTGTTTGTCAGTCAGACAGACAGCTATAATATCATTGGAGCGGAAAAGCGAAGGAAAGCAGTTGTTGGACAATGACAGCAGTTGTTGGCGATACTTCTGACTAAAGACGAGAATGACCTATTAGTGAAAGAAGAGGAGAGGTTGTCACACTTCCTTTGGATAAAGGAGTGCTTCGCCTCATGGATGACATTTTGCAATCGTTCTGAGCGGAGATGAAGGCTGAATCATGTTCAGATTAAACAAATTCCACGAGGAACTGCATGGTGCTGCAGTATCTGCTTGTACTTTTCTTTTGTTAGTGTCCCATTGATTTTAAATAGTCTTCCTACAACAAACGCTGAGATGCAACACCACACAGTCAGAGCTTCCTCAGTGTTTAACACTAGGCTGCACTCATTATCCAGGTATTCGGTGGATGAACTGATGTCTCTTAGATCCACCAAGTTCAAACTTCGATTCATCAGACCAGAGTTCCCGGTTTGATTGTTCGGTCGCCCAGTCTTGGTGTTGCCTTGCAGATTTCAGTCTTTTCACTTTATTCTATGTTCTTAGCAGTAGTTTCTTTGCTGTATTTCCACCATAGAGACGTGCTGCAATCAGCCTTCTGCACAGTGCTCGGCAAGATTTTTATGTTCAGGCCAACTCTCATTTCATTTGTCAGCTGCTCACCTAATTGTCCCCCGTCGCACAGCGGAGCGAAAGGGGGACTATGGCTTTCCCCTCCGGGCATGTGTGTGTGTGCGTGCGTGCGTAAGCGAAGGACCGCATTCGAATTTGGTGTGTGGGTGCAACCCACGTCAAAATCCAAGATGGCCGCCGCCATGTATGTCTGATGCCATGTATGTCTGAACCTTGTAACCTGCATATCTTGAAAAATAAGCGAAGTACCAACTTCTAATCTGGTGTGTGGGTGTATCGAGGCATAAGGACGAACGCTATTGAAAATTGGGTCGCCACGTCAAAATCCAAGATGGCCGCCACCATATATGTCTGAAACTTGTGAGCGAAATATCTCGAACAATAAGCGAAGGACCAATGTCTAATCTGGTGTGTGGGTGTATCTATTGGGTCGCCACGTCAAAATCCAAGATGGCTGCCACGATGTATGTCTGAACCTTGTGAGATGAATATCTTGAAAAATAAGCGAAGTACCAACTTATAATTTGGTGTGTGGGTGTATCTCGCCATAAGGAAGAAGGCTATTGAAAATTGGGTCGCCACGTCAAAATCCAAGATGGCCGCCGCCATGTATGTCTGAACCTTGTGAGATGAATATCTTGAAAAATAAGCAAAGTACCAACTTCTAATTTGGTGTGTGGGTGTATCTTGGCATAAGGACGAACGCTATTGAAAATTGGGTCGCTGCGTCAAAGTCCAAGATGGCCGCCACCATATATATGTCTGAACCTTGTGAGCGAAATATCTTGAAAAATAAGCGAAGTACCAACTTCTAATCTGGTGTGTGGGTGCATCTAGGCATAAGCAAGAACGCTGTTTAAAATTGGGTCGCCACGTCAAAATCCAAGATGGCCGCCGCCATGTATGTCTGAACCTTGTAACCTGCATATCTTGAAAAATAAGTGAAGTACCAACTTCTAATTTGGTGTGTGGGTGTATCTCGCCATAAGGAAGAACGCTATTGAAAATTGGGTCGCTACGTCAAAATCCAAGATGGCCGCCACCATATATATGTCTGAACCTTGTGAGAGAAATATCTCGAAAAATAAGCGAAGTACCAACTTCTAATCTGGTGTGTGGGTGTATCTAGGCACACGGAAGAACGCTGTTTAAAATTGGGTCGCCATGTCAAAATCCAAGATGGCCGCCGCCATGTATGTCTGAATCTTGTGAGAAGAATATCTTGAAAGATAAGTGAAGTACCAACTTCTAATTTGGTGTGTGGGTGTATCTCGGCATAAGGAAGACCGCTGTTGTAAAGTGGGTCGCCACGTCAAAATCCAGGACGGCCGCCACCATATATATGTCTGAACCTTGTGAGCGAAATATCTTGAAAAATAAGCAAAGTACCTTCTGGTGTGTGGGTGTATCTAGGCATAAGGAAGAACGCTATTGAAAATTGGGTCGCCACGTCAAAATCCAAGATGGCCGCCTCCATGTATGTCTGACCCTTGTGAGCGAAATATCATATCATATAGCATGTTTTCTGCGTGTTCCACTTTGTCAACTCACATCACTTCCCCGATGGGGGACCTAGGCGTAACGCTTGTTTTCTTCTATATCACGTAAGCTGAGCAACTTCAAGTGCTTTTGTTGCCTTGAGGAGGTTTTTCTGGGTCTTCCTGGCCTTTTCCTGTCTTGTACCAAGCCAGTTTATTTCAGGTGTTGCAAAATATACCTCACACCATTGTAGATCTTCAGATTTTCTACCATTTCCTTGTAGTCTCTTCTTCTCGCAAATTTGGATCTTCACACACTGTTCTGTTGAAAGTTGCTTCCTTGGTGCCATTCTGAGCCCACTGACTTTCAATTAAGCGAACAAGCTTTCGAAAACTAATTTCACATATTCATTAATTTGCCATTTTTATTGTGGTTTCTTGTAATTCACGTAAATGTGACCAGTGTTGATTACTTCAATAATTTATTATTATATACTGTACAACATACCACAAACTGTTTCCTGCATATTTTATTTGTGGGAAGTGGTTATTACTAACACATGATAATATGATATGTTTAGCAAAAATATAACTTTTTAGATTTCCTCATTTATTTTATATACTTAAAGGTAACTGTGATACTAAATTGACTTTCACAGAAACATTATTTATCTTTACTTTCGTTTTCCCCTTGTTTGTATACGAGTCTGTGGAGAGACGTCTCAAATTAGGAAATACCTTTTACCTCACATTCATTTTTATTGTCTCACAATTATTTCATTAAATTCATTATTTGCTCCATTTTACTTTTATGTCATGCCCATTTACTTGTTTGTGGGTTCGAGTAATAAAACCCGTGGCGGCCGTCTGATCAGGTAAGGCTTCGTGTCTTTCCCGCGCGTGTGAAAAGATAATCCCACCAAGTTTGGGTATACGCCTCGGAGTTAAAGCAACGTTTGGCTATCTGTCCAAGGCTGGTCTTCATCGGCCACGGACTTAACAATATTAAAATATAATATTATAATATTGAAGTATACAATACAAAGTATAAAAAGGAACACTAAAAATACGTGACATTGGGTTTACAATTTCTTCTGTAACTAAAATTTTTCTTCTGTAAGGAAAAAAGAATGATGGCGTCATCGGTCATATGGTTCAGCCGCCATATTTGTCTCAAGACAAAAGCCTTAAAAACCACCACAAACACGTCCTGGCGAGGGTCTGCAATCTGATTGCTCTTTCTTGTTTTAATATGTATTTTTATTCGTATGTGCAATATTTTTGTGTTTTTTATTGTTGTTGTTATTGTTATTGCTGCTGTTATTCGTCCCCGACCGAGAGTGGACTCTAGGTTTGCTCTCCAGGTCTCCGTCTGTCCGTCCCACCTGTTGTTTTCTGCACTTTTTCCCATACCGTTTAACCTATTCAACTGAAACTTGGTACATGGCTTTATTATGATAAGTTACAGAACAAGTTTGAGTTTCTGGGAATTTCACGAAATTATGCCCTTTTTGAACTTAGAAAATATCACATATTATACATCAGTCAGTTTTCTAGACTTTTCCACCTTACCCTTTAACATATTCAAACTTGATAGTGAAACTTGATAGGGGACATGTATTGCAAAGCAATTCTCCATCTTGCTATTGTTGTGGTTCCTTTCTTCCTTTTGTCTGTTTTGTACTTAGGAGAACAACTAGATAGTCATTTAGTGTACTTTTTTGTAATCCTGCAAGGGTGCATTATTGTCTGCTGGTAATTTTATTTATATATGTAATATTATCTTTGTGTATTGATTTTCCTTTAATGTACATGTATTTTAACTCTATACCTGTACTGTGTTTTTCATACCTGAGAAATGAATAAATGAAATGAAATGAATCAGCTGCTAAGAATGTTGTGATTCTATATCTGTGGTATCCCACTCTTCCCTCCGGGGTTTCAAGTAAGTGGTGCACCACGATTTCATGTCATCCCCAAACTTTACCCTTATTACCCCCATTTACCCAAGCTAATCTAACTCTCTTACTTGCAGGTTGCTGTGATTCCTCCCTCCTTTCTCTCCTTGTTTACTGTCCTTTTACCAGACCCGGTGCCACAATGGGAGAGCATCCATGGTTCCAACCTCAGCCGACTTAGAGCAACGACTTAAAAAATGCTGCTTCTTGCTTGATTTTCAGCACTTAAAAATGATGTAGCACAGCCAAACAACTGCAGGTTCATGGTGCAGGCTTGATGGGCCTAATGGCCTCCTCCCGTGTTGAAGTTTGTTGTAAGGCAACTCATATATTGTATTCATTTCCTTTCTTATTGTGTCAATTTGTTAACCTGCGGTCCCACATTCAGTTCATACCGTCCATCCTCTCACTCTTCCATGAGCCTCGATCTTGTAAAAATAAATCTTAATTTTTTCAAATGTTGTTTTTCCAAATTTTCTTCATTAAATTTTGTTCAAATTTTCAAATGTTGACTCAGTCTGTCATCAAATGTCATCAAATGTCATCAAAAGAGTGTGACAAATCTCACACTTATGATGTCTCTCCGAAAAGACCGACTGGACAACCCTCCCATCCACTTTCTGTGTAATCCTCTCCAAGAAGTTCTGTCACTCAAGCTTTTGGGTCTCACTATCTGCCATGATCTTTCCTGGGAAAACCACATTTCAAATCTGGCCTCCAAAGCCAGTCGACGACTGGGCATCCTCCGTCGTGGGAAGTCCTTCCTTGGCACACCTGAGCTCCTCACCACATACAAGGCTTTCATCCGCAGCTCAATGGAATACTGCTCTCCCCTCTGGGCTGGTGCTCCTGCCTCACACCTAGCTCATCTTCACGCTGTTGAAACCAAAGCATTCAGAATCATTGGAATCTCCCGCGATGAAGCTAACTCCAAGGGCCTCTCACTCACTCACCGCAGGCAGGTTGGTGGTCTTTCCGTCTTCTACCGACTCCTCTCTGGCCTTGCCCCCCCAGCTCTCTCTGGGCTCTGTCCCGCAAATATTCCTACAGGTCGCACAAGATCTGCCTGCAACCCTCTTATGGTTAAACTGCCAAAATCAAGACTCTCTGCTCACCTTCACTCCTTCATTCCTCTTTTCTCCTGCCTCTGGAACAAACTCCCTCACTCTCTTCAATCCCACTCAACCCTCCAGGTCTTTAAAACAGCTGTTCACCACCATCTCTTATCTTCCCCCATCCAAAACCTTGATCTTTTCTGCCCCCGCTAATTTCACCCCAATTCCACTTTTTTGAAATACCAACTTCTGTCCTGGAAGTCCTTGGTGTCCTTGTGTTTTATACTTCTCCCTCCCCCCCCCTTCCCACGCCTCCTCCCCCCAAGCCCTCTCCCTTCCACACATCTCCCTGCTCTCAAATGTTGTGTTTGTGTGCTTCCCCTTCTCTCCCCATCTTGTCTTCCGCTACCTCTTTTTATATATTTTGTTTGTTTGATTTGTTTGTGAGGTAAATGTTAGCTCTTTCATGAGCGTCGATTCAGTATTCCAAAAAAAAAAAAAAAAATCCTTCTGAGGTCAGCAAAATGAGTACCAGCTTACTGATAACAGGGGCACTGCATCAGTGGCTCAGCCGTGCTCCCAGTAATGATGCAACCAGCAGCCACAGGTTGCATACAGAATAATAATAATTCGGTAAAAATTTTATTTGCTCATGTATGTTATATGCTTGTTATATGTATAACATTTTGAACTCTGTATCTCGGATGTCCAAACATTTTCACTACCTTGCATATTCCTCTCACATATGAAGCACCTGGCTGCTGGTTGTACCATTCCTGGCACATGTAGCCTTGCCACTTATGTAGTGCCCTTAAGATTGTGGCAGCAATTTTGAATTTGGGGTCAAGGTCTGAGAACACAGTTGCCGACTGTATTTGAAAAGGTACCATGGCATCTTGAACAACGACAAGCAATGCTCACAGACATCAACCAATTTGTTTTGCATCCCCCGGTACCCACCTTTATGTCAGACAACGACTGAAGAAATATAGTTTTGGTTTTGTTTCCAGGGTCTCCATAAAATAAGTAGTTTCACAAATTGGATTCTCCCAAAACCTGTACCTCCCTTCAAGGATATTGATTGACTTCTTGAATGACCGAATAATGTATTGACCCTACATGCTCCATAACTGTGTACTCAAAGTTTATTTACTTATTTTTACTGCTCTCCAAAGGCATGGCAACCCTTTTCCCACCACAACCTGCTCAGCCACTTTTCCAGACTGAGAAGCTCAGAGGACTGGCCTGTCTGTTAATCTGCTGCAGCTACAAGTTCCGCCCTTTGTTTCCATTTTTCTTTCAAGTTCCTCGAGTATGTTACAACCACACTCACCTAATTCATTTTATTTCACTTATTTGCTTTGTTAGTCTCCATCCTTCATTTATTCTTTTTATTCTTTCTCTTAATCCTTTCATTTTCTCCCTTTCTACCCTACCTTCTTTGCTTCTTTCTATGTATGCTTCCTTTCTGCTGGGTACACGTGGTCCAAATCACTGATTGGGTGAGGGAAGAGACGGAGAAAAACATTTCTTCAGGAAATGTACTCACTTGGCTCTCCTCCTGCTCAAACAATGGCTGCCCAGCCTTCCGGGAGACAAATCTTTCACATGGCTAATCCCCCAGCCTGTTGTACATCGTACTCCCAGCTTTGTGAATTCAATGGAGTCTGGCTGGGAATTTATCTTGT
>NC_136273.1:34229934-34442434 GCF_964187855.1 Myxine glutinosa
CTATTCTCCTGGCTCTACTCAACGCAGACCAACAAAGGAAAAGGACTAAGCTTACAAATACTAAGACATAACTATACTATCGCGAGGCTACATGTTGCTTGTGTGACTAACTATGGGGGGCAAATTTTAACCTTTATTAAACTCACTTGACAGACAAAACCGCAACAAAATATATAAACAGAAATCGAGCGCTACTTTTGACTCACCCTGTATATATATATATATTGTTACGGATTCGGCCCTAATTATGGTTGTTATTGTTATCATTGTTGGTTCTAGATATTATGCTTATTGTGGCTTCAGGGAAAGGGTTATTGTGGTTAAAAGTTTTAAAAGCGCTCCTGGTAAAATGTGGCCGGAAATCGGATCGTGACCCGGAAGAAAAGGGGGAGCGAAGGAGAAGAGGTGTGAGGAGATCGGGAAAAAGACGTTTTTTGTGGAAGCTCCGGACCGAGCGGTCGAGCGTACAGTGCGAGTGAACTTGGCGTCCTTGAAAGGAATTTCATGCGATCGGAGATATCGCTGGAGTGCTGTGGAGCCTGCGTAGTCGGGTATCCTCATTGAGGTTCCGGAGTATCCTGGCCTCAAAGCCCCGGTTTGAGTGAAAGCCGTCTGCCATTTTCGCCACGCGCGCAACCTTCAGTGAACAGGTTTTTGTCGCGTTGGCCGGGCATTATTCCCCGGTGGTTGCCGGGGACGGCTGTGCAAGAAAGTGGCTTTTGAGGATTATAAGGAGACTCGCTGATTGAACCGCAAACGTGTACGTCGGAGCGCGTCTTTGGGAGGTTTCCCATTCCACCGCTATTGTGCTGGGTGTGGGACCACGTGACCTATGGGTTGCTTCGATCGTCCATGCCTCAATTGACTGTGATCGGACATTGATCCAACGATCGCTGGAGCGAATCGACCTCGCCTTGGAGGGGTCAGAGACATTGGGGGAGTGCTGTGAGTTTGGGTTAAAGGACGAGATAAGGTGGTACCATCTTAAAAATAGTGATTGTAGGGCGAATTGCTATTATTATTTGTGTCGTGATTCCGGTGTGATTTATAATATATTATTGTTTGTTCATAACCCTTGGTGTGGTCATTATTGATTTGATTGATTTCAACCAAGGATAACATATCTTTCTGCCGGGGACCCTCTCGGGGTTCGGAGGTTTACCGAAACCAGAGGATCGGGGAGGACCCCGTAACTATATATATATATATATATATACATACATACATACATACATACATACATACATACATACATACATATATATATATATATATATATATATATATATATATATATATATATATATATATATATATATATATATATATATATATATATATATACATATATACAAATATATATATATATATATACATATATACATATATACATATATACATATTGTTGCGAATATGGAATTTGGCCTCCATATCCGCTTGTAAATATTCCCCTATTTCTCCAATACTCCCCAACTTTCCCCAATCCCCCATTCCCTAGTCCCATTGCATGTAAATAACACTCAGTAGAGCCGACCTTCCCCTTATTCCCCCATTAAATGTCGTGCCCAGGTCCACCGCACCACACGTAGACAACTTTCGGACATCTTGCTAGTTATTCTTAATCTATGTCAGTTAAGGACTCGTTTCCATTAATTCTGACTCTTCGTTGCACCAGAATGTGATTATATGGCATCAGTAGTGAGTTTAGGACCTTTCCCATACCTCCTTCCATCTTCTTCCCCAACAATTACAACAACAACAGAGGAGATGGCGGCGGCGCGGGGGAGGATGCGTCCTCACACCGGCTCGATTAGCGCCATTGACCACGCGCTCCACGGGGTTACCACGGAGGGGCTGGCTGTCAGCTCCTCCTCAAGGGCGGAGCCTGGTAACCCCCCGCACCCAATCAGAAGGGCGGACCGATTCCATCTGGGGCGGCGCTAGCGAGCCGAGGGCGTGTCACTCCCCGCCGGATATACGTGGCGACTTACCGGAAGTGAGGAGAGATGCGCCCCCAGCTGGAGAAAGAGGTACCTGCGAGCGCTGAGTCAGATGCGCCCCGCCTGAGAAAGAACGTTGCCTGCGATCGCTGAGAGAGAAAGACCCGCCTGAGAAAGAACGTCCCCTCCGAGCGCTGTGACCTCCCCGCATCTTTGGACCGGACTGTACCCTGCTTTGAGCCAAGAGTGCACCTTGAGCCATCGCTACCCGCCTGTCCTTTCCATCAATCCCCGTGTGAGTCAGCTTTGTCCCGTTTACCTGTCGTCTGTCCGGGGTTAATATAAGTGTGTCCAAGTGCCTGTCTTCCTGTGATATACCTCTAGCCCCTGTAATCTAACCTTTCCTTACGAATATAATTGAGAATCGAAACATTGGTGTCTGTCATTATAACCCAGCCGGGTGTCTTCTTTTTCTTATTGAGCCAGCGTAACGCGACTTCGTCAACGTCGAGTATAATCGGGTAATTTGTGCGGACACGACGGCCATTCCGCTCGGCCCACCTTAACATCAAAGTCGTGTCTGTAACAATATATACATACATATATATATCACTATGCGACCTTCATATCATCAGTGGAGAACCGCCAGCAAGGTGTCCCATACAGTTGCTGCTGCACCTTGCTGGGAGCGATAAGCACCGCCGCCTGCCACACGGTAACGTTATCTCTGGTATCCACTCATCATATGGAGTCGATCTGGTTGCGGTTGGGAGTTACTAATAATGGTATCTGTAATCTGGTTCTCCAACCTAATGAGCGGACAACATGACGTCATCGCCATGCATGTCCGCATTGCCTGCAAAGAGATATATATATACAGTATATATATATATATACTAGCAGAAGTACCCGGCATTGCCGGGCGGGGGAGGGGAGGGAATGGGGAAGGGGAGGGGAACAGGGAGGGGGGAGGGGGGTGGGGAAGGGGTAGGACAGAAAGGAAGGGGTAGGGGGTAAAGGGATGAGCATGGAGGAAGGGGTAGGGGTGAAGGGAGGGGCATGGGGGAGAGGGGAGAGGGTAGGGTGGAGGGAGGGGGATGGGGGGAGGGGAAGGAGAGGGGTGAGGGGAGGGGAACGGGGGGGGAGGGGAAGAGAGGGGGGGAGGGGGGAGGGTGAGGGGATATATATATATATATATATATATATATATATATATATATATATTTATAGTGGTTATGAAGTGCAGGCAGGTGGTCAGAGTATCTGTACACAGATGATGGACTTGGCAGGCTGTACTAATTGTCCACCATCTTGAGGGAATCAAGTGGTGAGCAACAAGGTCAGACTGGTTCTGAGCCAATAAAAAACCGGGATAGTGTATCATGAGAGGGCGGTGATGGGCATCTGGCTTCCTTACAGGCCAATATGCTGTCTTCGCAGAGCCAGGTGAAGTTGAATTGAGAGTGAGCATATTGATACATACAATTAGAAACAAAGAAGTCTTTTTCAGAAAGCACGCCGTCCCAGGCAGGCAATATTACACGCCGGATCTAGACAATGACTACATCAGGCCGACTGGCTCAAATCCGAGGGTTGTGGGCTGCAGCCAAATTGCCATGCTGGCGATCAGTGAGACGTGTTGACATTTCCATGGTGGGGATCGGAATCTAGTTCTTTTGGGAATTGTTTACATCTCATTGGCTATTGTGTTGGTTTGACGATGTGATGGCATCCTATGAATATTGCCTTTCTTGCCATTGTGTGGCACAATATGATTAATTATTCCACGCTTTCATAAGCTCAACTCACATCCTCCTCGGAATTTCAAATGTCACTTTTATTCTCACTCTAAGGATCATGTCTTCACTTGGATTCTATTATCCATACGTAGACCGATGTGTTACTATAGGGGGTATATATATTTTGTCTTTTGCCTTGCTGCGTACAATGCTCATTCCATGTGATGTGTCATGGGCTGTGTCCAATGTGCTGCATCTTTGGTTCTACGTGCTGTGTTCCTGAATTTCTTGCTGCATACTGTGTGCTATGTACCATGTAATACATGCTATGTGGCATGTGCTCTTTCATGTTGTGTGCTGTGTGGTGCACTGTGTGCTCTTTCCTATGTTAATGTGCTCTTTCTATGTTATTCTATGTCTATGTAATGTCTATGTTATGTAATGCTCTTTCTATCTTTCTATGCTTTTATCTTTATCTTTTTACCTTTTATCTGTTGTTTTATTTATTTGCTTTTATCTTTATTTATTTTATTTATAAAATTGATAAAATTTAATTCATTTTATAAAATATATAATTTATATTATAATATAAAAAATATAAAAATAAATATATATATAACATAATTTATAAAAATTAATTTATTTATTTAATTTAATAATATTTATTTATAAAAATATTTTTTTAATTTTATTTATTTTTATTTTATCTTTATTATTTTATTTTATTGCTTTTATCTTTTATCTATTTTTATTTTATTCTTATTTTTTATCTATTTTTTTTCTATGCATTAAAAAAAAATCTTTATCTATGATATCTTTTTATGTTTATTTTTATATTTTGTGTTGCTCTTTCTATGTTATGTCATGTGCTCTTTGCTATGTGTGTGTCCTGTGCTGTAGGCCTTGGGCTAGAACGTTTTAGTGGTATTTCCGAATTGATGGGGAGAGTAATAAGCTTCATTCGTCGACAGGAAGCATGACAGGAAGCATGACAGGAAGCATGACAGGACAATATGGAGCACGTTTATTAAGACTGAGTGATAGCAATTAACACCAGCTAATACAGAGAAATCCAAGGGTAGAAATAAAAGAAAATTCCCAGAGGCCAATACTATGGACCACCCACCACCTATAACAAACAATGGTCACATGAGTTTACAGAAACTTTGCAAACAAAATCATCTGTTTTTTAAGGTCATTAGCACATGAGCAAGACAAACTGGTTGATAGAGGATAAATGCAAACCAGTGTAAAAAGGACGGAATCCGTGTGGCATCAAATACAATGAAATAAATACTTATCCTGGCAGGAACAAAAGGGGGAGGAATCCACATGTTGGTACTGAGAATTTGGGTGAGATTGAGGTAGCTGTGGTGAGAAACACGGCACCACTTTTGCAGTGTGAGTAATTTTTGTGGCGGGTGTCAGTTTAGTGACGTCATCGTGTTGATGTAGTTTGCAGAGCTGGATATAATCAACTTTATTCTCTATTGCAAATGTGACAGACGATGCTTGTTGGTCACAAATCGTGCAGTGATGGCTGTAATTGGACACAATTTGCCTTGTAGTTACTATACACAGGGGGTTCTACTAGACTAGATGGATTTCCAAGAAATGTGAATGTTAGGTGCATTTTTGGGTAAAAGTTGGGAACCTCACTTTTTGTCCCCCGTCGCACCGCGGAGCGAAAGGAGGACTATGGCTTTCCCCTCAGTCCGTGCGTGCGGACGTGCGTGCGTGCGTAAGCGAATGACCGAATTCTAATTTGTTGTGTGGGTGCAACTAGGCATATGGAAGAACCCTATTGAAAATTATGTCGCCACGTCAAAATCCACGATGGCCGCCACCATATATATGTCTGAACCTTGTGAGCGGAATATCTTGAAAAATAAGCGAAGTACCAACTTCTTATCTGGTGTGTCGGTGTATCTCGGTATAAGGAAGAACGCTATTGAAAATTGGGTCGCCACGTCAAAATCCAAGATGGCCGCCACCATATATATGTCTGAACCTTGTGAGCGAAATATCTTGAAAAATAAACGAACTACCAACTTCTAATCTGGTGTGTGGGTGTATCTATGCATAAGGAAGAACGCTATTGAAAATTGGGTCGCCACGTCAAAATCCAAGATGGCTGCCTTGCGTCTTCCACTTTGTCAACTCGCATCACTTCACCGACGGGGGGCCTAGGCGTAACGCTTGTTAACATAATTAGGGTATGCTGAATTCGATTGACCCGGTTCCCAAGCCGAATTTTGAGTTTTTGACCTTCAAATTGGCATAAACAAAATGGCCGCCAAATTGCCATTTTTGGACAATTTCTTTGAACAAGCATTTATATATCATGTATATACATGCAGCTCTTTTACTTTAACTTTACAACTTTTACCCCAAAATGGACCTAGAAGCTTTTACATGGTTTTTTTTCCATAAATCCGTCTAGTCTAAATTATGGTTGGCGACATATTGAAAGAGACATTCAAAATGATATTGAAATTGGACACTATAAAATGGGAAAGGTTTTAATAAGACAATGTTTCATACAACCATTTATTCTAAAATTAAGTATACATGACCATGAAGCACAAACATTCAGGAATGTCACACATGTTGTTTTGCCAAACTACATCAAATTCATACAAGGGGTCTGATCATCACGCTGTTGCTGACAGGCACACATTGATGTGCACCTCAACTCTGAATAGCGACATTTGCAGTGTCGAGTCTTGTATTGCTTCTGGAATGCACAACAAATCATCTCCAGGCAACTTCCTGGGATTGGACTCGGTGACATCAGAATAGGCTCTAGTCCTGAATCACCACGTTTCCATCCCATTTCCACAGGTACAGGAAGGTCAGGTATGGCATAATGAGCATTTCTCCATACCATGGCTTGATAGTGTATTCGCATCAAATGGAAATGAAGAGCATCACTTGTCGGTGACATTGCTTCTGGTTTACCAGTCTTGGAGAACAACATATGTCGTGCCGAATCAACAGAGGTTGTTCTGTGCACATTATATATTCTGCAGACGAACACTTCTGCAGATTTGATTATCTCTTCTGTAAGTTCACCAATGCCCAAGTTCTTCAGCAGTTTATTCAAAACTCAAAAAAAAACCCTCAAAATTCGGCTTGGGAACCGGGTTAATCGAATTCAGCATACCCTAATTATGTTAAAAAGTGAGGTTCCCAACCTTTACCCAAAAATGCACCGAGAAGCTTATACATGGCGTATTTCCATAAATCCGACTAGCCTATGATGCATATACCATAGAGTGTGGTAGTACAGTTCTCCGTAATTATGGATGGCACGGGGGAAAAATGGCTGCCCCATCAAATGTGTACAAAATGATACGCTTAAAAACTATTATCGTGTAGAGTGAATTCGATTGTCATCGCCGTCGATTCTCTTCCCTGCGTTCGCGTGTGAACGACGAGCATACGGGCCATAAGACCTTCTTCCAGTCTTCAGTAGTCCACTGGTGGTGCTTCATGGCCCAGGCAAGCCTCTTTTTCTTATTTTGCCATCTGAGGACTGGAAGAAGGTCTTATGGACCGATGAATCAAAATTTGAAATCTTTGGTTCATCACGCAGGGTTTTTGTATGCCGTCGAGTAGGCGAAAGGATGGTTCCTCAGTGTGTGACACCAACTGTCAAACATGGAGGAGGAAGCGTGATGGTCTGGGGCTCTATTACTGGATCCAGAGTCGGCGACTTGCACAGAGTGACTGGCACCCTGAACCAAAAGGGCTACCACAGCATTTTGCAGCGCCATGCAATACCCTCTGGTATACGCCTATTTGGTCAGGGGTTCATCCTACAGCAAGATAATGACTCTAAAGTCTAAACACACCTCCAGGCTATGTCAAAACTACCTTCGAGGAAAAGAACAAGACGGTAGGCTTCAAATCATGGAATGGCCAGCACAGTCTCCAGACTTGAACCCCATCGAGCTGGTTTGGGATGATCTGGACAGAAGGGTGAAAGCAAAGCAACCTACAAGTGCAACACATTTGTGGGAACTTCTGCAACAGTGTTGGGAAGAACTTCCCAAACAATATTTGATTTCCATTGTAGAAAGAATGCCACGAGTGTGTTCGGCGGTCATATCTGCAAAAGGTGGCTACCTTGAGTCAAAAATTAAAATCAAAATTTGTTAAACAAAATCATTCTATGATTTCTTGTTTATCTCCAATTGTTTATTTGTTCTATGCTTAATTTCAGAGTACATTGAGACATTAAACGACGTAAATTTCAATAAAAACTGGAAAAATTGAGGTGTTCTCAAACTTTTGACCAGTCGTGTATATGTATGTATATATATATATATATATGTATATATATATATATATATATATATATATATATATATATATATATATATATATATATATATATATATATATATATATATATATATATACTGTATATATATATATATATATAGTATACATATATATATATATATATATATATATATATATATATACTGTATATATATATATATATATAGTATACATATATATATAGTATACATATATGTATATATATTGTATATGTAGTATGTGGTACAAATTTGACAACCACGGTTGCACGATTCTGTTGACGATGTTGCTGAAGGCTCACCAACAAGCAATGAAACCGATCAGGTGGCGGGTGGGGTGTGTCATGTTTGGATTCTCATGCCTGTGCTACCTGTAAAAATGTGCAGCTGTGGACAAACCCATGTAGAGTTTGAAAATGCAAAGAGCTTACCTTATGCAGCTTTTCATGGTTGTTTCATGCTTTCTTCGTCTAGATTCTAGAAAGTCAGTGGATTAACACATTATAAAGTCCTTGCTGCAGCTGGGGATAGTTGATGAGGTGAGAGCTGATTGGTTGTTCCCTCAAATTGGCCTATATGGCAGCAAAGTCGAGAGGTACGCACACTCCTTTTTAAGCTGTCTCTCCTGGGTTTGAATCCCGACCCAGCTATAAATTTCATCCCAGTGTTTCACAGGCAGGGTGATTTATCAATGTGTGTGCCATCCCTCGGATGGATATAAAAGTAGCTGTCCCATTTGCCGGCATTAGTTGGTCCCACTGTGTCCTTTCCACTGTGCGCTTCACACCTTAAAAATCCCAGTGTCCTTCGCAAAGAGTAGGCGGGCTGTCGTGGGCACCCTGGCCAAATTCCAAATTCCCGTCCTGACTGACTCAGACTGGTGATCCTGACCAGAATTGCAGTCTGACTCTGGTAACTGCTTTGGCTGCTCTGCATAGGGCATGGTACATGTTGATGATGAATGTTAGATTTGATTTGAGAAATCCCACTCAATATCCTCACCATTAATTGTCATTGTACGCCCTTGTTTTAAAAATGAATCTTTATTTTGCACTAAACGCTTCCTACGAAACCATTAAAAATGTATGAAAGTGATGAAATATTAATCTACAGAGTGGTGCGTTTTCATGAAATACCGAAGAATATTATTTTCCCAGAGTTTGTGGAAGAGGCACCATTCTCTGTTTCTGACCCTTAGTGCCTCACACTCCAATATCGGTCTCTCAAAATGGCATTCATTTGCAACCGTTTTGTTCTTATTTTATCATATTTTAGAAAACAATTATTCATGGTGAGATATTCTGAGTTTGCCAAGTTGAAATATTTTCCTCCACAAGTTGATATTCCCACGTGGGAGAGAATTTAATTCTCAATTTTATAGACCAGTCCACCATGGAAGGAGCATCCACGGACACGTATTTTGGCCTTTTTGGCCCTCGTCATCGTGGGGCAGAAGCTCCTCCCTGGAGCATGCAACCGCCGGAGTTTGGGGAGGAGCTTCTGCTCCACGCTGTCGATTGACAACAAGCCTGAAACCGTGTTTGTGGATGTTCCCTCTATGGGGTGGAATGTTCTATAAAGTTGAGAATTAAATTTTCTTCCTGTTATTGGCTGCAGTACAATCCTTTTTTTTTCTAAGCTCTTACACGAGTAGTCTAGGGCGATTAGTAATTTCGTGTTTTTTGTTTGTTAAAATTGATTTAGCAATGGATTCTGCTTCAGAATATTATAGAGATGTAAAAAAAATAGGGTTCCATTTTTTCTTTTACGTCTAATAGGTAGTAATTCGAAGAAATCCAAGATGGCCGCCATAAAATTTGGAAAATACACTTTTGTGCATATCTTTGTATCTAGATATCATATAAACATGAATAATATGTCCTTTTATATGTTTTCAGACCCAAGGAAGCCATATCTGCCATTGTTTTTACAGAAAAATGCAAGGAAATTAAAATAGTGGGCAATATACCAGCCAAAATGGAGACGGCCGTCGTGAAATCGGATCGTATAATTTCCCAATTAGAATCGATTCAATAAACAATCTTCACTGATAACATTTATTTTGAATACACACACACGCACACGCACACACACACACACACACACACACACGCACACACATACACACACACCTAAACATAAACGATGAATGAACATAAACGATCACATAAACGAATGCCTCATTCATCCTCATCCATATCTATCACACGCGGTTCATTGATGTTTGCTTTGTTGTTACAACTGTAACCCACACACCCACAAACTTCAGTACAAGGAATATTGTTATTGCGACAGCTACATCTTCCCATACACCCTTTCTTGCACCCACAGTTCACGAGATTCATTATTGCTTCTGGGGCTGGAGGATTCAGGCATCGACTTGGGGCATAAACCCCATCATCCGAAAGTAACTGCCAACCATACTCGACAGGTGATGGAAGGGACGGATGGCTTTCTGCTGCCTTTCTCCATATCATTGCGATATAATGTGCTCGCTGAACGTGTAACTTTAGCGAACCAGTGGTAGGTGGAAGACTCTCTCCCTCAGCAGCACGGTTGGAGAATAAGAACCAGCGAAGTTCGTTTACTTTCGTGTGAACTTTAGACTTGTACAGCAGACAGACGAAGCGTTCCAGCTGGGAACACACTTCTGGTGACGGATCAGTTTGTCCCAAAGACTCCAGAGCCTCCCATATCTTGTTGTCACATGTCATGAAGACCTTAAAGCACCAGTCCTTGCTCCTGCCAGCGAACCTTCCAGACATGTCACTTCCCGTGAATGCGTGGAATCCAAGTATTGCAGACGCACGTTTCTCTCCTAGCATGCCATGAATAGGTTGGACTGCAATGCTCCTCCTCAACTTTCCCTTCCCAGTGAGAAACCTCGTAGCAGGTGGTAGATCGTGAAATCTCTGAATCAGTAGGAGGAAGATATCGGTATCTGGCGAATCAATGATAACTTCTGCATCTTTGTCGACTGTGAGAGCATGCAGAATTAAGAGTGTATCGGCCTCTTCTTGGCTGTGCGTGAGTAGACTGTCTGGAACTTCAGTGTTGCCCGTGGTCTTAGTTCCTGATGTCACCATGAACTTCTTCAACTTGTTTGGATGAGCCTTGCTGTAAGATAGACACTTCACAGCCAAGTACTCTGTAAGCTCTGCCTTGGTCTTCACATTGGAAAGGAAATCTTTGAGTGAAATCTTCTGGATCAATGTACTATCCCTGACGTGATAGTATGTTGATTTCCCCTTTGTCCTCTTTAGGCGCATTTTGTCTTTCAGTGAGTTATCGATGTATCGGTCGAATACCAACCTCACGTCATCATAATGCACGGCAATATTTTTGAGGCGTTCAATGAACGATTGAGCAAAGTCACTGCATGTAATCATTTGTTCTGTTTTGGAGATCCCGTTAACAAGAGCCATGCCATCAATGATTATCACTCTATGGCGAGAAGTAGTCTCGTTTTCATTGATCACTCCTGATCTTGTGGTTGTGTCTGGGTTTTGGCTGATCTGAGAGGGTTCCTGCAAATTTTGGCTTGAGATTTCATAGTCAGTTGATGGGTCATTAGTTTCTTCCCCAGCGTGTGCTGCTGCATCATTCAAAGCGGCAATTCCCGCATCTTGATGCTCATTGATTTCTGTCGAAATAGGTTCTCCTGGTGGATCATGTACATCCTGCTCTTCAGGCTCAGCCAGATGCTCAAGTTGACGAAGGATTTTTGCCTTGTCGTATGCCAACAAGAGGGATCCATCAGATGCAAATAAAGAACGTGGAACGATGCCAAATTCATAGGTGCCAATACATTCTTTCAGGTCGAGCTCTGGTCGGCTCCGTGAGATAACGATGAACCTCTGCAACAATCCTCGCTCTTCTTTGACTTTGATCAGCTTGTCGCCCGATCTCACTTCTGTTGTGGCATTCGAACTCTTGAATGTTCGAAGTTTTCTTTTCGTCATTTTGTCCCACACAGAAAGTTTTCCCTCAGCTAAACGATCTGTGGCAAATTGCTGGAACATCTGTTGTCCGATCTCGTCGCGCTCTAAGATGTCGCTGGACACTTTTTCATTCATGACTTCTTTGGTGAGCAGGTTGTAGACCTCGTCTACTTCCTCTTCCATAAATGGATCGCCATGTTCACGGAACACCCTAGAAAGCTTGGAGGCATGGCTCATCACCCGGGAAAGCTTTCCCCCCGTGATTTCGTGGTGTTGTTTTCTGCTCTGGTTTTCACCAAGACCATATCCCTCTGCAAACTCGTGCAGTGACTTTGACAGCTCAGGTGCAATGAGGAAGAACTTGTCAAGCGCCTTCTCATTTTGAGTTATCCCTACGATTCCTCCAATCACCTTCAGTGTACGGTTTTCTTGCTCAATGCCATGGTCTGGGGCTATTGATGTGAAGCCTGCCAATCCTTTTGTCACACAGAAGTTCCCTTTCATGAATTCCCTCCACAGTTCTGGGTGCTGCTTTTCAGTCTCCTGCATTGTTGAAATGTAGAGAGGGAGCAACCGAGCATAGTTTAGATGATCGTGAGCAAAGAAGTACTTCGTGAGAGACTCGATGCTCTCCATATGCAGCAGCAGATCACGTTGTCTTGTACTTCTAATGAACAGAAGGATAGTCTCAAACTGTTTCATGTAGTTCAGGATGAAGCGCTGTATCTTGTTTGTGCTGACCTCAAATTGTTCCAGTTTTTTGGTCATATCTCTGGACTCCATCATGGCCAATGTTTTTTTGAGAATGTCGCATAGATTCTTCTCTGGCTCCATGCTCCCGCTGATGTCTCTCTGATATGCCTCTCCCAGACGAACAGATGACTCGTTCAGATAGGCCCTTTCTTCAGGTTCCATTGCCAGGAATCTCTGGAAGTACAGGTTGTACAAAGCGATCAGTGTTACCATGTGTGCCTCTTCCTCGATCAGTTCTACCCCCTCGATCAGATCAAAGCGATCAGTTCACTTCCTCTGTCTTCCTGGCATATGACACATCTGAGCGCGTCAAATGTCTGTTCTCGGGAACACCTTCTGGATGTTGACGTGCTTTCCCCTAGATCACTAGAACTTGGTCGTCCTCTCTTTTTCAGTCGGATTTCTGCGGCACTGCCTGATGTTGTTCCTTTCTCAAACCTAGCCTTTGCTCGATCAATGTGCATCTTATTGGTAACATCTTTGTAACAAGCTTTATGGTAGCGGAGACCTTTTGCGAGCAATTCTTCAGCAGAGGAATATTGCAAACGTCTATTCAATGATGCAAACTTTGTTTCACCATACGTGTACTGTTCCTCAGCACCTGCCATCAGTTTCTCGACAGAGGAGAGTTTTGGTTTCGTTACAAAGGTTGTATAGTCTGTTTGCCCTATGGCCATTTGGCAAACAAAACAAAGTCCGAAATCTACTGACTTCTCAATCTTCCTGGGTGGTGAGTCACTCATCTTGAAGGTAGGTGTAATTTTCTAGACACTCTTGAACTGTCGTCGGTCCTGCAAAGATAGATACTACTATTCAGATTCACATTTCGTCAACACAGTCAAAACCAGACCTTAACTAGATGGTGGAAACTTAATTAACCGATTTCATGCCGGCCGACCCCACTTTGGCTGGTATATGTCCACTATTTTATTTTCCTTGCATTTTTCTGTAAAAACAATGGCAGAAATGGCTTCCTTGGGTCTGAAAACATATAAAAGGACATATTATTCATGTTTATATGATATCTAGATACAAAGATATGCACAAAAGTGTATTTTCCAAATTTTATGGTGGCCATCTTGGATTTCTTCGAATTACTACCTATTAGACGTAAAAGAAAAAATGGAACCCTATTTTTTTTACATCTCTATAATATTCTGAAGCAGAATCCATTGCTAAATCAATTTTAACAAACAAAAAACACAAACAATATTGTTATGACATATGGGCCTGCACTAGAGCCTCGATTCTGTGTACAAAAAAAAAAATCAAAAAAAATCCTATTTTTTATTTTGGTGTTAGGGTTTTTTTTTATTTTTATTTTTATAGGGGTTAGGGTTAGGGTATTGAAATCAAGAATGCTGTTTTTTCACACATTAATAACCATAGAATGAGGACCAACAACTTTTTTCAACATAATTAATACACAAAATGAACCACACCAAAGAACCTGTGAATATCCCTAACTTATTGTGAGTCGTGTGCAACAACATTTAGCTTTCAGAATCATTGGAATCTCCCGCGATGAAGCTAACTCCGAGGGCCTTTCATGTACTCACCGCAGGCAGGTTGGTGGTCTTTCCGTCTTCTACCGACTCCTCTCCGGCCTTGCTCCTCCAGCTCTCTCTGTGCTCTGTCCCCCAAATATTCCTTCAGGTTGCACAAGATCTGCCTGCAACCCTCTTCTGGTGAAATTGCCAAAATCAAGACTCTCTGCTCACCTTCACTCCTTCATTCCTCTTTTCTCCCACCTCTGGAACAAACTCCCTCACTCTCTTCAATCCCACTCATCCCACCAGGTCTTTAAAACAGCTGTTCACCACCATCTCTTATCTTCCCCCATCCGAAACCTTGATCTTTTCTAGCCCCATTAATTCACCCCAGATCCACTTTTTTTGAAATCCCAACTTCTTTATTTCCTGGAAGTTCGAGCAGTGTCCATGTGTTTTATACCTCTCCCACCCCCTCCTCCACCCCCCGCCTTCCCATGCCTCCTCCCCCCCAAGCCCTCTCATTCCCACAGATCTTCCGATGTCCCCATCCTCTGCTGTTGTACTTGTGTGCTTCCCTCTCTCTCCCCATCTTATCTCCTGCTCCCTTTATTGTGTTTTGTGTGTCCATTTTTTTTGTGTGATTGATATGCTAGCTCTTTCACGACCCTCGATCTTGTGTACAAACCGCCCCCCCCCCCCCCAAAAAAAAACTGTTTAGCCAGAATGTTTTTTCCTAAAAACATTTTGACAAATAAAAATAAATTTAAAATGAAATACATATAAATTTATAAATAACAAAAAGAAATAAAAGTAATTAAAAATTTTAAAAATATATAAATATTTGAAAAATTGCCTTTAAAAAAATTAAAATATACGTACATGTGCTGTATTTGTTTTTGTACTTTGTTAAACTGTAGGATGGAGCTATTTTAATCATTGGCACAATTACTATCTGTGATATTGTATGCTTTGTTTCCACCCAAGAGGTGCATATGATTGCTTCACATATGTGAGGTGTGCTGAGTACCACACCTGCTGAGAGATCAGAGGCCATTAAACTGCCTACTCAGTATGCAACCCTACCTGGTAGACAATTTGTATCCATCAGTTTTGTTTTTTTTTCCAAATGTTTTGAAGCACTCTGTTTCTCTCCTTCAGATGTTTACATCGTTTGAGTTAAGCTGAGTGTGCACTTAAATTAGACATGTGAAGGATAAGGTCTGGATGGAGAATGACACTTAGTTTGTAGTTTTCCTTGATGGCACAGGTGCTTACTAACGATGGAATTTTCTTGGATTCACACGGGCAGTCACAGGTATGAATGTGGTATTCAAATGGCAAAGTAAATTGAAATCTTCGTATACCTTTTGTGGCTTCTTTACTCTCTTCTCGCTGAGCTGACATCTGGAGAGCCAACCAGTTGATTTGAGTGCATTTCCTGATAATCTGTTTAATATCCCCTGAGATTAATAATTTCTGATAATCTGATAAGCCATTAATAATGCCATGTGATGCTATAGATTTGCTTGTGGTTAGAATTTCATCCTCAATATATCACAGAATAGTTTCCTTTCATTGGTGCCAGAAGAGAGACCATCTAATTGTTACATTCGCCATTGGAGGTGGACGGTTTCAGATGAAATTTCCTGGAGCCGTTGGGTGTGTGACAAGAACGAAATGATTCGATTTTGGTGAAAACCCGGATCCAGATACGAGAATCTTTTGTTAAAAATACACAAAAACAAACACGACATAAGATTAACCAAAGCTTTTTGTGCTGTACTCAAGGTAAATCACAGTAAGAAAGAAAGAAGGAAAGAGCATGCATATGTTGGAACCCATCTGTGGATCGGTCCCATCGGCCGATGGGTCTGACCCATCTGTGGATGCACGAGAAATGACAATGCAGACCCATCGGCCGATGGGTCTGCGCCATCTGCGGATGTGTTGTTCACCTTGAAGGAATGTGTATGCATCAATGGTGGATGAGTATGTTTATTTGAACCTAAAAATAAGCAATTGATGTCATAAATGTTTATAAAGCAGTCCGTGACATGTGGTTTGTCGATAACTGTTTGTCGATAAGATAAAAATAAGATAATATTTTTAGGTTCAAATCAACATACTCATCCACCATTGATGCATACACATTCCTTCAAGGTGAACAACACATCCGCAGATGGTGCAGACCCATCGGCCGATGGGTCTGCATTGTCATTTCTCGTGCATCCACAGATGGGTCAGACCCATCGGCCGATGGGACCGATCCACAGATGGGTTCCAACACATATACTGTATAAGCATGTCTATGTAAGATCGACGCTGATAGGTTCATCCGTCATGACGTAATTGGTAATCTGAACACACATTGGTTGTCAATCACCACTAGCTCTGGCTCTGATTGGCTGGAGCGGAGTTGAGAGCGATGACTCACCATTTGCACCAATACCTCAGAGGGAGGGGATGGGGGTTCCCCCAAAGCTGAGGACTCGCCATTTGCAGACAAACCACGGGCAGCGGTCGGGGAAATACCTTTAGAATGTACAAATTCCTTTCGACGACACAATATAGGGTCCGTGGAATGGATGAACGTTGCTTCCAACATACGTAGATGTAACGTACTCCGACCTCGGCTCGATATCTTGAATATATCTGCATTGTACTGGTCTGCACAACTGGGGTTGGCAACCAAGTGCCGTGCAATGGCAGAAGAACAAGAATAAATGGCCGACGGTCCTTGAACGTTCCGACATGCTCGTACTGGTTGTGTCCTAATTTTTTATGTGATTCTTCATAATTGAGCTGAGTCATTTGTTATGAGGGACCAAACAGTCCATCAACTCTGATTTATAACTCGGAAGTCGGGATTTACCATGATGATGATGGGACAAAGATGAAGGTCATCATGGGTGGTTCGAAAGGGGGAAAAAACTGGTCCAAGTCACCTTGGCATACCTGACAGATGAATAGCTGACTGAAGAGACTATATCGTCGCTTTTGAGATCGTCCATCTGCTCTTTAGTCTTGGATTTGGTTTTAGGATGTGGTCGCTTGAAGAGTGGCAGTTGTTTTTTCTTCATAGGACAATGGATTGACTCAGTTCTATCCACAAGGACATCCTTCACATTCACATACTTCGAACTAGCTAACTAACACACATTTTGCACCACTTAACACGTTTTTCCAAAAATTCTGCAGCACTTTCACACACCTTAAATTTCAAGACGACAGGCTCATCAAGTTTCCTGAAGCCCTTCACATTTCTCAGGAAATCATCGTATAATTTCAATGCTTCCTCGCTATGCTTATCAGCTGGACATTTCAAATTGCAATCACTCATACCAAGGATTATGCAAGCTTCCCAATTCAATATTCCTGTTCAGTGACATATTTAACATAGACGTCCAGTGGTTTCGTGGCCACTTGGACGCCATCTTGGATTTTGTGAGAAGGATGTCACCCAGGTCGGGCACCCTCCTCCCCCTCAGGATATGTTTATATGCAATAGGTTGTGTACAGTAACTGTAAGGAGCTTGGTGCACCTGTGTTGGTGGATCTCTCATCGGATCTCACTTGGTCGTCACAATAACACCTTTTTTTGTTTGTTTGTTTTTTGTATACAAGATCGAGGCTCGTGTAAGAGCTAACATCAATCACAAAAAAAAACGGACACACAAACATACAATAAAGGGAGCGGGAGACGAGATGGGGAGAGAGAGGGAAGCACACAAGTACAACAACAGAGAACAGGGACATCGGGAGATCTGTGGGAAGGAGAGGGCTTGGGGGGAGGATGCATGGGAATGTGGGGGAAGGGAGTGGAAGAGGTATAAAACACATGGACACTGCTAGAACTTCCAGGAAAGAAAGAAGTCGGGATTTCAAAAAAAGTGGATCTGGGGTGAATTAGCGGGGATAGAAAAGATCAAGGTTTTGGATGGGTGAAGATAAGAGATGGTGGTGAACAGCTGTTTTAAAGACCTGAAGGGTAACACATAATTATTGAGGAGGAGGATTATTCTAACGCAAGCACACAAACACAGCCTCTCCTTTTCGGTAAAGGCTACAGCACCAGGTCTAAAAATGTCTATTTAATTTACAGTATTTACAGTAAATACATTCTAACCCTTCTCTAATTTGCAGGTCAACTGAAGCTGGCAGTGGAAACGTGGCCTGGCAGGATGGCCATTCACAGTAAGATATTTTGCTCTAACAACACAACTTTTCCACAATCAAGTCATCACTCAGGTTTACCCATAACCTTATTCCCAACAACTACTTTATTCCTAATTCACAACGACATTTGCAGACTATCAGGTCTAAATACGTAACGACCTTCAAGTGACGCTGCGCTTTTGATGTAACCCATGCGTACGTTCTTTGTGCTCTTTTTTGCAGTCATGGAAGGCAAGGGTTTGGCGGGACAAAGTGGGAAACCATGCAACTCCTATGTGAAAGTAAATTATCTAAATTTTCTTGTTTACTATTTGCTTTCCAAAGAGCTGTCTCTTTCCTAGAATTAGCCATCAAACCTTGGATTGCTGCTTCACTTTCTTGCATACATGCAAATTAGGAATGCTGGCTTACTATTGATACAAGCATTCTGAGCAATGCGCTGCAATACATGTCCCCTACCAAAGTTCAAAGTGCCATAACTTTGTCAAAAATGATCGAATATGCAAATTTATGAACGGTTGATGCTGGTTTTCAAACTTGATCTGAGGTATGCTGAGACACGTGTGTGTCACGCCTCGCCTCGTTGATAAGCCCGCAAGGTGGCTCCGTGGAGCGGCCTGCACGTATTGCACTGTGTGAATTATATAAATTATTACCAACTCATGGTGTGAGGTACTAGCGATTCAAGAGATATCCATTTTTAAAAAATATTTTCGTTTAATTAACGATATCTGCCAAACCACGTGCCCTATCGCAAATTCCAAAAGGAAATTTTAGTAGACTGACATGCTGAACAGATTTGTGAAGTTTCCCCTCGATTGGATCAAAAGTGATGGAGGGGCTCGGTTTTAAAGGTTCATGCTTAAAAACTTCAAAACTCTGAAACCATGTGACGCATGACGTCATGCTCGCTGACTTTTTTGTTCGTCATGGGTATGCGAATCTGCCTGCAAAGTTTGGCCTCGAGCTGTTCAGCCGTTGCAGAGAAAAAGGGGTTTTCGTGTTTTCACGAAAAACAATATGGCGGCCGAACCACGTGACCTGTGACGTCATAATTACCATTAAAATATTCTACAGACCCAGTCCCCCCAACGGTGAAAATTTTATCTCAATCGGTCCTATTATTGCAGAGAAAATCTTTTTTTAAAGGAAATTAAAACTTAAAATGGCACTGAGTTAAGGATCATCAGAATTACCAAAGTTCAAAGTGCCATAACTTTGTCAAAAATGATCGAAACGTCATGAAGTTCGAACTTGATCTGTAACTTATCATGAGGAAACCATGTGCCAAGTTTGAAATCATTAGCATTAAGAGTTTAGAGAAAAAAAATCCGGAAAACTGTTCTTTGCGTGACGGACTGACGGACTGACGGACTGACGGACTGACGGACTGATGGACTGACGACTGACTGACTGCGTGCAAACCTATAGTCCCCTCCGGTGTACACCGGTAGGGGACTAATAAGATACCTGGCTCAATGATGGAAAGCATTCCAGGATATTGTACATCTCCATTTCCCAAAATCCCCCAAATCCCCAAAAATCCCCATTTCTCTTTCATACAGTGATTTGGTACACTGACCTTTTTTTAAAAACAGCTCACAATTTCTGACTTGCTTTGATTTTCATGCCTTTTCATTTGAGAAGGTGAATGTGTTGACAACATTGTGTATGCAAAGTCGAATGAGCATGACACTTGAAGTACGGATAAAGTATTCAGCGAATCTTTTGTTTTGTTTTGTTGTGAGCAGATGGCATTTGTGCCAGACCCAGATCGGAAGAAACGAAGGAAAAGTCGGACGGTATTGGAGACGAATAATCCTGTGTATGGAGAGTCCTTCACACTGTGAGTGGGCTTTTCCAGGAACCTCCCTTATGTGTCAAGGAATACTTTATTACATTCATTGCAATAAGCGCTTGTACTAAATTATAATGAAGTAACAACATGATAAGGTAACATATAGACGGGTCAATATACAACCAGAACAGCCGTACCCCAAAAAAATTGCAAATTTTAGTTTTATTGCATTTCCTTATATTTTAAGACTTACTTAGGAACATATCAAAAGTTGGACAGAAATGGACCATGGGAAAGTAAAAATTTTTGACATGATAAAAATGTCACAAAACCATCCAAGCAGTCATCCAAGCAGTGCGTCCAAGGGCTGTAATTGCACCATTGCAGCTTGGTCTTGCAGTGCAAATGCATCACTTGTATAGGTCTCGTTTCTTGATAGATAGTCTATCAACCTTTGGCTTTTCCTCATCTTACTCCGAAGTGCAACGGTTTGAAGTAAATGCAGCCTCTTCTCTTGCTCCGGATGTGTTTGGAGGTGACACCGACATTCTTGATACATCCTTGTTATTTGCTGGAGACAATGTGGACCACAACATCATAACGTTGGATGGAAAGGGTACCTTTCATGGGATGGGCATGATAGCAGCTATTACACCAGGGCGTCAATCTAGCCACATCATATCTAGAAAGAAAATGTCTGACAGGAAGCTCGTCGAACTGACGAAGATCAATATAATAGATTACCGCTATGCAGAGCACGTCAACCGCAACCTCAAATTTCAGCCCCTCCCTTTGTTATCAATTTGTGATCGCCCAATTGACATATTATGGGAGATGTCATTTTGCTTCGAAAAGAGTGCACCAAATTGGCAAGGCATGATGCACTTTCTGCATGAGGAGTGTGATCACCCAGGGAAAGCCTCAATACAGTTTCTCCCAATGATTGATATGAACCCAGGTGACAAAACCTGCATCTTGTCAACTCTTGATTACCTGAGCAAACTTGCATCAAAACACAACATGCCAGCAATCATCACATTTGACCAACCGCTGTTTTGGAAGGCCTCTGAGATAGTGAATGCTCTTCCTGCTGATAACCCAATCCATAATGCAGTGCTACTGCTTGGGAGCTTCCACACATTAATGAATTTGTTGGGTGCCATTGGAAGTTTGATGGATGGAAGTGGACTGAAAGAGATCCTGGAAACAGTGTATGGTCAAAATGCTGTTGTGCACATGCTGAGTGGGAAGGCGGTGCAACGTGCTTTTCGTGGCCATTTGCTTGTGGATCAGTGTCTTACACGTCAGGTTGTTGGCAAGATTGTGGAAGTTGACCCTGGGTTTCAAGAACAAGTGGCAGAACTGGAGCGACTGTACATTTCCCTGGAGACTGTCGAAAGTGACACTATAGAGTCTGTGTTGCAATCAGAGTGCATTCATTTCATTGACAATAGATTGAATCAGGAAAGGAATAAACTTGCAAAGGACTCGAAAACCAGTGCACTTTGGATCAACTACCAGCGTATGTTGGGAATTGCAAGGGCACTTGTGGCAGCTGATCGGACGGGGTCCTGGGAGATGCATCTCCAAGCCATATCAGCTTGCTTGCCGATATTTGCAGCTGCTGGCCATCCCAATTACCTGAAGTCAGCTCGACTCTATCTCGAGAAGATGCTTGCGTTAGAGGATGACAACCCTGAGGTTCATCAGAAGTTCCAATCTGGTTATCATGTAATCCGGCGCAGTGACCAATACTGGGCTGGCCTAGGCTCTGATCTTGTGATAGAACAGACATTAATGCGCTCACTGAAAAGCCAAGGGGGGCTGACTCGAGGAAGTGGGATGTCAGAGCACCAGAGAGCAGTTTGGACTCTGTCTTCAACCATATCGTCCTCCTACAACCTTGCTATGCAAGAACTGACCTCGAGTAGCTACTCAACAAGTGAACAACATAAGGAGTTGACAACATCCAGGGTGAGTCGAGATGAAGCTGATCGTGGCAAAGTTGCCGAAAAACTGGACAGCTTCACACCATTTTCTGATGACAAGTCATTGCGCAATATCATCACAGGGGTTACTGCAAATGAGGATGTCAATGTTCATGACCTATTCAAAGTAGGTAGTGACATTGTCAAGAAGATGGATGATCACCCAGCTTACTCCTATTCACACAAAAGGAGTTCTAAAGCCAAGACACTTGCATTCAGCAGGGCAGTCAAAGTTGCTGAGGACCGCACAATAGATCCAGCGTTACTATTCCAGAGGTTCTTAGTGGTGTCACAGACGGGAGATCTCCAGATAGGTGAAGTGATGAAATATGAACTCTGCCCATACCCAATGTCTCTTTTTGAGGCAAAAAACATCCTGCGCCAGCCAGATAAACCACAGTTGGCGGAGGCAATAAGGAATTATGCTACAACCAAATCTGACAATGCTGTCAACCAGACAGTTCCAGGAACAGATCACTATGTTCTTGACGGGGGATCACTTATTCACCGCTTAAAGTGGACAGAGGGATTCACCTACAGTTCCATTGCAGATGAATATGCCTCATTTACAGTACGACACTATGGCAAAGCTACTGTTGTGTTTGATGGTTATGAGGCTGGGCCAAGCACAAAGGACTGTTCTCATCAACGTCGGAATAGAAACAAGAATGCCACCAAGGTTAACATTACGGAGTCAACAAAATTTGTTGGGAAAAAGGAGGACTTTCTGTCGAATGAGTCAAACAAGCAGGCAATGATACTGTTGATTATAGAGGTGTTGCACAAGGAAGGCTGTGAGGTGATCCAAGCAGAGGGAGATGCTGATGTTGAGATTGCAAAAGCGGCCGTCGCAAATGCGGCTTCCAGATCTACAACCCTCATTGGAGAAGATAAAGATCTCCTTTTCCTCCTGCTCTTCTATATGGTGGAGACAAACTGCATTGAACTCTATTTCCGTTCTGACAAGGCAAAATCAAATGTCTACAATATCAAAGTCCTTCAGCAGATACTTGGAAATGCAGCCTGCAGAGATATATTGTTCCTTCATGCATTAACTGGCTGTGACGCAACGTTTCGTGTCTTTGGGATTGGAAAGAAGTCAGGGTTTCAAAGAATCATCAAGAAAGAAAAGGAACTGATAGACAGCTCAAAGGTGTTCTGTAAACCACAGCAGAGTCAGGATGTTATTGAAACTGCAGGCTGCAGAGCAATGGTGGCATTGTTTGAAGCAAATCAGAACGACTCATTGGCATCGATCAGATACAACATTCTCTGCAAAAAGGTTGCAAGGGCTAAGGCATTTGTCACTCCTGAAAGACTGCCACCCACATCCGCTGCCTGCAAGTTTCATTCTCTGCGGACCTATTACCAGGTAATGGAATGGATGGGCCTTTGTTGTGGAATGGAGCCAACGGAGTGGGGATGGAAGGTAGAAGGAGGAAAACTTGTTCCAGTGATGACAGACAAAAGCCCTGCTCCAGACATACTACTTCAGATGATTCACTGCAACTGTTCAGGGGGGTGCAAAACACTAAGGTGTTCATGTAGGAAGCATGGATTAGAGTGCACCAGTGCATGTGGACATTGCCAGGACAGCAACTGTGACAATATGAGTGTTGAACCAGACATAGAGGAGGAGGAGGAGGACGATGAAACTGGAATCTAAGACTAGAAGGCATATGGTACTTCCACATGTGTCAAAATTGTCCAATTTTTTATATGTTGCTTTCCATGTCATAGACTGGCAGAAACAATCAAAGAACATATATTTGTGCAAATATTTACTTTAAATTGCGAATGGTCTCAGGATTAGCATTGCATAAACTACCAGCAACGATCATAATACAAATATTGGTGCAAAATTAACTTTAAATTGTTAGTGGTCTGATGATTATCAGTCAATTTTTTTACGTTTTATCTGCCGGCAGCCATCTTGTTTTCTGACGTCACTGAGGGACTTTCCCATGCGTCAAAATTGTCCAACTTTTAATATGTTGTCTTCCACTTCATAAACTACTAGAAATAAGCATAAAACAAAAATTTGCAATTTTTTTGGGGTCAGGCAGTATATTGACCCGTCTAATATTGTCATGCTCACAGCCCTCATCCATCCACGTGACCATGGCTGAGGTGCAAACTGCACACCTCAGGACAGCTAACTCTGATGCTGAGGTATCTGTACTCTTTTCATGACAGGAGAGGCTCTCGGAAGAGCAAGATATAAATGACAATGGGACAAACATCAAGCCAATGAATGAATAGGAAAAGAGTAGAGGGAGGAGGAGATGGGGGAGGGGGGGGGGGGGTTAGGGGACATTAATCTAGCAAATGGGATCGTTGGGCTAGGAAAGGTTAATGGAAGTAATAAAGGTAATGGGTCAGAATTGGGGATGACAAGAGATTGTGATGCACTGCTTGATTGATCAGAGATTGTGATGAACATCAGAGATTGTGATGCACTTCCTGGAGGGAAGAGTGAGACAGAACAGCCTCTGGATGAAAGTTGCATATATGGTAGAAGTGAGGAATACAAGAATTGAGGAGTGAAGTCAGTCTAGATTTGGGAAGTTGTTGTCGTGTAGCCTCCGACAGTTCTCCCCAACAAGCCTGTGGCATGGAGACAGCCGATTGATCTCGCAGGAGCGACCGAGAGATCCCCCACATCTAGGATGGTGTACCCCCTCCTTCACGAAGTCAGGGCCATTACAGAGTTAGAGAGAGGGAGAGACACAAGAGGGAAAGGACCGGTCCATGGGGACCGATCGGCACTCTGACCGTGACCGCGCTACTCTGACAAATCCGGGCAGTAGGGAGGAATGGGGAAGATTTGGCCCCCGACTTGCATTGGGGGGGGGGGTAGGTAGGTAGGTAGGTAGGGTACGTACAACCACCACGAAGTGGCATCCCTGATAGTTGTACATTTGGGAAGTTTAACTAGAGAGAGAGAGAGAGAGAGAGAGAGAGAGAGAGAGAGAGAGAGACAGACACAGAGACAGAGACAGAGACAGAGACAGAGACAGAGACAGAGACAGAGACAGAGACAGACAGACAGAGACAGACAGACAGAGACACAGAGACACAGAGACACAGAGACACAGAGACACAGAGACACAGAGACACAGAGACACAGAGACACAGAGAAAGGCAGAAAGGCAGAAAGGGGGAGAAGGCAGGTAGGCACCATATCAGATAATTGACGATACAAAACAGAGACCACTGACCTGCGTGCATAACATTGCAAACCAGATAAGAAACAGTTGTTCTTTTACTCAAATGAAGGATTTTCCAATTGTGACCTTGTGAGAGTGACTAATCGTGGGTGCCATGCACTCCGAGTGGAAGAACGTGCTTCCAAGCTGTTTTCTGTCTTAGACACTGCGTTGTTCTCTTTATGTGTAGCTGACTACAGAAGGTGGATCCATGGTATCTAAATGTTTTCTCCTATTTCAGAATATGATATTCATTCTCACACAATAGCTTTCCTCCTTTCATCTGAGTGCTGTTCGCAGGGTGAGATTAGACTCCAGCTTTCCAATATCAGGGCTGACTGGGTGTTGGTCGTTCTTGGTAAATGGCCTGGCACAAAGAATGTAAGAGTTTGCACTCAAAAGGTCCAGTTTGACATTTTTACATGGTGTGGCAACATTAAACTCTGTCATTTTGTCATGTTAGCAAATACCGTGGATCTGAAACAAGGGGAAGTACTGTAGAATGTTACTCAAATTAACGGAGCGTCCACTTGGACTACAAGAATACAGAAGGAATGTGGATGATTTGTTTCACTTAATGAAAATTTAAATTACTAGGGCATGCCCGTACTATATATAAGCTAGGACGTGCCCGTACGTGGGTGCCCGTTCCTTGCCAAAAAAAAAAAAAAAAAAAAATTTGTGTAGGGGTGTGTGTGTGTAAACATCCTAGGGCGTGCCCGTACGTGGGTGCAAAAAAACATGCGTGCAAACAACAACAGCAAAAAAAAACTTTGAAACCACGTGGCAGTAACGACCACAGAACCCCCCCCCTCTATTTACATGAATGGTTTGGTCCATTCGCAACGACCACAGAACCCCCCCCTCTATTTACATGCAATGGTTTGGTCCATTCGCAACGCCAAAGCGAACGGCGAACGGCTAAATCGCCATAGCTCGGTAAGTACTTGTCCGATTAATTTAAAACCTTGAAAAGGCACATCCTCGGATCCCCAGCAATATACCTGGCAAGTTTAAAGTATATCGGACCCGTGGTTGTCGAGAAACAGCGGTCACAGACACACAGACACACAGACACACAGACACACAGAGATTACTGGAATTATAGATAGATATTCCTGTTTATTGTACATAAAATAGTTCCAAGCAAAATATGAAATCATTTAAAATACACCATGTAGAATGCAATAATCACATGCAGCGCCCTAGTCAATACATTGAGAGCTTCTTATACAATGAATTTTCTCGATAATACACTCGATAAACTAGCAACGGTACCCGCCCTATGGGCGGGGCTTCAATTTGGAGGCCCAAATGAAAAGGTAAAATCTTACTATGGTCCAAGAGCTAGGGTACCTTTTGTGCAGCGTCTGAGACCAAAAGGTTTGATCAACTTTTCTAAACCAAAATGTAATGCAGATTCCAAAAATTCATTTCGTATGTGCCGCAAATGTTGCAGTTTGGGTGAAAAATGCGTTTTTTTGTCCCCCGCCGCACTGCGCAGCGAAGGGGGGGACTATGGTTTTACCCTTCGTCCGTGTGTGCGTCTGTGCGTGCTTCCGTCCATCCGTGCATGCGTGCGTACGTGCACTGCAATATCTTTATAAAAGTAAGCGAAGGACCGAATTATAATTTGGTGTGTGGGTGCAAGTGGGCATATGGAAGAACCCTATTGAAAAGTAGGTCGCCATGTCAAAATCCAAGATGGCTGTTACCATATCTAAACCTTGTGAGCGCGATATCATGAAACGGAAATGTCTGATCATTGTGAGTGGAATATCTTGAAAAATAAATGAACTACTAACTTCTAATCCGGTGTGTGGGTGTATCGAGGCACAAGGAAGAACGCTATTGAAAATTGGGTCGCCACGTCAAAATCCAAGATGGCCGCCACCATATATATGCCTGAACCATGGGCGAAATATCTTGAAAAATAAACGAACTACTAACTTCTAATCTGGTGTGTGGGTGTATCTAGGCATAAGGAAGAACGCGATTGAAAATTAGGTCGCCATGTCAAAATCCAAGATGGCCGCCATGTCAAAATCCAAGATGGCCGCCTTGCTGTTTCCACTTTGTCAACTCGCATCACTTCACCGATGGGGGACCGAGGCGTAACGCTTGTTTGTTGTAATTTTTCTATATTTTGGTGAAATCTGAAAATTATGCTTTAATTCTAGATATCAATTTTACTCTCTGGTATATGGTCATGTGAGGTATCGAAATAAAGCTACTGACCTGGAGATCACTCAAGAACACAAATAATATGAAATTAAAATATAGTTGCCATGGTAACAGCCATTTGAGTGGCTCTGAAGTCCAAAAATATCAATTTCACGCTGTAATACATTGTACATTTTAATGTGGAATCAGAGGCCAAATGGTTTTTAAATCATTTCTAAATCATAATTTTATGTAGAATCTGAATATCAATGTCTTACAAGCTAGACATGAAGCATTTTGGGTGAAAATAACATTTTTGTTGGTTACGCATATGTTACGTGCTCCTACCCAAACTCCGGTCACGGTGTACCTCCGAGCCCCGAGAGGAGTCACGGCAGAAAGATGTGTTATTCTGTATGTCAAAGATCAATTGTGAAACCACACCAATTGTTACCAACAAACAAGTATTTTATTAAGATCACACAAGAATAACAGTACAACAACAATAGTAATCAATTGTACAACCAATATATATTTCCTACGATGGTACCATCAGGTTCGTACAATATAACTCACTGTGCTCCAAGTGAGCGAAAAGAAGAACATTCCCAATGTCTCTATTCCGGCATCAAGCCAAAGTTGATTCCTCCAGTAATCGTCAGAACGATGTCTAATCGAAACCAGAATCCCGTTCGGATGACAGTCAGTCATGCTGCCAAAGCTGCGCAAAGGTGCCCTCAAGGCGACTGGGAAATCACACCCTCAGGTGTGGACGTTCCACGGCTCCCACTCGGCGAACCACAGATTTCCCACTCAAAAGCCACGTTGCACACACACACCAGATTAACGTCTGAATGCGGTGAAAATGGTTGAAGCGAAGTGAAAAACCTTGAGCGAAGCGCAAATCCTGCGCGAGGTAAAAATGACCGACGGCCCGTTCTCGTGGCGTAACGGCACTCCGATGATTCTCCTCCGAATCGACCGCAAAACCTGTCACGCAGGTTTATCTGTCACAGCGTTGACAACTCTATCGCAGGAATCCCTTTTCCAGGAAACCCAAAGTTCACTCGTGACCCTCGTTCGCCAATCGTTCACTCCAGACCTCGAAGCAGCTCGGCTTCTTGTCCGACTCAATCGCTCCGCCTTCTCTTCCTCCTCTTCCTCTTCTTCGTCTTCCGGTTCCGGTTTAATTTAAAACATTAACTTTTTACCTTTTGAAAATAGTAATCTCTATTTCCCTTAAACGACAACAATAATAGTACATGGAATAAAAAATGTTTACAGTGGATGCAAGCCACAACAACGGAAGTGACGAATCCGTAACACATTACACAGAAAACTCTGAAATTGGGTGTTAATTCTAAATACCATTTTATCATCATTTGTATTTGCATGTGAGGTATCCACATTGAAGTATTCACATGCAGTGTATATACATGTATTTTCCAAGGATAACAGTATTTTTAGAGTGAAGTATAGTTGCTATGGTAAACAACACTAATCCTGAGCTGATTGCTTATAAAGGTTTACGACTAGCACCTACTAATGAGTCTATCATCATATATATCGACCATCCTAGAAACCATTAATATGTTGTTCTGAAATATATTGCATGTGATTGGTTGCCCTGGTAATGGGATTCATTATTAACAAAGTGCAGATCATTACACAAGAAATAAGCTTCCATTGACGTATCTTTTTCATTAGACCTCTCTGACAACTGTTCTCATAATGACCTCCTCCTAAATCAGATGTATAAAAAAGGTAAAGTAATACAACAATAATTGGTGTAGTTATCCCATCACCAATTGTATCTGTTCATGTGTGAGTAAGATTATGAGAACATCGGTGTCAGAAGACATCACAATGATGTTCCCATTTGGACAAGGTTGACATACGTGCTTGACATGCCAAACCAGCCTGGTGTCTGCCTCATCATGGGTACACACTAAGCTGGGGACTTCTTTCCTCTGGACACTGTTATCTTCCACCACATACTGATATGCACTTTGATCGAATCCAACAAAAAGGGACTTCCCACGGAGAATTTGCACTGAATGGATTTCTCTCATCTCCCCTTCCTGTTCTGGCTGGAGTTCCCCCAAGGTAGTGTTCTGGGCCCTGTGTTATTTCTGGTCTTCATCAATGATCTCTCCGACTCTCTGGAAAATCCTCTCTATCTCTTTGCTGATGACTCCACTATCTGCCGCTCCATTCCTCATCCCTCAGATCAGCAGTCTGCAGCCTCCTCACTCTCTGCAGACCTTGACAAAATCAGACTGGTCAAACAAGTGGAACATGTCTTTCAATCCTGACAAATCTCACACTCTTACTATGTCTCTCTGAAAAGACCGACTGGAAATCCTCCCAGCTACTTTCTCAACAATCCTCTCCAATACGTTCTGTCGCTCAAGCTTTTGGGTCTCACTATCTGCCATGATCTTTCTTGGGATAACCACATTTCCAAGCTGGCCTCCAAAGCCAGTCGCCGACTGGGCATCTTCCGTCGTGCGTAGTCCTTCCTTGGCACACCTGAGCTCCTCACCACATACAAGGCTTTAATCCACAGCTCAATGGAATACTGTTCCCCCCTCTGGGCCAGTGCTCCTGCCTCACACCTCGCTCGGCTTCACGCTGTTGAAACCAAAGCTTTCAGAATCATTGGAATCTCCTGCGATGAAGCTAACTCCGAGGGCCTTTCACTTACTCACCGCAGGAGGTTGGTGGTCTTTCTGTCTTTTACCGACTCCTCTCTGGCCTTGCTCCCCCAGCTCTCTCTGTGCTCTGTCCCCCTAATATTCCTGCAGGTCGCACAAGATCTGCCAGCAACCCTCTTATGGTTAAACTGCCAAAATCAAGACTCTCTGCCAACCTTCACTCTTTCATTCCCCTTTTCTCCCGCCTCTGTAACAAACTCCCCCATTCCCTTCAATCCCACTCCTCCCCCCAGGTCTTTAAAACAGCTGTTCACCCCCATCTCTTATCTTCCCCCATCCAAAACCTAGTTCTTTTCTACCCCCGCTAATTCACCCCAGATACATACACTCATCCCAGATACTTACACGAGCCTCGATCTTGGAGAAAAAAAAAAAAAAAAAATCACCTCCAAATTCATCCACAATTGACTTATATCGACCATGAACTGAAACAATGAGTTCTGCCCTGTTGTTGCCAATGACATTTTCTTCAACATAATCAGAAATAATTTCAAATGCCCTGACATGAATGTCCCTTGAAACACTATATTGGGTTGGTTCAGGTTTTGTGAGTGACCTATTTGCTCTGTTAATGTACATTTTTCGACATGAATGGTGATACTTAACCTCCTTTGCCGCAAAATTTATATGTCCAATCTTCGCCAGAAAACTGGTGTCCTGCAGGAGCTTGGCTGCATTTTTGACTGCACCCTCAGCATCCGTAGTTTCACAACTTCCTAATGTTTCTAACTTTCGATTGACATATTTTCGGTCCCGATTACAAAATATACAGGTAGCCTCAATTACTCCTGATGTGGTTTCAGGATTGTGCACTTGGGATTGCAGTGTTACACGGGATAAGGTTATCTCTTCTGTTGCTTTGGATTGGACTGCACTTTCTTTATATTTGGGGATTGCAGTGAAGTTTTTATAACAAGAACTATGGTACCCCAAGTTGTTGGAAAAATCAACTGGTAGTTGAACACAAATTGTTGAATATTTGGAGCTACCAGTTGGCATTGCTATTCTTTATTCTTTGGCAGACACCACCTTTTGCCAAGTGTTTGTGTCAAAAGGTTTGATGACATCCTTAGTGTGTGCCATCCAACATGCAGAATGCACATCACAGACACTGCTGTAGATATGATTGCTCTTGTTGCCATTTTGTCTTCAGTTGATGGCTGCTAACTTAGGAAGTCATATCTGAAACAGACAATGAAAGAAATATTGTTAAACCTGAAAAAGATTGTGTCACTCAAGATCTAGTAAAATAATGAACATATTTGTCAAAAATGTGGATTATCTAATATGAGGATACCAGTACCACAGTTTACAAAACATATTTTAGATCTCTTATAAATCAAATAATGGTTACCATAGCAATATTTTCTCAATATAAAATTAATGTTATCTTTGGGTGGCCTGCAGATAAATACTTTCATGTGGATACCTCACATGCGAATATAAATGATGATAAAATGGTATTTAGAATTAACACCCAATTTCAGAGTTTTCTGTGTCAAAAAAAGCATAACCAACAAAAATGTTATTTTCACCCAAAAGGCTTCATGTCTAGCTTGTAAGACATTGATATTCAGATTCTACATAAAATTATGATTTAGAAATGATTTTAAAACCATTTGGCCTCTGATTCCACATTGAAATGTACAATGTATTGCAGCGTGAAATTGATATTTTTGGACTTCAGAGCCACTCAAATGGCTGTTACCATGGCAACTATATTTTAATTTCAAATTATTTGTGTTCTTGAGTGATCTCCAGGTCAGTAGCTTTATTTTGATACCTCACATGACCATATACCAGAGATTAAATTGATATCTAGAATTAAAGCATAATTTTCAGATTTCGCCAAGATATAGAAAAATAACAACAAAAAAACGCATTTTTCACCCAAACCGCAACATTTGCGGCACATCAGAAATGGATTTTTAGAATCTGCATGAAATTTTGGTTTTAAAAAGTTGATCAAACCTTTTGGCCTCAGACGCTGCACAAAAGGTACCCGAGCTCTTTGACCACTATAATTCACCAAATGTCCGCCCGTCCGTCTGTCTGTCTGTCCATCCATTCGAAGGTACCGTAAAAACTGCTGAACCGATCGCAACGATATTTTGGGTGGATAATCCTGGGATCTCCAGGAGTAAAATAGGCTATTTAGTTTTCCCAATTTCAGCTTTTGTCTCCAGCATTCTCAGGTTTGGACTCCCGCATAACATTTTTGTTCGCATAACGTTCATTGTGACGATGTTCTCATTGTGACGATGTTGTTTTCCCGGGTGCCGCACAAACGGCTGTACTGATCGCTGCACAGCTGCACCAATCGGACTCGGTGATCTTGGACAAATACCTTTTATGAGGACACTGGTTGAATCCCTGCTTGAGAGAATTCCAACCCCCTCGCCGCCATCACTGCCGTCTCTCCAACTTACAATCCCACGAGATATGCGGAAAGGACGACCCAAAATGAATTATCCTCTTTTCGATTCGTATATAAACATCATTAAAAGTAAATAATGACCTCGGCCAAAGTTCAAATGATGTGAGTTTCATCTCTACATGAGAGAATACCACATAGCTATTTGGGCGGTGAATACGCTAACAGATCGCTGTCTCCATCGATCTTGCCAAGGCCGTAACAGCTATTGGCTCAAAATCCTTTTAACTGTTGATTTGGAAGTTTTTACAATGAAGGAAACACATATCATATCGGGAGTACATACGACATCGGGCGTACTAACTGCACGCGTCTTCAGTATCAAGCTTAAATCTGTCATGGCGGATCTGAAGAGCGGAATGCTTGGAGAAGTGGTGGGCTACTTCGGCATGAAGGAGGATCAGAAACATGGACTCCCACACTGCCACATCCTGCTGATACTTGCTCCCGCATGACGTTATTTTCCCGGGTGCCGCACAAACGGTTGCACCGATCGCTGCACGGCTGCACCGATCGAGATTTAACGGATGTTTATATAAATCGTTTAAAAGAAAAAAAAGCCTTAAATTTCTGATATTTAGCCTTTTCATTTGGGCCTCCCAATTGAAGCCCTGCCCATAGGGTGCCAGGGCGGGTACCGTTGCTAATATCAGAAATTGAAGGCTTTTTTTATTTTAAACGATTCATATAAATATCCGTTAAATCATATCACATGCAAATCATCAAAATCTAAACAGTATCTTACTATAATTCACCAAATGTCCCACAGTGATCGATACACTATGATCGTGATCGTGATCGTGAATCGTGATCGATAATCGTGTTCACAATCGCTATGTCGTATGTACTCCCGATACGTTGAAATGGGTTTCCTTCATTTGAAATGGGTTAGAATTCTCTCAAGCAGGGATTCAACTTGTGTCCTCATAAAAAGTCTTTGTCCGAGGTCACCGAGTTTGATCGGTGCAGCTGTGCAGCGATCGGTGCAGCCGTTGTTGCGGCACCCGGGAAAACAACATCATCACAATGAGAACAATGAACGTTATGCAAACGCGAATGTTATGCGGGAGTCCAAACCTGAGAATGCTGGAGACGAAAGCTGAAATTGGGAAAACTAAATAGCGTATTTTACTCCTGGAGATCCCACGATTATCCACCCAAAATATTGTTGAGATCGGTTCAGCAGTTTTTACGGTCCCTTCGAAAAGACAGACAGACAGACAGACAGACGGACGGACATTTGGTGCATTATAGTAAGATAAACTTGAAAATAAATTCTTGATAATAAATAAACTAAACTTATGTAACCAATTTTTGACATATTTTAAATGTATGGTATCAAACTCAATTGGAAACAGGCCGATGATTGTGATGTACAATACAGTTGCTATGACAACTTCGGTGGTAGTCTCAGCAGTCATTTGTTGTGATTAATGTAAGAATGAACTATGTATGCTGAAACTGTCTTTATTAAATTTATATTACAATCGAAATACAATACAATAGCTTAAACAACAAAAATATCAGTATGTCATTGTCTTCTGTCTATTTTGACCCTCTTTTGATCTAATTTTACAGTAAGTCTGTTATGATGTCATAATTTGCTGTGTATGAAGTTTCTGGTCAGTAATCATGGATCTTTTTTTATTGCTGGGATCCTAATGGTTATTTTGATATTTGTCTTTTTAAAGTTAATTTTTCGGTTTGGTTGATCAAAATTTAGGAGCCTTTTATGGTTTGTGCTCCAGGGCACTCTCGCTGTGCAATTTTTTGAAAAGTCACATTCGAAAAAGAAAAAAATATACATATTTATACTATCAAAGTAAATTTGTATCTTATGGTTCTCAGAGTTGGCTTAGTGGTAAGGGTACCGGCTTGGGATACGAGGATCCTGGGTTCAAATCCTGAATTAACGCCGGGGGGGTTGACTCAGCCTGTCATCCTTCTGAGGTCGGCAAATTGAGTACCAACTTGCTGGTAATTCCGTGTGTCGCAAGAGGCGACCAACAGGGTTGGCGGCAGGAAGGGCATCCGGCCATAAAATATCGCTTCAAAAAGGGGACCAAGATGCCCAAAAAAGTCTAACCCCTGCTCTGCAGGGAAAAATGGCCTCTAAAGGTGGTGGTTGTTGTTGTTGTTGGTTCCCAGAGAGTAGCGTTAAGTGTGTCCGTGGTGTCGTGCTTTTTGGAAAAAAGTTTGTTTTTATTACAAGACAGAATTTCAAATGCTACCAGTTGGCTAATATTATGAGTTAGCTCTACCGTTAACCATCAGTGATCTCAGATTGCAGCCCTCTAGTTGTTCTTAGTCCGTCCCCGGGACGGCGGGGGATGGGTTTTGCTATCACTTCTGTGCGTCTGTCTGTTTGTCTCTGTGTGTCTGTCCAGGCTTTGTTTTTACCATTTCAGCTTTTGTCATCAAATTTTCAACAAAGCTTTATTGTAAGACTATGGAGAAGACAAATTAATAATTTTGTCAAAAGGTCAAAGGCCAGCGTCACTTAAAATCATCAATTTTCATCCAATAGACCCAAAATTTTAATTACTATTTGGGTTTTGCCATCAATTTTCATCCAATTGACCCCAAATTTTAATTACTATCTGAGTTTTGCAACAAAGCTTTATTATGAGAATATGGAGAAGGCATATTAATAATTTGGTCAAAAGGTCAAGGGCCAAGGTTGCATAAAATCATCACTTTTCATCTTATTGACTTGAAATTTGAGCAGGGCTTGCATATTGGTTCACAGAAGCTGATTGCATTTGAGGTCAAAAGGTGAAGGTCGCCTAAAAGTCAATTTTTTTGTATTATTTTAGCTGTTTTCGTCATGTCTAGCATACGGAAGAAGAATTCTGAATACAAAGTGGACGCGGATGGGTTTTTCCATTTTCAGTTGCTTTCTAGTTGCGAAAAGCGAAGATTTTCCAAGTATATTGGTTGGTCTTGTGCGTTATTCTGTCTGTCTGTATGTCAGTCGCCTACAGGTTACAATTTTCAACTGATCTTCACGAAACTTCACAAAATGGTAGAGTTGGTCATAAGCAAGAAGTCTATTGTTTTTGGGGTCAAAAGGTCAATAGGTCAACATAGGCCAAAGGTCACCAACTTTGTCAAATTTCTAAAATCCTCACTATTTCATCCGATTGACTTGAAATTTGAAAAGGATTTGCATATCTGGTCACTCAATTCAACCACCATGTATTTTTGAGGTCATCATCGGCCAACAACTTATTTTATGGACTTCGCAAGTATCGTGCTTTGCATGACATATTTCTTGTTTATGTATTTTTTGTTTGTTTATTTGTTTATATATACCTCAAAAACTAACAAAAAGTACTGTGCCAAACCCAACCAAATTTTGCATGTGTGCCTAAAGGTGCCCCAAATATGGTTTCTCTTTGGGTAGCATATCTGGATTAGGAGGTTCAGAGTGGGGGGAATACCCCAATTCTCTTGTAAATTTGTATCGTAGAGCACCACCCTGTGGTAGCCATAATTATAAATCATAATTTTCTTGTATGAAGAAACTTTAAATAACTTAATATGCATTACGGTGATGGTGAAATCTGAGTGAGAATAATTTGAAATTTTCAAAACGTTTCATTTCACTAATTTTAAGCGGAGGTTCAAACCAAAGTAAACAACACGGAGTTTCGCAGCGAAGCGGAAGTGCTTTTTGTTTGCTCCATATACAAACAGCAAGGATGGTTGATGGAGGTGATGTGAGCTGACTTCTAAGCAGATGGAAGATGACCTCAGGCAAATTATAGAATGAATATAGCAGAATGTTTGTGAAGTACAACATTCAAGCCATAATCAAAAATAAATGGCGTATAATGGTGGTTTGCTGCATTGAAAGAATACTTTTCAAGGTTTTATTGACTTTCCACTACACGGGTTTAACGTAGCTTCAGGTCGTCCAGTGGAAGGCAGCCACCATTAAAAAATCAGTTTGTGAGTGGCATAAAATGTTTATGGAGACGGGTAACACCCTGCAGAGGAAGGGGCAGGCTGGTGTACAAGCACAAGTGGTGAGTATGTTGAACATGTTTTTGAGACGATCGAGCTCAGACCCATAAGTCAGTTCGGATTCGGATGATGATGTTGACAAATCCTGACAATAAAAGTTTGTGAAATGTTCTTTCAAATGCAGAAAACTGCATAGTTGTACTCTATCCTATTTTTTTAAAATTATTTTTATTATGGTTTGAATTTGGAGTGGAAATTTGTGGTCACCCGGTGCATATTTGAATAGTTCAATTCCTAATCTTCATCAACGATCTCTCTGAATCTCTGGAAAATCCCCTGTGAGGTCAAAAGAACACTCAACCATTCACATTTTCACATAACCACGCTGATGAAACACACAACCATTCACATTTTCACTCATGCACAGGCCTTCATCATATTTGCTGATGACTCCACCCTTTGCCGTGATGTCCCTATCCTTCAGTCAGGCAGGCTGCAGCCTCTTCCCTTTCTACAGACCTTGAAAAAAATCACAAGATGGTCAAACACTTGGAATAGGTCTTTCAATCCTGACAAATCTCACTCTCACTTTCTCCCCCAAAGGACCATTTGACAAACCATCCCATCTACTTTCTTGTCAATCCTCTTGAGGAAGTTCAGTCATTCAAACTCCTGCTTCTCACTATCAGCCATGATCTTTGTTGGGCAAACCACATTTCAAAGTTGGCCACCAAAGCAAGCCATCGACTGGGCATCCTCCATCGTACAAAGTCCTTCCTTGGCACACCTGAACTCCTATCCACCGACAAGGCCTTCATCAGCAGTTTGGTGGAGTACTGCTCTCCTCTCTGGGCTGGTGCCCCTGTCTCACACCTTGCTCAGCTTTACACCATGGAAACCAAGGCTTTCAAGATTATTGGAATGTCCCACGGCGAAGCTGAGTCGATGGATCTATCACTTTCCCATCTTAAACAGGTACGTGGTCTCTTTATTCAACTACATCCTTTTTGGTATTTCACCTTTTGCTCTTTCCGTGCTTTGTCCCCCTCCCACCCCCTGATTTTGTAGGGTGCACGTAGTCTGCCGTTGACCTTTTTCTGGTGAAATTGCGAAAATCAAGAATCTCTGCTCACCTTCACTCTTTTAATCCTCTTCTTCCCGCCTCTGGAACAAACTCCCTCACTCTCTTCAATCCCACTCCTCGCTCCGGGCCTTCAAAACAGCTGTTCACCACCATATCTTGTCTTCCCCCATCCAAAACCATAATCTGTAATATCCCCGCTAACTCTCCTCTCACCTCCCCCCCCCCCCCCCCGCCGCCGCCCCCTCTAGCCCAACTGCTTCTATTTTTTTTCTTCCTCAGTTTGCTTCTGTGTCTATCTTGTCCTTCCCCCTCATTCATCCCCACACCTATTGTTTGGCCAAGTCTCCCTCAATTTTGTTCTTCAACCCGACCATGGTGTTTCCCACACTCTCTGCTTTTCCTTTTGTCCTGTTGCATCCAGGTCCGTTCAATGTACTCGTACTCACTCTTCTACGAGCCTCTACTCTGTATGCAAAAATAAAGTGTGGACTGATACTTTTTTCGTTTGACTATATTTACCTGTTTTGGAGAAAAAGAATGGGAGGGACTACTTTTCGACATGCCCTTGTAGTTCTGCCGATTTTTGTGAAATGACATAAAAAAAAAAACTTACAGCCAGCTGTGCCAATCTGCATACCGTCACGTGAAAAAGTAAGTACACCCCATGTAAAGTTTTGACTTTTTCAACATATTTCAACATACAGCTATTTGATCTTCATTTCAACAATACTGACAGATAAAGGTAATATAATATAACAAATATCATGAAACATTTACATTTTGTAGTCCATTGTATCTATCTATAATTCCAGTAATCTCTGTGTGTGTGTCTGTGTGTCTGTGACCGCTGTTTCTCGACAACCACGGGTCCGATATACTTGAAACTTGCCAGGTATATTGCTGGGGACCCGAGGATGTGCCTTTTCAAGGTTTGAAATTAATCGGACAAGTGGTTCCCAAGATATGGTCACCGTACTCGCAAGCCGTTCGCTTTGGCTTTGCGAATGGACCAAACCATTTCATGTAAATAGAGGGGGGGGGGGGGGGGTTCTACCGTACTCGCAAGCCGTTCGCTTTGGCTTTGCGAATGGACCAAACCATTTCATGTAAATAGAGGGGGGGGTTCTGTGGTCGTTACTGCCACGTGGTTTCAAAGTTTTTTTTTGTTGTTGTTGTTTGCACGCATGTTTTTTTGCACCCACGTACGGGCACGCCCTAGTAATTTAAATAAACATAAATGCAAATTTCGCATGTGGAAAAAGTAAGTACACCCCAACATTTATCACTACTTCAAATACCTAAAAATAGAATCAGGTGCACCAGCTCAGGTGCAAATGATTAGAACATCGTCAGAGAGGATCTTGGAGGAACCTGTCTTATTTAAACCTCAGACATTTAGTTTGGTTTGCTCTTTGTTGTTGAAGTGTGCAGCGTCACCATGCCTAGATCAAAAGAGCTATCTGAGGCCTCCAGAAAGAAGGTTGTAGATACCTACGAGACTGGGAAGGGATTTAAAAAGATCTCCAAACAATTTGAAATCGATCATTCGACTGTCCGGAAGATCATCTACAAGTGGAGAAGATTCCAAACAACTGCCAACTTGTTCAGGCCAGGCCGCCCCAGCAAGTTCAGCCCGAGAGCAGACCGCAAGATGCTGAAAGAAGTCTCTAAGAACCCCAGAATGTCATCACGGAACCTACAGGTAGCTCTTGCCACTGTCGATGTCAAAATGCACGAGTCTACTATTAGAAAGAGGCTGCACAAATTTGCTCTACATGGGTGGTGTGCCAGGAGGAAACCTTTGCTGTCCAGAAAGAACATCAGGGCAAGACTAGAGTTTGCCAATGAACACCTATAGTCCGGCAGCTAAGCTAAATATAGCATAACAATTGTGCATTTTGTGAGGAAAGCACCAAATTTGGCACACTAGTAGACTATCATATTATGAAAAGATCTGGATATTGGGCCATCTCAGATTCAGAGATTTGCAGATTTTGCAGATTTGCAAGCTGAGATTGCAACGCCAGGGACGGCCGACTCCTTCCTGCGAGCTGCCCACGTCACCCGCACAAGAAGAGCTCATCAAATCACTGCAGCGGCACTGCACATCCTGCAACACCGTGCGTATGAACGCCACTGTATGACATATGCTGATGATGCAGCAGACCTGCCTGAGTTCGAAGACTGGTGTCACCAGAGAGGAGAAGAAATTCCCAACTTTCAGTACTGGGCAACTGTGCTGGAACTAGAGATGTTGGTACTGGTCTACATGCGTTCTCTGCGGCAGGCTTCATTCACGATGTACCTTGATGCCCTGACGGAACTCGTCCCATGGTTCCATGCCTTAGACCACACACACTATACCAGGTGGGTCCCTGTTCACCTGAGGGACATGGTTGCACTCCCAATGAAGCACCCAGATTAGCCAGAGAATTCAGGGCTGGCAACTTCACTGTACAGAAGACGAAGAAGGTGTTCTCTTCGATCCTAATCGACCAGGCGCATGAACAGAATAACGCCTGCATCAAAGGAGATGGTGGAGCAGTCGGCCTCACTGACAACCCAAGTGCCCTGCGGCGTTGGATGATTGCCGGGCCAGAAGTTGCCAGGGCCATAGAAGAGTTCCAAGATGGCCATCAACACTGGGGGAGGCGAGAGGACACACGTCATCACGACCAGACACCAAGTGTGCAGACCTCTTTCGCCAAGGATGTCCGCGCCCTTGTCAGCGTTGTAGAAGAGCTTGGCAACCCCTTTGAGGAAGAGAGCATGGATCTGGTTGTCCTTGACCCAAAGGAAATTGCAGGTCCTGCTGCAGTTGAGACTGTCAGGAATGTGAAGAAGATTGGCCAAGAGCAGTTCCAGGCTTTAACCAGAGAATGCCTGGTGGAAAGGACCAAGCCAATTGATGATGCAATTCGTCGGAACAAGCTGAAGGTGTCATTTTGGAAAATGGCTGCCACAGCCATCAGGGGCTGAATTTGAGATGGCCCAATATCCAAATCTGTTCATAATAGGATAGTCTACTAGTGTGCCAAATTTGGTGCTTGCCTCACAAAATGCACAATTGTTATGCTAAGTTGGCCCACTACTAGGCAAAGACCAGCACGTCTGGAACAATGTGCTCTGGACAGATGAGTCAAAGGTAGAGCTATTTTGCCACAGTACCAGAAGACATGTTTGGCGAAAACCAAAGACAGCATCTGACCACAAGAGCCTGAAACCAACTAAAGCATGGTGGTGGAAATATTATGGTTTGGGGCAGCTTTGCTGCATCAGGGCCTGCTCACCATCATATAATTCACTATGAATTCTTCATTGTACCAGAGGGTGCTTGAGGATAATGTGAGGCCATCTGTCGGAAAGTTGAAGCTCAACCGAAGGTGGACCTTGCAACATGACAGTGACCCTAAACATACCAGTAAATCCACCAAGGAATGGCTGAAAAGAAAGAAATGGAGGGTTCTGGAATGGCCAAGTCAAAGCCCGGATCTAAATCACATTGAGATGTTGTGGGGGGATTTGAAACGAGTTGTGGTCTGTAAGAAACCCCTCAAACATCGCACAGCTGAAAGAATTCTGCATGGAGGAGTGGGCAAAAATTTCTCCCATTCGATGTCAGAGACTGGTAGACAGTTATTAGAAATGCCTACTTGAGGTTGTTTCTGCCAAAGGGGGCAATACCACCTATTAAAGCCAAGGGTGCACTTACTTTTTCCACATGCGAAATTTGCATTTATGTTTATTTAAATTATACAATGGACTACAAAATGTAAATGTTTCATGATCTTTGTTATATTATATCACCTTTATCTATATATATTGTTGAAATGAAGATGAAATAGCTGTCTGTTGAAATATGTTGAAAAAGTCAAAACTTTACATGGGGTGTACTTACTTTTTCACGTGACTGTATGTTTATAGCACTTGGAACCCTTGGAACTCGATCCGAACGGATTTTTTTTTTCCATCCTGCACTGGCGACTACTAATGGGTTTGCCCTTTGAATTTTGCCCTGTATTTGTGGTCATTTTGGATTTTCTCACAAGCATAAAACAATAATCTTCTCCAGAACTACTAAACCGATCGCCATGAACACCAGAACTACTAAACTCTCTGATGTACCACACTCTTCACAGAGTGTCCTTGTTGCCGAAGCAACCTCCTGAGCAAGTGTTATACTGGGTGGTTTGCCATTGCCTTCCCAGCAGTAGTTAGGCCAGGAATTTGGATACGGTGCCAGAGATAGTTCTCCTACTCTTCACGAAGGACACCGTGGAGTCTTTATCATCCACCAAGTAATGCTGGCAGACAGTTTAATGTCCATCCGAGGGATGGACACACACCTTTTATGGATCACCCTCCCTGTGAAGCACCGGAATGACAGTTTATAGCTGGATCGACATTCGAACCCAGGCTAAACAGCATCAAGGCGAGTGTACATACCTCTAGGTCTTCCTGCCAGCCCAAGCACCCCCTAGGCAGTATTTAAGTGTTAGTTTGAAGCTTCTGCTCTTCAAAAACTCTAAGCTCGCTTTTGGTCAAATATGCTATGTAATCACAAAACACTGAAACTTGACAAAATAAGTCGTTTAATATATGTAGTTTGACCCGCGGATGCTGAATGGGCCACAAAAAGTAAAACTCTTCACATATTCTTCCTGCTGATGATGGATTTTGGCTCCATGTTTGCAGAACACGTACAAATGGGGCTCCATGTGGGTGGCAGATTTGGACTCCTTAGTATGTGACATCATTGCTCATTATTATCATCATTCTTAATGCATTTTTGAGTAGAGGTTGAAAATAAGTCGCCTTTGAGCACTGTTAAATGTGCTCCCAAGGGGCTCCGATTGGAGGGACAGAGCAAGCAGTTGTTGATTTTGGCACCAAGCATGTGAACATGCCATGTTGGTTTGTGGCACCGGATGTGACAGGAAATGTATTTTTGGTGTTTTTGTTTTCTTCTTGGTGAACCTTCGACTGCAACCATGTTTTGGTTTATTGCGGCATTCACATTTTCACTCCTGTACAGGCCTTTGTCAAGTGTTGATTATGTGTAAGGGTAAATTAAAGGAGTATGGCAATGTGTTAGGATTTGTTGAGAATCACTGATAATGTGTAATAATAATCTTTAATCACATTATTATGGGTTAATGATGATGTTGAAATATACACCATATTTCGAAAAACTAAGAAATTGAAAGGGTACTTTTTTTTTCTTCCAATATCGGAGGCTCATGGAAGAGTGAGATAATGGAGGCTATGAACTGGCAGTGGGACGACGATTGGATACAATAACTAAGGGAATGAATGAACAGGAAAAGGGGATAAAGCAGGGGAGGAAAAATAACAACCTGGAAATAGGAGGGTTGGGCTAGCTAGGGCCAATCAGTATAAAACAAGACCGAAAGTCTAAGAGCAGCGTAACCGGCCTTGTTTGATGCTTTAGTTGACAAGGATAGTATGGCCTGGGTGGGGATACCAGTTAGCACATAATGTAAGTATTAAATTATTTTGAAGTGCTGTAAGTCTCTGAGTTGTCTGTCACCATGGAAGTGAAGAGATTGCATTGAGACACCATATGGTTTATTCTATATGTTTCGATTCAACAATGAACCAACCATACGCCACTTCAATCCAGTAACTTTGTAGTTATGACAAAGAGATTGCAGTGTTACAATTATATTTACAATATTATTATTATTATTATTAACGTCATTATTATTATTACGAAGATGATGTTACTGTATTAAGAAACCTTGGCTAATTTGTCCGTTGTGGCCTAAAGGTGAGGCATGAAGCCTAAGGCCTATACGTACTGTGTCGTTGGAAGACCCGTAACGCCGATGCTTTCGATATTTGATGGTCATTTTAACAATCGGTTTGTTTGTGTTTCACACTGAATGAAAATGTTAAAGGTAGAGCATGGCGATTATGATATATGACAGGTTCCCCAATATGTTCAGCCTGAATGGCATAGAAATCAAAATGGCCGTGTGTGGAGTCAGCCGTTGCACACCGTAATGACATCACAGACGTAATCACATCGCCCCGTCATGTGACCAGATCCTCAGCTATGATTGGTGTACGTTTGTGAAGGATATATATATATATGTACTTACATACATACATACATACAGACAGACAAACACTGTTCGAGATGGCTTTGCCCTATGGGCTCCGCCATAAAAAGATTATTGGTAATGATGGCCAGTGGATGTTGGTAAAGATGGCCGGTCATGAGATGGTGCTGGTTTGGATGCAGTGCCATGGCTGTTTGGCTGCATTATTTTCTGGGGGTGTGGCTGTGCTACTGATGCAATGCACCCCCCCCCCCCCCCCCCCATTGCTAGTCAGCCGGCAATCATTTTGCTGACCTGGGAAAGATTACACGCCGAGTCAACCCACTTGGTGTTAATTCAACAGCGGGACAAGGGCTCAAACTCATCAGGCTTATGCTGGACATGAGATTATGGTGGACTACCTGTTGAAATCGTGGAGTAAAGAGTGGGATAGATGATATAACATCCTCGGAAAGGTGTTTCACAGACTGGAGAAGCAAGAGAGTTGAGCTGTTCCATCAGCCTGGATTTCAGAAGTTTACCCAGGAGTAGAATTCTTGAAGAATGCCTGCATATTGAAGTTGCTGGGTTGTGGCTAAGTGCTGAGAGAGCAGAAGGAGCTAGATCAGAGGGAGACTTCAAAAGACAGGGAGGTACATATATATATATATATAATATATACAAACTACATGACCAAAAGTATGTGGACACCTGAACATCGAAAATCTCATTCCAAAATCATGGGCATTAATATGGAGTTGGTCCCCCCTTTGCTGCTATAACAGCCCCCACTCTTCTAGGAAGGCTTTCCACTATATGTTGGAACATTGCTGTGGGTATTTGCTTCCATTCAGCCACAAGAGCATTAGTGAGGTCGGGCACTGATGTTGGGCGATTAGGCCTAGCTTGCAGTCGGCGTTCCAATTCATCCCAAAGGTGTTCGATGGGGTTGAGGTCAGGGCTCTGTGCAGGCCCGACAAGTTCTTCCACACCGGGGGGGTGGGGGGGGGTGGCACTGTAATCCTGAAACAGGAAAGGGCCTTCCCTAAACAGTTGCCACAAAGTTGGAAGGACACAATCGTCTAGAATATCATTGTATCCTGCAGCATTAAGATTTCCCTTCACTGGACTAGCCCGAACCATGAAAAACACCCCAGACCATTATTCCTCATCCACCAAACTTTACAGTTGGCACTATGCATTTGGGCAGTTAGCGTTCTCCTGGCATCAGATTCGTCCGTCGGACTGCCAGATGGTGAAGCGTGATTCATCACTCCAGAGAACGCCTTTCCACTGCTCCAGAGTCCAATGGCGGTGAGCTTTACACCTCTCCAACCGACGCCTGGCATTGCGCATGGTGATCTTAGGCTTGTGTGCGGCTGCTCGGCCATGGAAACCCATTTCATGAAGCTCCCGACAAACAGTTGTTGCACTAACGTTCCTTCCAGAGGCAGTTTGGAACTCGGTAGTGAGTGATGCAACCGATGACAGACGATTTTTATGAGCTACGTGCTTCAGCACTCAGCAGTCCCATTCTGTGAGCTTGTGTGGCCTACCACTTCACGGCTGAGCAGTTTTTGCTTCTAGACGTTTCCACTTCACAATAACAGCACTTACAGTTGATCGGGGCAGCTCTAGCAGGGCAGAAATTTGACAAACTGACTTGTTGGAAAGATGGCATCCTATGATGGTGCCACAATGAAAGTCACTGAGCTATTCAGTATGGCCCATTCTACTGCCAATGTTTGTCTATGGAGATTGCATGGCTGTGTGCTTGATTACATATACCTGTCTGCAATGGGTGTGACTGAAACAGCCGAATGCACTAATTATAAGGGTTGTCCGCATATATACAGACTTGGCATTTAATATGGAATATTTTTTTTGTGGGGGTGAACTTACTTTTCAAGATGACTTAGAACCAAAAGTTCATTGGAATTATGTTGAAATTATTCTAGATTTTGTTAATGTGACCTTTAAAAGAAACAAAAACCACATTTGACATTTCGAAGCAAATAAATTGATCCTTGAAAGTGATGTAAACTGATATCGAACTCAATTCAGGGACAGTACTGTGTTAAACTTCTGTACGTTTTCCAGAAGTATCTCTTTATTTTGCACATTAGCCAAAAAAAAATTCAACAAAAACAAAAGCTAAATTATGACTGGGATTATGGACAGTAAAATTACAGTTCAGTACTTCGTGTAACCCCCACGAGCATTCAGGAGAGCACGTAAACATCGAGGCATGCTGTTCACGAGATTTGCCAAGGTTTGGACAGGAATCGCTTGCCATGCAGTGACAATAGTCTGCTGCAATTTACGCACAGAGGCAGGCTGCTGGTCTAAGTTGTCGATTTGACGCGTTAATTCTGCCCACAAGTTCTCTATCGGATTCATATCCGGGGACATGGCAGGCCACTCCATATGCTCGACACCACGGTCAGCAAGAAAGTGTTGGATCATGCGAGCACGATGAGGCCGTGCATTGTCATCTTGGAAGGCAGAGTTTCCTCGAAAGGCTGCACGAGCAAATGGAAGCAATGTTTCTTCCAGAATGACCCTGTACTTGAACTGGTTCAGGTTTCCATTCAGAGCAACCAGGTAAGTTTTGCCCCCTGCATGAAAAGCAGCCCAAACGGTCACCCCACCACCTCCAGCTTGGACTCTTGGCACTATACAATTTCGTTGTGGGCTTCATGCACTTGTCTGCGCACTCGGACGCGGCCATCTTGACGATAGACCAGAAATCTAGACTCGTCACTGAAGGTCACGTGATTCCAGTGTCCTGGCTGCCAATGACGGTGCTCTCTGGCCCACTGCAATCGGCGCTGGCTGTGTTGTCTGGTCAGGCGTGGCTTTCTCAGGGGACGCCTGGCACGATAGCCTGCTTGAACCAGTCGTTGGTTGACTAGCCTTCTGGATAAAGGCACATTTGTCAGTTGCTGCCACTCAGCCCTAAGCCGATTAGCTGACTTGGTACGGCCATTGCGGACTAACCGGTGCAGCTGGCGATCATCTCTCCTTGTGGTTCTGCGTGGAGGTCCTGGCCTCGGTATTGGAGTAGGGACACCCTTCTGAGCATTTTGTTTCAGGATCTTTGACACCTGACCTTGAGTGATGCCATACTGCCGAGCAATAGTACTGTAGCGGTTCCCGCTGAATGTACACAATCGCCTTGCACCTGCCAGGACACGGCCAGGGCGCGATCGCCATGCCGGGCTCGTCCGGACGGGTCCAGGCGCGCCTCTCCTGGGCATGCCCGGACTCGCTGTTCCCGGGCACGCCCGAACCTCCCGGGCACGCCCGGTCTCGTCTTTCCCGGGCATGCCCGCTCTCGCCTTTCCAGGGCTCGCCCAGAGCGCTCGGGCACGCCCAGCCTCGACTTGCCAGGCCGCGTCCAGGACGCCCGGGCATGTCCAGACTCGCCTTTCCAGGACTCGCCCTTGACACCCGGGCATGCCCGGTCTCGGTTTTCCCGGGCAAACGCCTGGGCATAAATGTGTATATATATTGCTGCCCGATAAACGGGCTTTTCAGAATACCTGAGCTGTTTTGTTTCAATAAAGCAACTCGGACGAATTCTGTCTTTGGTCGCGTCAATTCTTTCGACTCGCGTTGGAGCACAGCTCCTTCAGTATGCTGTTTCATGACAGAATTTCGTAAAGCCACCACTCCATGACAAACAGCATTGTCGAGTTGACGGACCATCTCCAGAGGAAGCGGCAATAACTTTTGTAGACGTGCAGCAGTTGTTTTCCACTAATACAGAACGCAACAACCCTTATATACCCGATTGTGAAGCCAATCGTCAAATGTACCTGTCCTTACATTTTGTCACGCCACCTGTGATATCATGCTGTTATTGACTTCTTCCTGCGAAAGACAATCAGTGACATGGTTCTTTCAACAAATAAATCACCAAAGTGTAAAAGAAACTCACCAGATTGATATACTGAGTTAAGAAAGTAAACCCAAGTCAAGAAAAAAAAAAAAATTCCATATTAAATGCCAAGTCTGTATATATATATATATATATATATATATATATATATATATATATATATATATATATCTATCTATCTATCTATCTATCTATCTATCTATCTATCTATCTATCTATCTATCTATCTATATATATATATATATATATATATATATATATATATCTATCTATATATATATATATTATATATATATATATATATATATATATATATAAATATATATAGTTACGGACGCAGTTAAAGATGTTATTTTCCGAGCGGTTGGTATGACCGCGACCGAACAGTTATTCCCCGACTCTAACACCCGATTTACCCCAAACTTTGGCTGGATCGCGCCACCGCTATTCAATCGGGAAAACTCTAAAGCGACCGAATACAAAGAGGAAAAAAGGAATAAGACGAGAAGACGTACAGAAGAGTAATTGGATTTATTATTTACACATATAATCAAGAAGAAAGCAGTCACGTTTATTTACAGACGAGATTAGATACACAGTGCAACGCTAGCTTACCTACAGTCTTAACTAACCCAGGGACAAGACAAAAGACAGACTACGAGCACACTTACACGGGGAATGATGATAGGACTGGCGGGAGATGGATGGCTGGCGGGATAGGGAGGTCCAACTAGTTCTGCAGCTGATCGACTCGTGGGCAGCCGCCGCTCCTTCGCGGCCCTGCTCCAAACTGCCGTCCAGGCCTCACGCTGCTGTGGCTGCAGTTTCGGTGGCTCCAGCTGCAGCAAATGCAGTTTCAGTGGCTCGAGCTGCAGCAAGTGCAGTTTCGGTGGCTCGAGCTGCAGTGAGTGCAGTTTCGGTGGCTCGAGCTGCAGTTCAACCCTGGACTTCTTCTCGCCTCGCTGTAATGGTTCCTCTCCCGTCTTTTTGGGAACGCCCCTGCCTGCGGGTTATATAGGCCCCGCCCCTCAACCTTCGCGAACCTCCTCGATGTTTCTCTCCACACCCTCTCCAAGTCCAACCCCTTGTTCGTGGTTGGTTGAGTGGGGCTGACTCACTCCTCCCCTCTATGACGAGGTGGGGACCCGCCTTTCTTCCCCAACCCTGCCTCGTGGTCAATGGCGGCAATTGGAGCGGAGGTAGTTTCCAATCGACGAAAAGGGGGAATGGAGGTTTTGGGAATGGGAATGAAGCTCTTTCACTTGGTGCAATGGAGTACTTCTATTAATGGGAGACACAGCCTTACCCTAAAACACAGAATAAGATATAACTATCGAACAGGGGTATTCTATGATTGGCTGACGTGTATGCTTGTGGACTAATTATGGGACGACCTTTACACAGCTCCGGAGGCAGGAGGCGCAGAATAACCAATAATAATAATAAAGCACACAATAAAAAAAACACAATCCTCATATCCGCAACACTATATATAAATATATATATATTAAAAATGTTGAAGGCTCCAGGCATGGACTATATAGCCGTCGAGGCCAGGCCTTACATAAAAGAGAAGAAAAGTGCATGATGTTTATTTGCGAGAAAGAGTGGTTAAAGCTAGCCCGGTAGTTGTAGTTTGAGTGAGACAGAAAGTAAGACCAGCAATCCTGACACGGAGAGTGTGAGATGGTTCCGAGCACCACTTTAACGCTCCCAAGTCAGGACAGTAGTACCACCCTGGGCATTTGCTGTCTACAACCTACTACCTAAGCAATTTGGGAGATGCCTGCGATGTGGGAGCAACATACTTTTTTCTTCAACCCCATCACGGTTGATGCCAATAATGTTGAAAGCTTTAGAATCCACAGAATCCAGGGAAGGTAGTTGAGGTATTAACATGTCAATCCACAAGGAAAATCAATATTCCATTGAGAAATGGACAAAGACCTAGTAGAATGAGTAGTTCTAATTTTTCAGGGAAAGACTTGGAATGACGGAGGATGCCCAGTGTGTGGCTGACTTTGGAGGCCAGCTATGCTGTATGGTCAGCCCAGAATATGGTGATGTTGAGGTCGAGAATTTCAAGAGACTGGAGGCTTTATTCATGGCTGACATGGAAACATATGAGTGGATTTGTTTGACGATCATTCAGAAGTGACAGGATAAGACTGTGGGACTTTGCAGGATTGAAGGACATGTTACATCCATTAAACTTCCAGTGTCTGATCTTTCTAGATCAGCAGTGAATGATGCGACTGCTCTGTGTCTGTCAGTGGGATGAGGAGACTAAACAACTCAATGTGGATTTGTCTGCAAAATCTAAGGATTTCCAGAGCACCAAAGAGATTGTTTTGGAGATGAGGAATGACAGGGCCAAATACACTGCCTTGGATCATTCCATCCTTCACTGAGAGAGAGGAGAAGGCTCCATTGAGAGTAATGCATTGATTGCCATGAGTGGAGGAAACGCCATGATTTTTGTCCAGTCATTTTGCATACGGACGCATGTACAGAAAGATGGAAGTGCAGAAAGACAGGACCCTAAATTGGAGTTCAGGTTCTGTGCCTGACCATGGTGGCCATTGAGTTTTACCTGATTCCTGAAAGCTAAACAAAGCTGAGTCTTTCGGCTGTCATTTAATCTGTGTTTTGATAATTGTGTTTTTAACGCACTAGTACACCCACTCACTCTGGTGGTGGCAGGAATGGCCATTTCTCTCTGGTATATATAGATTACAGTAGATGTAGGGTCAGGTCATGCTGAATGGAGAAGGTGGATCAGACTCGGCAATGGTTGCCAGAGTGAGATGTGCATGGAAGAAGTTTCGGGAACTGAGTGGCGTGCTGATGATGAGGGGAGTGTCGTTGAAGCTGAAGGGAAAGGTGTATGCTGCATGTGTGAGAAGTGTTATGATTCATGGGAGCGAGACATGGGTAATGAACGAAGAGCAGCAACGAAGGTTGGAAAGGGTGGAAATGCGAATGGTTCGACGGATGTGCGGAGTATCGTTGAGAGAGAGAAAGACAAATGATGAATTGCGAAAGATGATGGGAATATAACCTGTGATTGATGCTGTGAAGAGGAACAGGTTGAGATGGTTTGGTCATGTGTTGAGGAAGGATGAAAGTGACTGGTTGAGAAGAGTGATGGAAATGAATGTAGAAGGAAGTAGAGGACGGGGAAGACCAAGAAAGACTTGGCTAAAGATGGTGGAAGAAGAAATGCGGGCAAGGGGGTTAACAAGGAGAGATGCAGAAAATAGGGCAAAATGGAGAAGATTGTCATGGGGACCGCAAGGCTAACCCCCGCTCTAGTAGGGAAAATGGCCTTTAAAATGCATGTTGTTGTTGTTGTTGTTGTTGTTGTTGTTGTTGTTGTAGGGTCAGGTCTCCAGAACATTGGAGGGGTGGGGGTGTTTATTTACCAAGTTTATTGCAGAGAGCTCGCCAAGTGGTTTAAGCACTCGCGCAAACACTCATTCAAAACCACTGATAAGGAATGGCAGGCTTGGCAAGTGCTAGCAAGCTGATTGGAAACTGAACATACCCTGGGTTTTCTCCCTTTCAGTTTAATGTTAAACAGCAGTAGCAACTGTTTCAAAAGGTAATCAAATGTGCTTGTGGATTATAATATTTTAAAATTCTGGTAGGGGTCGTTGTTCCGACGAAAACGGCACGACAAGATATTTAGACACGTTAACACAGCGTTTGTTCAAGAGGAGACGGGATATTATTGGTATTAATATTGTTTTGTAATCCCATTTATATTATGGTATTATCATTAGCATTGTTATTAGAAGCATTGGTGCATTGTTAAGTCTGCCGTCAGTGTATATTCACACTCTATCCTGTCGCTCAACTCAAATGACGCTGCTTCAGACTCTGCCTTTGCTTCCAAATCTCATGTACCCACCCCATCTTGTTGTCTCCATCTTGCCATCATGAACCCACTGTCTACTCATGGTCATGCATGGTCGAAAAAGTTTTGTCTGGCTTTAACCTAGCCATCGGCAGCATGCTCAGTTGGCTTCCATGCCAATATTCTCCACTTCTGCTTTGCTGTTCTTAATTCCTCTGTATTTGCTCTATTCAGTCTGTCCTCCTTCAGTCACAAAAATGTGGCGGAAATATTTCTGCTTTTGTAAAAAAATAATTTTGTGGCCTTAATCAACACCTATCACTCGAGTTGAACTTGCAGGATAGCTTAGAGGTCGGCACACGTCTTTGAGCTCTCTCGTCTGGACTACAATGTCGACCCAGTTATAAACTGTCACCCTGTTGTTTCTCAAGCAGGGTGATTCATCAATGTGCACCGTTCATTGGAAGAACGCGAAGCTGGATGCCCCATTCGCCAGGAGTTGTCGTTTTTGGACGTTAAAGATCCCAATGCATTCTTTGCAAAGATTATGCGAATTATCGCTGAGACCCTGACCAAATTTGAATTTGCTGCACTGCTTGACTGCTGGCAAGGCAACACCAAACCATCCGGCATAACCCGTACTGAGAGACTACTTCGGGCAGCACCAACACACTGTAAAAGAGTATGATGCATTAATGATGATGATTGCTAAATCACATTGCTTGGCCAGAACTAGAGAGTTTGAACTAATAACATTTAAATGGATTAAAGATGATAAAAGTTAAACTCAGAAGAAAAAGTAGTAAGATGTGGAAATAAGAGAGATGTTTAAAAGGCAGGAATAATTTATAGGAAGAGCCATTGAGGAGAATGTTCATGTAATAAGTGCTAAGTTTGAGGGTGTTGAGTTCATGAAGTAGCATAATTATAACGTGAGGTGTTGTACAGCTATTTCCTGTAGAATGTGTTAGGGCAAGATGAGATAAGTACAGAGGACACACCTTAAATCCTGGCATTACAAGCCACGTCCTATCTCCCAAATTTAGCAGTTGGTCCGTCATGCAAAACTTTTACATGTCAATTCAATTGTTACACAACCAATGGATTGTCAATGGAGAAAGTATATGATGTTTTATCAGTACTAGTGAGATACCCGTGCTACGCACGGGTGGGAGGCCAGGAGCAAACAGGCAATGCAGATTCGGCGAATGCTAAAGCATGAAACCAATAAATTCCACATTCCTGTAGCACCCTCAGTCGCACGTCAGACATGGACAGCAAGTTCATGAAGGACTTCCATAAAAAACGTACCCGTACAAACAGGTACGTTCACGTATAGAAACATTGATCGTGGGTCCGTGGCGAATCTGCATATGGCGATCCGCAAAGTTCACGTTTAGAAAGTAGAAACCATCACGGCATGTTGTCATTCACTTGAACTCGATTTCTCTTTTTTCATTCCAATCAACATAACTCCAATCACAAAATAAACTTTTAACAACATTGTTAATGTTTCCTTCCTTGTAAAAACTACCAAGTCAACAGTTAAAGGATTTTGAGCCGATAGGTGTTATGGCCTTGGCAATATCGATGGAGGCAGCAATCTGTTAGCGTATACACCGCCCAAATAGCTATGTGGAATTCTCTCATGTAGAGATTAAACTCACGTCATTTGAACTTTGGCCAAGGTCATTATTTACTTTTAATGATGTTTATATACGAATCGAAAAGAAGATAATTGGTTTTTGGTTATCCTTTCCGCATATCTTGTGGGATTGTGAGTTGGAGAGATGACCGTGATGGCGGGGAGGGGGTTTGGCATTCTCTCAAGCGGGGATTCAACCCATGTCCTTATAAAAGGTCTTTGGCCGAGGTCACCGAGTCCGATCGGTGCAGCCGTGCAGCGATCCGTCCAGCCGTTTGTGCGGCACCCGGGAAAATAACGTTATGCGGGAGTCCAAACCTGAAAATGCTGGAGGCCAAAGCTGAAATTGGAAAAACAATATAGCCTATTTTACTTAAGGAGATCCCAGGATTACCCACCCAAAATATTGTTGCGATCGGTTCAGCTGTTTTTGCGGTACCTTTGAACGGATGGACGGACGGACAGAAAGACACAGATTGACAGACATTTGGTGAATTATAGTAAGATGGTTGGATGCGGAGGCTGAAGCTCCTGATTATTGGTGATTGGAAGCTGGGATTGGGCCTGAAAATGAGAATATTGTTTAGTTTGTGGGGGTAGACAAAGATATACCTTAGTAAAGTTGGAAATGTGTTGATTAGAATGCTCCATATGCCGAGAAGAAGCCATCTCGATGTACGTAAGTAGGCCGTCTGTCCAGGTAGGAGTGTTTGAATGTCGCCATAAGGGGAGTGGCATTGTGTTAATTAATTCTCGGGCTTAAAGATTAATTCCCCAGTGTGTAATTTGCCTCCTGTGGTCTTCCCTTCTGTTTTATTACATTCCGCCAGCCAGGAAATCGACGGCTCTGTAAAACAATAACAGTACTGTAATGGGACTCATGTGCTCACAACGCCGCCAGGGCCGACAGAAACAGCATTTGCCGATCGGCAAGGGAATGATGTCATCCGAACATTCCCGAACAGAGATTAGACTCGGTCTCCCCCCATCCCCCAACTCCCCACGACTCGTAATGAGGCCACGCCCCGGCCTTCGTGATTGGTGGAGGCATGATGGGATGATTGAGTAGTGCTCGATGATTGGACAGAGTGTGACGTCAGCGTGGAACATTCGAGAGCTGGAGGAAAAGACACTGTCTCACCATCTTGGTTCTCTATTTTGTGCTCGCTTTCAACAAGAACGGCTGCGTTTGTCTTTTGCTGTCTCTTCTCTTTTGTCCTGGCGTTTGTTGGAGGCAGTTGCATTTTGCTTTTCTTTTGTACTGGCGTTTGTTGGAGGCAGTCGCATTTCGCTTCTCTTTGTGCTGGCGGTTGTTCGGAGGTGGTGGCATTTCCTCTTTGTTCTGGCTTGGTTGCAGGCGGTGGCACATCTTTGGCTCGTGTACGCTTGTGGTAAGAGACTGAAGAAGAGAGGTTCCGGGCAGTCGGCAGCGCGAGGACCTCATGTTTGGGACATCGAGGAGCATGACCCCACGCCATTTTGTGCGCGGTGGTTTGGAGGAGACGAACGACCAGCAAGCCTTACCAGCCATTTGGGGACGCAAAGCTGAATGCCGGCCGATTACCAAATCATTTTATTTTCATTATCTTTTCCCCTGTCTGTATTTTGTGTCAGAGTGGAGGGCCCCTCATTTAGGAATTTTAGTTTACCTCACCTTTCATTGTCTTTTACATTACTGTAAGTAAATTTATATTTGTTGAATCTTACTTTCTCTGTCGTGCCTCGTTTCTTCATCCTGTGTTCGGATCAGCCCAGTGTCGGCCGTCTGTACAGGTAAGCCCTTGTTACCATCCACCCCGCACTTGTCAATCCTGCCAAGGTTCGAAATACGCCTCGGAGTTGAAGCTCGTTTTGGCTATTCGTCTGAGGCCGGTCTTCATCGGCCATGGACAGGGCAATAATCTTTTGCAGTAGTGGCACATTTGAAAGAAAATGATAAATCATTTGATTGAGGACATTGCTTATTATCCACCCTGGGGTGATGTTCCTTGAGGTACAGATTTGGGGAGGTCTTCACGTTGTTACAAATAGGTTGTGTTCATGTTAAGTAAATGTTTTTTTTTCTTATATCGTTGTTAACGCCACTCTTGTGAGGAAATGCTCAACATTATTCACTTTTGAAACTGCCTACATTGAATACTAATTTTAAATAGGGGCAATACCCCTGGGTGCTCACCTGATAGAATAAAGCAGTATACTACACTGACTAAAGGTATTTTAAACCAATTTCAATGGTTGCGAGAAGACAGGGCAGCATGTACAATCATACTAATCTCATCATAAGACTTTAAACAAACAAACAAAAAAAATACGTATTTTGGGGGGTAACCCCTACCCCAAATCCTTGATGATGGTGACCATACCTCCTCAAAGCCCAATTTTTCTAATGCCTTGAACAAACATTGCTGCATCACGGGTGATGGTCGTGGTCGAGCTTCATTGAAATTGTGTGTGTAGTTTCAGACAAAACAGCAAATACTTACTTTGAGGGTAGGGGGGTCAACCCCTCCCCCATTTCCCCTCCCTCCATAGACCCCTTTAGAGCTGGGGTTTTTTTTTTTTTTTAAATGCTGTGAACAAACTTTGGTACATAATGTGTGTTGAAGCTTGTGGTCAAATTTCATCGAAAATGTGTGTGTAGTTTCTGAGAAGAAAGCAAATACCTATTTTGGGGGGGGCAAACACCCATAGATTCTCTCAGGGCCAGAATTATTTAATGCGGTGAACAAACTTTGGTACATCACGGATGGTGAAGGTTGTGGTAAAGTTTCATCGAAATAGTGAGTGTAGTTTCAAAGGAAAAAGCAAATTCCTATTTTGGGAGGTCAAAACTGGGTCCACTTTGACCCCCGTTGAACCCCCTTAGACCACGATCTTTTTTCTAATGCCGTGAACAAACTTTAGTCGCAACACAACAAATACAATTTGTGCCAAGATTCGTCGTAATTGCATCAGCGGTTTTGGAGAAGTTGCAAGTGTTTACGGACTGACGGACGGACGACGCGTCATCGCATTAACTCTCCAGAACTATGTTTCAGGTGAGCTAAAAATGTCACACAAGTGTATCATCTTGTTTTAGTGTCACTTGTTGTAATCTGTCATTTTTTTTTTTTTTTATCTCTAATACTGTATTAGTTTCACCACTCGCCTCTATTAATGCTGTCCAGCTAGGGTTTGAATCTTGGCTCACAGGCCGAAGGGTGATCCATTCCTTGGATGGACCTTAAACGGGTCCTTGGTGGACGTTCATTAGTTGGTGGACGTTCATTAGTTGGTGGACTTTCATTAGTTGGTGGACGTTCATTAGTTGGTGGACGTCTAGCAGTGCCATTCATAAAGAGTAGGCGAGCTGTTAGAGAAGACTGTATTACTTCCACATGGCATTTGTATTTAAAAGAATGGGTGGGAATATTGAGGAACGTTGAGAGCAGCGATGTCCAAGTTATAGCCCACTGATCCTGCTTCACTGTGCATGGCGTGCCCTGCAGGCCTTGTGCAACTTTTAATTTACAGCATAACGCCTACTTAAGGGGACATAGAATATACTTTTCATCTACTTATTATAGGCAAAGCAGAAGCACATCCCTCCCATGAAATCTCATTACTTTGAATGTGGAAATCAAGGCCATGAACATCATTGGGATCTCCCACGATAAAGCTGAGTCTCCAGGCCTCTCTGGGCCTATCACTTTCACATTAGAAACAGTTTGATGGTCTCTCTCTGCATCCTCTGCCCTTTTCATCCTTCTTCCACCTCCTTTCTGGTCTTGCATCCTCTGCACTTTTCATGCTCTGTCCATGACACCCGAGGGTGAAAACATAACCTCCATCCACCTTCGGTGGCGGAGGTAATATTTCAACGTGAATGTTGCAATTACCTCCTTTGCAGAACAACAAAAGTTATGACCTCTCTTCAGTCTTTCCTGGGCTGTCGATATTTTTTTTCTGAGATTTGTTTTTCAAACAAAGTTAACTGAGATAAGTATAAATTATAAATCAGAGTTCACTCCAGGCTTTAAAGGAGGTTGGTGAGGGTGTTGGAATTGGCGGGCGTTGTTGTGGGAGGATTAAAGTGAAAGCTTTTTTTGTAAATGTGGCAAGTGGAGAGTGAGGTGTTCGATGAGGGGTAAAGCCGACTTGATGATGGTGACCACACAGTGGTACTGGCCTCAATTGCATTGAAAGTTAATTCCTTTATCCCATTACTGAAACCAAATATAAGTCCGGAGATGATCTTTGTAATTTGTCCACCCTGTTCCTTTGTCTGCATTAACCCTTAATCTATATTTGTTTTTATTTTCCACTGCAGTTACTTAAATATCTTTTTTTAGTTGTTTTTTTTTCAAATGCCAAACTCTGAAGAATAATTGCCTCAAATGATGTACATGACCAAAGGTATTGTTATGTCGGTAGGGTAAAGGAATATCTAGTCAGGTAGATCTGAATAGGTAACATGCTTCGTCTGTCGCGATAGGGACTTTGCCTGTAACAAGTTCCATGTGTAGTCCGGGTTGTCGGGTTAAGATGTCTGCTTGTGAACATACCAGGATGTTCGGGTTTTTAGTTTGTAGTTTTTATGTAGGGGTTTTAGGAACTTTTTTCATTGGGAATATATGCGATTTGCTCTTGAAGGCCCTCGAGAGTGAACGGAAGCTCGGATTTTAATTCTGATTCCGGATTTCGCAGTCGCTAGTACGTCTTAACACTCGACACAAACTGTCCCTGCGAAATTTCCAGGATTTTCGGTAAAATTACTTCAGAGTAAATTTACATGGGAAAACACCATGCTAAATTTTCGTTGCCGAAGGACTTTAATTTTTGCGAAATTCATCCTGACTTCGCCTCTAGGAGGATACAGGGGTATCTGTGGATGGCGGGAACCTTTATTTGGCGAAATTCGGACTGATATTGACCGAGTTATTCAAAATATTAACTTATATCAAATAAATCTTTTGTGATTTTGTATTTTGCGCACCTGTATCGTTGGAGGTATTGACTTATATAGGGTTGGTTCTCTAAGGCTGTAGGCCGCACCTCATTTTGTCGAATAAAGTGGTATGCGGGTGGTTCCGGTATTTGGGACCGCAGGGACGGAAAGTGCAGCCGGCCCGCTCTGAAGGTTCGGATCGGGACACCGGGATTCATTCCGGTCGCCCGGTCGGCCCTGAGGTGGGGGTGCGGGGCCTGTCACGGAACGTCAAAACAAACGGCCTGCCGGGGCCGCCCAAAAGTCGGGCGTGAGGGGCGCGTCCACTAATGGAACGCCTCTCGCTTCCCAGATCGAGGGCCACGTGGTCAGGAGAACCTCGTCCCTTCTGGTTGCCCTGCCGTCCCACCGGGAGCGCTGGCAGGGTGTACTTCAAACTAAGCTTAAGTGTCAAGTGTTAAGTTCCTCCTTGCCCTCGCAAGGGAAAGGCTAGGGTCAAGCTCTTCCAAATTTCCAAACACTAGAAATCGGACGTCTCAAATTAATTAATTATTTGTTAAAACATCTCAGTCGCCCGCGACCTCTCTAGCGCGGGCGTCGAACCAGTTCATTTCCGGTGCGACCGGGCCGAGTATCGGCCCGGCCGTGGCCGAAGCCGTTGATTCCGCCGTAGCACGCTAACGCGTAGGCTCACGCGCCCCTGGTCCGCCGGGGCTCCGCGGGTGTCCTACCGTGCCTGGCTTGCCGGTGCCCGGGGACGGATCTCGCTGTCTAAACATGGTAGCGCTAGGCCAGTGAGACCGCCGGGACCCACGTGCACTCACATGGTGTTCTGCGCGTGGGCGGCAGTATCAGACCGGGGCGCCCAAAGGCGCCACGCACCCAAACGCTCCCCGGCTAAAGTTCATCCTGAAAGCGCCCACATTGTGCGGACAAACCAAGTCAAGGGCCACGTGGTCAGGAGAACCACACTGTGCCTATCGGCCGGCCTCAAAGACCGAAATTGTGACGGTGTCACAAAAACCAGGATAGTGTAGGGATTAAGAATAAACCCCTGTGTGTCACACCTGGTAATCAAACCTTTGTCCCTTATGGCAATGCACTCATTTAAACACTTACAGGCCCTGTAGTGCACACATTAATTAAATTCCCTTCCCTGACAAGGACTTCGGAAGAGAACAGGCAAGAGGCCAGTTCGGGGAACCGCCGCATGGGCCGCAGCCAGCTACACCTCCGGCAGGCCTCGAGTAGCACGAGCTATGACCACGCTACAGGCCTGTGATTCAGTGGAGGGCACTGATTGGGTGGCCAAGGCTGACGTCACCGCCGCAAGGTTATATAGGGGCGTGCCGAACGACATTTTCCCTCTTGGAGATTCAGCAGTTAGTCTTGCACATCTGGCTCTTCTTACTTGCGCAGCTTCCTCTGGCAGCTCGAACTCTCTTGCGCACGTCCTTCCCTGGCTGTCTTGTGCTCTCTGCGCTTCCCTGCTTGGTTTTGGGAGGTCCCTGGTGGTCGTTGGCTCGCCATCTGTGTGGTGCTTGGAGCGGTGCTCGGTGCTGTGGTGCTGGAGCGAGGGACCTCGTGGGTGCATCGGGGCCGAACGGAGCCGTGTTGGATGGCAGACAATACCAGACGACAGATAAGGACGCACCACATTTCACAATATAACGAACGTTTTCTTTTCCTTAATTCATATTCCCTCGTCTCGTATCCGAAATCTGTGTGTGGGGACGTCCCGATTAGGATATTTATTACCGGCGCGTGCTTTTCCTGTCCCACCATCCTTGTGAATAAACCCTTATATTATTTTCTGTATATATATCTGAACGCAGTTTCCGTGTGATTGATTTAACAGGTAAGACTGCAGGGGTCTCGCGCCTCCCTCCATCCCGTGCGCTTTGGTGTAGCTTTTGTTTTTGGAGTCCGCCATTGAGTTTCGCCTCGAGAGCTAAGGCCTTCGCGATCGGCTTCCGTGACTGCCTGATTTTAATCAAAGGCGGTCGCACGACAGTATTCTCGTGCTGTCACTGAGTCACTATTTTAAATTGGTTCATTACATCCCTTTTCAATGTAGCAAGAGCCCAATAAATAGTAATAATCACTGTGACCAAATGGATAAGTGTTTACATAAATTAATGAAAGAAAGTGCATTTAACACTCAAACACATCGTGCAAAATGAGTCTGTTGGTTCCATTCATTACATCCGCCACCAAAGGTGGGTGGAGGTTATGTTTTCACCCCTGTCTGTCTGTCCATTTGTCCGTTTGTTTGTTTGTGAAAAAAATCTCGAAAAGTTGTGGACGGATTCGGACGAAATTTGGCAGAGATGTAGCGTATGTGACAAGGACGAAATGATTAGATTTTGGTGTAGATCCGCATTCGCATTCGAATCCGGCTACTATAATTTTTAAGTGATTCTTCACCATTGGGAGATGGGGCCAAAAACGATACACAGCAGTGTAGCGGCTGCCGCTGGGTGTTCACAATCGCCTTGCACCTATCAAGGACGCGGAGCGATCACCATGCCGGGCTCGTCCAGGACGCCCGGGCAGGCTCGCCCTCAACTTGCCAGGCCGCAGCCAGGACGCTGGGCCACGCCCCCTGGCGCCGGGCCTGGGCAAACCCCCTGGGTTAATAGATATATATTGCTGACCGATAAACGGGTTTTCAGAGTGCCTGAGTGTTTGATTTCAATAAAGCAACTCAGATGAATTCCAGCTTTTTGTCGCGTCCATTCTTCCGATCGACGTGGGAGCCCCAGCTCCTTCATTGGTGACCTATCGACATGGACACGGCAGTCGCCCTTAAACTGCCTACCTTCTGGGAGGCTCACGCGGCGGTTTGGTTCGCACAGGCGGAGTCCCTGTTCGCCCTGCGAGGCATCACGGCCGACGACACCCGCTTCCACCATGTGGTAGCTGCGCTCGGGTCGGCTACCGCGGCCCGCGCCCTGAGCCTCCTCGAAAGCCCGCCAGCCGCTGACAAATACGGCGCGATTAAGAAGCTTCTCCTCGATGCTTTCGCCCTCCCATCGGCGGAACGCGCACGGCGCCTGCTCGAACTGCCTGAGCTCGGCGACACGCGCCCTTCCGAGCGAATGGACTACATGCTTTCACTGCTCGGCGAGCACTCTCCGGCATTCCTGTTCCGGGAGCTGTTCCTCCGTCAGCTGCCTAACCCGGTACGCCTCGCCCTGGCAAGCACGACGATCACAGATCCCCGGGCCCTTGCCAGAGAAGCCGACAAGATCTCCGCTGCAGGACGGCGCATCGCAGCGGCGACATGGGACCCACCGCCGTCCGACGCAACAACCATGGCGCCCGAGCACCCGGCACGGTCGACGGCCGAACTGCCGACGCAATTGGCGGCCGCTCTACCGTGCCGACCACCTCCAGCACGACGACCGAGGCCTCCACCCGACCAAGCGTGGTGTTACTATCATGCCAGGTTCGGACAAAAGGCCCGGACATGCCGACCCCCGTGCACCTTCGGCAGGCCGGGAAACGGCCGGGCCGGCGTTCATTACCAGCCATGAGCGCCGGCCACACGGGCAACTTACTGTTCATCACGGATAAAGCGTCCGGACGGCGCTTCCTGTGCGACACCGGCGCCCAACTGAGCGTCATACCCGCCTCTGACCAGGACAGGCAATCCGCGGTTTGCGGCCCCTCCTTGGTTGCGGCCAACGGATCGACTATCCGCACCTTCGGCCCGCGCAACGTCACCCTCTGCTTCGGCGGCCAACGCTTTGCTTGGACGTTTGTAACCGCCAACGTGCCCATGGCTCTGCTAGGCGCCGACTTCCTCTGCGCACACGGACTGCTGGTGGACGTCCAACGGCGTCGTTTAATCAACGCTGAAACCTTCAGCTCCCTGGTATGCACATTGAGCAGCTCCGCGCCGACCGAGCTGGCATGCACCGTCCCGGCGGCGAACGAGTTTGCTCGCCTGCTCACGGAGTTCCCGGCCCTCACGCGGCCGACGTTTTCGGCCGTCGCAGTACGGCATGGGATCGAGCACCACATACCAACCACGGGCCCGCCGGTCTACGCCAGGGCCCGCCGCCTCGACCCAGCCAAGCTCGCCGTAGCGAAGGCCGAATTCGACGCGTTGGAGCACCTCGGCATCGTGCGGCGCTCCGATAGCGCGTGGGCCTCGCCACTGCACATCGTGCCAAAGCCGGGGGGTGGATGGCGCCCGTGTGGCGACTACCGCCGTCTCAATGACGCTACCACCCCCGACAGGTACCCGATCCCGCATATCCAAGACTTCTCCGCCCGTCTGGCGGGACGGGTCATTTTTTCGAAAATTGATCTCATACGGGGATATCACCAGGTACCTGTCAGGGCGGCCGACGTCCCTAAAACGGCAGTCATCACGCCGTTCGGCTTATTCGAATTCTTGCGGATGCCGTTTGGTCTCAAGAACGCGGCTCAGGCGTTCCAGCGCTTGATGGACGGCGTGCTGCGTGACCTGCCGTTCCTTTTCGTTTACCTGGACGACATCCTCGTCGCCAGCACGTCCCGGGCCGAGCACCTCCTCCACCTCCGAACACTGTTCGGGCGCCTCAGCGAGCACGGCCTCATCGTCAACCCGGCCAAATGCCACTTCGGCACGACGGCCGTTGATTTTTTGGGCCACCACATCACCAAGAACGGGGCCGTGCCGCTGCCAACCAAGGTCGAGGCCATCACCACGTTCCCGCGTCCCCGCACCATAAAGGCCCTGCAGGAATTCCTGGGAATGGTGAATTTTTATCACCGCTTCGTGCCCCGCGCTGCTCAACTCATGCGGCCCCTCTACGAAGCCCTCCGGGGCAAGCCGGCCAAGCACGACATCGCCTGGTCCGCAGCAATGGATGCGGCCTTCCAACGCTCAAAGCGGGCCCTCGCCGACGCAACACTGCTCGCTCACCCGGTGCTCAACGCTCCCATCGCCCTCACCACGGATGCCTCCGACTACGCGGTGGGCGCCGTACATGAGCAATGGGTGAACGGGGTTTGGCAGCCACTCGCTTTTTTCAGCCGGCAGCTCCGGCCGAACGAGCTCAAATACAGCACGTTTGACCGGGAGCTCCTCGGTCTACACCTGGCCGTCCGCCATTTCCGCCACCTCCTGGAGGGCCGACCTTTCACGGCGTTCGTCGACCACAAGCCGTTGGTTTACGCCATGGCCAAGGTCACGGAGCCATGGTCGGCCCGCCAACAGCGCCACCTCTCCGCCGTGTCGGAGTTTACCACGGACATCCGGCACGTCGCCGGCAAAAACAACGCCGTGGCCGACTGTCTTTCCCGGGCCAGCGCGAACGCGGTCCACCTGGGCGTGGATTTTGCGCTTATGGCGGCGGACCAAACCACCGACACCACGGTGCAAGCCCTCCGGGCGGCGGACACGGGCCTCCGCCTGGCCGACATCCCCTGCGCGGACACTGTCCTGCTCTGCGACGTCTCCCAAGGCCAGCCTCGCCCCATCGTGCCCGTCACCTGGCAACGCCTATCTTCGCCTCCCTCCACGGCCTTTCCCACCCGGGCCGGAAAGCTTCCCAGAAGCTGGTGTCGGCGCGTTTCGTCTGGCACGGCCTTCGTCGGGACGTCCGCGATTGGACCAGCACCTGCACGGCCTGCCAACGGGCCAAGGTCCACCGACACACCCAGGCCCCGCTGGCACCTTTCACCGTGCCCGAACGACGTTTCGACCACGTCAACGTGGATCTGGTGGGCCCCCTCCCCCCGTCACGGGGGTTCACACACCTGCTCACCATGGTGGACAGGACCACCAGGTGGCCGGAGGCTGTTCCCCTCGTCTCCACCACCACCGCCGACGTGGCGCAGGCTTTCATCGCCACCTGGGTCGCCCGCTTCGGCGCACCGGCGGACATCTCGTCAGACCGCGGTCCACAGTTCACCTCCGAGCTGTGGGGCGCGGTCGCCCGCAACCTGGGGGTCAAGCTCCACCGTACTACGGCCTACCACCCCCAAGCAAACGGGTTGTGCGAGCGATTCCACCGCTCCATGAAGGCCGCGCTCATGGCCGGCCTTCAAGACGGCGGTTGGGCCGACCGGCTGCCGTGGGTCCTTTTGGGCCTTCGCACGGCCCCCAAGGAGGACCTCCAGGCATCCACCGCCGAGCTTGTCTATGGCCAGGTGCTACGCGTCCCGGGCGAATTCGTGCCCGACGCTACCAGTCCCTGGTCCGCAGCTCACCAGCGCTCGGACCTCCAGGAGGCCGCCCGACGGTTTGCCCCCGTGCCAACATCCCACCACGGTGACCCCCAGTCCTACGTCCCCCCAGCACTCCGCACAGCGGAGTATGTTTTTGTGCGTCACGACGCACATCGGTGGCCACTCCAGCCGCCGTACGACGGGCCCTTCCGGGTGCTGCGACGGGACGACAAGTCGTTCGTCATCGACATCGGCGGCAGGTCGGACCGGATTGCAGTGGACCGCCTCAAGCCGGCGCACGTGGACGTCGACCACCCACCACGGGTGGCCCTTCCGCCGCGGCGAGGCCTCCCCCCGTCCACGGTGCCCCCCACTCGACCGCCCACCACCTCACCGGACCCCCTCCCACGACCCGCCAGGGGTCGCTTCGGCCGGGTCATCAGGACCCCCCTCAAATTGACCCTGCCGGTGCAAGTCGATTCTGGGGGGACGTGTGTAGCGGCTGCCGCTGGGTGTTCACAATCGCCTTGCACCTATCAAGGACGCGGAGCGATCACCATGCCGGGCTCGTCCAGGACGCCCGGGCAGGCCCGCGCTCAACTTGCCAGGCCTCGGTCGGGACGCCCGGGCATGCCCGGGCATGCCCGGGCAGGCTCGCCCTCAACTTGCCAGGACGCTGGGCCACGCCCCCTGGCGCCGGGCCTGGGCAAACCCCCTGGGTTAATAGATATATATTGCTGACCGATAAACGGGTTTTCAGAGTGCCTGAGTGTTTGATTTCAATAAAGCAACTCAGATGAATTCCAGCTTTTTGTCGCGTCCATTCTTCCGATCGACGTGGGAGCCCCAGCTCCTTCAGCAGGATATTTGAAAAAGTTGTGGACGGGTTTGGACAAAACTTGGTGGCCTGGTTGGGTGTCTGACAAGGACGATTCGGTTTGATTTTGGTGAATATATGAATATGGATTCGGATATGAAATTTATTTAATTTTATAAGTGATTCTTCACCATTGGGAGATGGGGCCAAAAACGATACTTAGCAGGATATCTCAAAAAGTTATGGATGGGATTGGACGAAATCTGGTGGACAGGTTGTGTGTGTGACAAGGAAGAATCGATTCAATTTTGGTGAAGATCTGGATCCGTATCCGGCTCGTATAATTTTTTACGTGAATCTTCACCATTGAGTGATATGGCCAACCAGGCGGAGGTCTGCTCTCTACTGAGTGCCGTTCTAGTTTTAGATTGTGGTTGATCTAGACTTGGAAATGGTGGTGGAATTGGCAGAGGGTTGATGGGGGAATTGGACAAAATATGGTGGTTCAATTACGCCTGGGATTGGGAAAGAGATGGTGGTACATGAGTTCGGTATGCACATACTTGTGAGCTGGCCAGTTGAAGAGCTCTTGGTGAGATTGTGTAGTTTTAAAGGGTTTAATAATGTGAATCATAATATTGTATCTATTAGCTGAGTATGTACACACCTTATGTGTGGGTAGAGTTTGCGCATTACTTGCTGCAAAAAGTATTGTCTGTGTTTTGCAAGAAGACAATATATGTTTGTGTGGCGTGTGTGTCTAAAAGGTTTAAGATGGTGTAAGGGTATAATGGGGCCAATAGTAGTTGGTGCCTGATGGGTCCTAGGAGTCGAAAGTGTCTAATCTCTAAAGGATGTAAATGTCTAAGGGGTCTAAAGGTGGCGAAAGGGAGCTAAAGTGTCTGAAAAGGTTTAAGTAGTCTAAAGAGTCTGAATGTCTATAAGCTCTAAACTAAAGGGTCAAGGGTCCAAGGAGTATAATGGGGTCTAAAGATGTCTATCATGTCTAAAGGTTCTGAAGGGTATTAACTATTAAGATATAAGGGTCTGAAGGGAGTCAAGGGGACTTAAAGGGGTGTAAAATCAATAGGGTATAAAAGGTCGAAATGGTTAAGGGGTAACAAGGGTCGAAAGAGTCTTATAAAGGTCTTAGGGGTCTTAAATGGTTTCAGAGTTATTAAGGTTGGATCAATAGGGTCTCAAGGTGTTTCGGGATCTAAGGGGTCTTCAGGATGCAAATGTCTCACGGCGTCTGAAGGGTCAAAGGGGTCTTAAAGGCTCTTCAAAGGTCTAAGGGGTCTCGGCAGTCTAAAGTGTCTCAAGGTTTAAAAGGTACGTTCGAATGGTACGTAATTAATAGACGAAGTCACGGTGCAACTGGCATTCGAACAGTACGTAATTAATAGACATATGGTCATGTGAATTCGTGGCTGTACATACACTTGTTCCATTATATATAAATTATAAATGGGGTCCACGTTGTGATGATGGTCTTTTCTTAGTTCAGGAAGCAGTTCGCACCAAGCATCACACTCTGTATCAAAATAATCTTGCAGATAAACTGTGCAGCATATATATTTGACCTATCTGTTTGTCTGCTTGTCTATGAGCAGGATATTGTTGTAACTGTCGTGATAATGCAATGAGTGTACAATATAATGTCCTGGAAAAATTTTTCGTGCACATTTAAAGAGGATTATAAGGTTTCCTCCCAGCCAAAGTTGGTCTTGGTTGCACAAGCCTAGCACATTAGAGGTTGATGTGCGTTGCAACCACACTTTGCATCACATGTGGCAGGGCCATGCAAGAACAGCAATCCGAGCTTGTAGGCCCAATATATGAATTTTCTCCTCTCTCACACCTCCTCTAATTCTTCTTCTTCCTCTTTAAAGGCCACAATTATTGCATGTTCTTGTGGGGTTGGCTGGGGGAAGATTGACCCAAGTCTTTCACAAACTTGCTGGTGAGGACTGATGTTCGACTCAGGTTAGGGCAGGACGCTATCGGATCTACTCTTCCTGGAGGATGCTATCTGATCTTAACACCCACCAACTAACGCCATTAAATGGGACGACCATTCAACATCCAGCTGAGGGATGGTACACACATTGATGAATCACCATGCCTGTGAAACACCAGGATGACAGTTTATAGCTGGGTCGGGATTTGAACCCAGGCTAGACAGCTTGGAGGTGAGTGTGGATCCGTCTCGGACTCTCGGCCATCCTGCCAGCACAGATAGACAGACGAGCTTGATAAATGTGTTTTACATTATGTTCGAGAATACATCAGGACTGATCTATCACAAGGAAAGGTATCGGTTGTGGAAGTTACACGGGAGCTCCAATAAAGCAGATTTACAAGGAAAAAGGATTAATTGATTAATTCTAATTTAGGGTAACTGAGACCGCAGGTGCATATTAAAGAGGCATCTGAGATCCAAAATTGTTTTTGTCCCCCGTCGCACCGCGGAGCGAAAGGGGGACCATGGTTTTCCCCTGCGTCCGAGAGTGCGTGCGGGCGTGCATGCGAACGTGCGTGCGTGCGTCCGTGCATGCATGCGTGCGTGCGTAAGCGAAGGATCGAATTCTAATTTGGTGTGTGGGTGCAACCCACGTCAAAATCCAAGATGGCCGCCGCCACGTATGTCTGACGCCATGTATGTCTGAACCTTGAGTGGAATATCTTGAAAAATAAGCGAACTACCAACTTCTAATCTGGTGTGTGGGTGTATCCAGGCATAAGAACCACCTTTGGAGGCCATTTTCCCCACAGAGCAGAGGTTGGCCTTTTTCGGGCACCGTGGTCCCCTTTTTGAAGCAATGCTTTATGGCCAGATGCCCTTCCTGCCACCAACCCTGTTAGTCGCCTCTTACGACACACAGGGAATTACCAGTAAACTGGTACTCAATATGCCGCCCTTGGAAGGATGACAGGCTGAGTCAACCCCCCTGGTGTTAATTCAACGATTGACCGGGATTCGAACCCAGGATCCTAGGATCCCAAGCCGGCACCCTAACCGCTAAAGCAACACCAGGCTTATCCAGGCATAAGGAAGAACGCTATTGAAAATTGGGTCGCCACGTCAAAATCCAAGATGGCCGCCTTGCGTCTTCCACTTTGTCAACTCATCACTTCAACGACGGGGGACCTAGGCGTAACGCTTGTTTACACCTATGGTGTAATTCTTCATCTTGAACTGTTGGGATGTGAAAACTTTTTGTCGTCCTTTCTGTTTCAACAACAGAAACGCTTTTCATGTGGCATACTGACTGTGTAAGCATAACGTGACACACATGTATAAGCGTAACACAAGGGAGACAGGTGACAGTTCACAGGTATTATTCCAGTGTTTACTCAATCATGGTGTGAGTGAGCCTTGCTGTCTCGGTGATATTTTTTACGTGTAAAATCTACAGTAGCTCTTATTTCTACCTTCTTCCTATTTGCCTCCACCACCGAAGGTGGATGGAGGTTACGTTTTCACCCATGTCTGTCTGCCTGTAAGAAGGATATCTCAAAAAGTTGTGGACAGATTCAGACGAAATTTTGTGGACAGGTTGGGTGTGTGACAAAGACGAATTGACTAGATTTGGGTGAATATCCAGATCCAGATGCGGGATTTTGTCAGTGATTCTTCACCATCAAGAGATAGGGCCAAAAAACAACATATAGCATGATATCTCAAAAAGTTATGAACGAGTCATGACAAAACTTGGTATAGTCCAAGTTTTACGGTATTTTCCTGTTTGGAATGACTTTCAATTTTGTTTGACGATCAGACAAGCAGACAGAGTAAAATCTTTTTTTTTTGTTTTTTTTACACAAGACCGAGGCTCGTGCAAGAGCTAACATTAATGACAAGAAAAACAAAACAAAAACAAAAAAACGGACACACGACGAAATAAAGGGAGTGGGAGACAAGATGGGGAGAGAGGGGGAAGCACACAAGTACAACATTTGAGAGCAGGGACATCGGGAGATCTGTGGGAGGTAGAGGGATTGAGGGGAGGAGGCGTGGGAATGGGGGTGGGGGTGGGAGAGGTAAAAAACACACAGACACAGCTAGGACTTCCAGGAAAGAAGTCGGTATTTCAGAAAAGTGGATCTGGGGTGAATTAACGGGGGTAGAAAAGATCAAGGTTTTGGATGGGGGAAGATAAGAGATGGTGGTGAACAGCTGTTTTAAAGACCTGGAGGGAGGAGTGGGATTGAAGAGAGTGAGGGAGATTGTTCCAGAGGCGGGAGAAAAGAGGAATGAAGGAGTGAAGGTGAGCAGAGAGTCTTGATTTTGGCAATTTCACCAGAAGAGGGTTGCTGGCAGATCTTGTGCGACCTGGAGGAATATTTGGGGGACAGAGCACAGACAGGGCTGGGGGGGCAAGGCTGGAGAGGAGTCGGTAGAAGACGGAAAGACCACCAACCTGCCTGCGGTGAGTGAGTGAAAGGCCCTTGTAGTTAGCTTCAACGCGGGAGATTCCAATGATTCTGAACGCTTTGGTTTCAACAGCGTGAAGACGAGCTAGGTGTGAGGCAGGAGCACCGGCCCAGAGGGGAGAGCAGTATTCCACATTGAGCTGCGGATGAAAGCCTTGTATGTGGTGAGGAGCTCAGGTGTGCCAAGGAAGGACTTCGCACGACGGAGGATGCCCAGTCGGCGACTGGCTTTGGAGGCCAGCTTGGAAATGTGGTTTTCCCAGGAAGGATCGTGGCAGATTGTGAGACCCAAGAGATTGAGTGACAGAACTTCTTGGAGAGGATTGTTGAGAAAGTAAATTGGAGGGTTGTCCAGACGGTCTTTTCGAAGAGATTAATCACCATCAATCATTAAATTAATTATCTCACTCTTGTCTGTGCATGCGCGATCGGGACAAATTCAGAGCCAAAGTACTGCTAAACTGCAGGTTCCTTTCCCGATTCGTGTTCTGATTCATGTTCAAGATAACATTCAATTGGAATGAAGTTGTTCCTCTATCATAAACTGATATTCGGGGACAGATAGACAGACAGAAGTTAACCAATTGCTTAAAACTTAACCCTGTTTTTCGCTTCGCGTATGCAGGGTAAATATTCTTTGGAGATGTATTTGTCGTGAACAAGATGTTTAATGTGACCACTATTATTCCAACGCACTTCCTCAAACCGGGGGATCAAACGATTCACTACTCTGCGGCACTAGTCCTCAAGTATATTACAAAAATCCACAGGTTATACTCTAAGCTCCTCGGGAATTTGTGCTCTTTGTGTATAGACTTGCTTCTTCAAATTCTCCCATGGAAAATAATCACGAGTTTAATTCAGAGCTTGGAGCAGATGACGTCATTCCACATTGGTGCCTGTCTGGACACTTCAGCAAAATGTCGTGATCTTCAAGAGTTTCATGGATAAAGGACAACTCGAGCATTTTGGGAAGTGCCACCATTCCATGTGAACCATTGTGTTCCCAGCCCTCATTCCATAATAGCGGTGAAGTCTTTATGAAACGTGGCATGCATGGTACCAGATCGCACCAGCTATTCGTTTTATGAATGTTGTGCTGTTGATATCGCCATATCCTAAAATGCACTGAACAGTTCTGCAACAAGTATTTTTTTTAAAGCACATTCCGATGCGCCTTGCTAACAATCTTGTTTATGATCCTGTGAAGAAAATAAAAAAATACCAGAGGATTGGGGAATAGCAAGTCTAAAACACCCAAAGATATAATGTTTTTAGATTTTAGAATTTTTAAAATTGTTTTTAGAATTTTAGAGCAGATTATTTGAGAAAGGACCCAGAGATTCTAATTATTTTGGATATTAAGAATTTTTAGAATTAAAAATCGAGAGATTTATTTAAGAAAGGACCCAGAGATTCTAATTATTTTGGATATTAAGAATTTTTAGAACTAAAAATTTAGAGATTTATTTAAGAAAGGACCCAGAGATTCTAATTATTTTGGATATTAAGAATTTTTAGAATTAAAAATTTAGAGATTTATTTAAGAAAGGACCCAGAGATTCTAATTATTTTGGATATTAAGAATTTTTAGAATTAAAAATTTAGAGATTTATTTAAGAAAGGACCCAGAGATTCTAATTATTTTGGATATTAAGAATTTTTAGAATTAAAAATTTTAGAGATTTATTTAAGAAAGGACCCAGAGATTCTAATTATTTTGGATACTAAGAATTTTTAGAATTAAAAATGAGAGATTTATTTAAGAAAGGACCCAGAGATTCTAATTATTTTGGATATTAAGAATTTTTAGAATTAAAAATTTAGAGATTTATTTAAGAAAGGACCCAGAGATTCTAATTATTTTGGATATTAAGAATTTTTAGAATTAAAAATCTAGAGATTTATTTAAGAAAGGACCCAGAGATTCTAATTATTTTGGATATTAAGAATTTTTAGAATTAAAAATCGAGAGATTTATTTAAGAAAGGACCCAGAGATTCTAATTATTTTGGATATTAAGAATTTTTAGAACTAAAAATTTAGAGATTTATTTAAGAAAGGACCCAGAGATTCTAATTATTTTGGATATTAAGAATTTTTAGAACTAAAAATTTAGAGATTTATTTAAGAAAGGACCCAGAGATTCTAATTATTTTGGATATTAAGAATTTTTAGAATTAAAAATTTTAGAGATTTATTTAAGAAAGGACCCAGAGATTCTAATTATTTTGGATATGAAGAATTTTTAGAATTAAAAATTTAGAGATTTATTTAAGAAAGGACCCAGAGATTCTAATTATTTTGGATACTAAGAATTTTTAGAATTAAAAATGAGAGATTTATTTAAGAAAGGACCCAGAGATTCTAATTATTTTGGATATTAGGAATTTTTAGAATTAAAAATTTAGAGATTTATTTAAGAAAGGACCCAGAGATTCTAATTATTTTGGATATGAAGAATTTTTAGAACTAAAAATTTAGAGATTTATTTAAGAAAGGACCCAGAGATTCTAATTATTTTGGATATTAAGAATTTTTAGAATTAAAAATTTAGAGATTTATTTAAGAAAGGACCCAGAGATTCTAATTATTTTGGATATTAAGAATTTTTAGAATTAAAAATTTAGACATTTATTTAAGAAAGGACCCAGAGATTCTAATTATTTTGGATATTAAGAATATTTAGAATTAAAATTTTAGAGAGATTTATTTAAGAAAGGACCCAGAGATTCTAATTATTTTGGATATTAAGAATATTTAGAATTAAAATTTTAGAGAGATTTATTTAAGAAAGGACCCAGAGATTCTAATTATTTTGGATACTAAGAATTTTTAGAATTAAAAATGTAGACATTTATTTAAGAAAGGACCCAGAGATTCTAATTATTTTGTATATTAACAATTTTTAGAATCAAAATTTTGGAGAGATTTATTTAAGAAAGGACCCAGAGAGGTATCAGAGAACAACAGACCTGCTCGTTTAACTTCAGTTGTAGGGAAGATGTTAGAAATGTTAATCAGGTTTCAGATAGGAATCCGTTTAGTAAAATTTAAACAATTTAAGGGCAGTCAGCATTGACTTGGCAAAGGGAGGTCATGTTAAATTTTTATTGGAATTCTATGAAGTAGTTTTTGATTGTGTGGATTAGGGAAGTGCGGTGCATGTAGTGTATCTCGACTTTCAGAAGACATTTGGTAGGTGAGTTTCAAGCTTTGGTAAGAAAGACAAGATGAATCGAGTAGTGAGCTGCATTGAAAGATGGATTAGTGAAAGGAAACAAACAGTTACTGTGAGTTTGAGGATGTCTGGCTGGGAAGTAGCAGGTAATCAGGTAAATATAAAATCAGTACTCGCATCATTATTTATAATTCACATCAATGATTTGAACAGTTTAGTTTAGTGGTGGATTATTATCAAGTTTGCATATTATACAAAGCTATTTGCAGATATCAGAGGGTAAGGTGGCATGGTTGATCTGATTTAGCAACGTTTAATTACCCTTGCCAAAGGAAATGTTATTCCATTTGGGTCCATAGGGCTTTGTTTTATTTGTTTTTTTGTCGGCAAATGTGCCAACGCAGACCACAATTTTTACACGTTATTCTTTTTTAAACCGAGTACCTCTATAAAGTATGCACAATTAGAATGTGAGTATATCTATAAAGTATGCACAATTAGAATGTGAGTACCTCTATAAAGTATGTACAATTAGAATGTGAGTACCTCTATAAAGTATGTACAATTAGAATGTGAGTACCTCTATAAAGTATGTACAATTAGAATGTGAGTACCTCTATAAAGTATGCACAATTAGAATGTGAGTACCTCTATAAAGTATGCACAATTAGAATGTGAGTACCTCTATAAAGTATGCACAATTAGAATGTGAGTATATCTATAAAGTATGTACAATTAGAATGTGAGTTCCTCTATAAAGTATGCACAATTAGAATGTGCGTATATCTATAAAGTATGCACAATTAGAATGTGAGTACCTCTATAAAGTATGCACAATTAGAATGTGAGTACCTCTATAAAGTATGTACAATTAGAATGTGAGTATATCTATAAAGTATGTACAATTAGAATGTGAGTTCCTCTATAAAGTATGCACAATTAGAATGTGAGTACCTCTATAAAGTATGCACAATTAGAATGTGAGTTCCTCTATAAAGTATGCACAATTAGAATGTGAGTACCTCTATAAAGTATGTACAATTAGAATGTGAGTATATCTATAAAGTATGTACAATTAGAATGTGAGTTCCTCTATAAAGTATGCACAATTAGAATGTGAGTATATCTATAAAGTATGCACAATTAGAATGTGAGTTCCTCTATAAAGTATGCACAATTAGAATGTGCGTATATCTATAAAGTATGCACAATTAGAATGTGAGTACCTCTATAAAGTATGCACAATTAGAATGTGAGTTCCTCTATAAAGTATGTACAATTAGAATGTGAGTATATCTATAAAGTATGTACAATTAGAATGTGAGTTCCTCTATAAAGTATGCACAATTAGAATGTGAGTACCTCTATAAAGTATGCACAATTAGAATGTGAGTACCTCTATAAAGTATGCACAATTAGAATGTGAGTTCCTCTATAAAGTATGCACAATTAGAATGTGAGTACCTCTATAAAGTATGTACAATTAGAATGTGAGTATATCTATAAAGTATGTACAATTAGAATGTGAGTTCCTCTATAAAGTATGCACAATTAGAATGTGAGTACCTCTATAAAGTATGCACAATTAGAATGTGAGTTCCTCTATAAAGTATGCACAATTAGAATGTGAGTACCTCTATAAAGTATGTACAATTAGAATGTGAGTATATCTATAAAGTATGTACAATTAGAATGTGAGTTCCTCTATAAAGTATGCACAATTAGAATGTGAGTATATCTATAAAGTATGCACAATTAGAATGTGAGTACCTCTATAAAGTATGCACAATTAGAATGTGAGTACCTCTATAAAGTATGTACAATTAGAATGTGAGTATATCTATAAAGTATGTACAATTAGAATGTGAGTTCCTCTATAAAGTATGCACAATTAGAATGTGCGTTCCTCTGGAAAGTATGCACAATTAGAATGTGAGTACCTCTATAAAGTATGCACAATTAGAATGTGAGTATATCTATAAAGTATGCACAATTAGAATGTGAGTTCCTCTAAAAAGTATGCACAATTAGAATGTGAGTACCTCCATAAAGTATGCACAATTAGAATGTGAGTATATCTATAAAGTATGTCCAATTACAATGTGAGTACCTCTATAAAGTATGCACAATTAGAATGTGAGTTCCTCTATAAAGTATGTACAATTAGAATGTGAGTACCTCTATAAAGTATGTACAATTAGAATGTGAGTACGTCTATACAGTATGTACAATTAGAATGTGAGTTCCTCTATAAAGTATGTACAATTAGAATGTGAGTACCACTATAAAGTATGCACAATTAGAATGTGAGTTTATCCATAAAGTATGCACAATTAGAATGTGAGTACCTCTATAAAGTATGCACAATTAGAATGTGAGTATATCTATGTAACGAACTCAAGCAGACTCCATCGTGCCGGAAGCGGAAAGCGCGTTTATTGACGCGGTGATGATTCACTCGTGTCTGACGAATAAGCGCGTCCGATAAACCACAACAACAATGCAAATACAAGTCAGAATAATACGTTACATCCTCCTTTCTTTCAAGGAAGCCACTTTAAAGGAAACCAGCAAAGCAAATAACTCTATAAAGTAAAACTTACAATGAATTAATTAACAAACAGCATCACATTCAGATCACGTGAATCAATTGATTTAAATTTAAAGATCCAGACGTCTGGGAGGGTTAACCGCTCTGCCGCTCCTTGTGATGAACTTGGTATTTCTGGGAGATGCAGTGGCTCGAGGCGATGACACTGTTGGGAGACTTTGGGATTCAGATGCTTGCTCACTTGGACTTGGGGACTTGCAGCAGTTCCCCACTGGGGTGTCCTGTTGAGTGGTGGGATCAGGGAAGTCCCTCATGTCCTGGGAAGAGTAAAAGCGAGAGAGTGGCTGACTTCCCACCGGGCCAACATTGGCTGAATGAGGCACTCTGCGGAGATGGAGCCTGTTACGCCGGTACACATTGTTTGGGGTCCTCAGCAAATATGACCGGGGGCTGTTGTGGCGCGCCTCAACTACAGCCGGAATCCAATGCCTGGCCTCCGGGTTTGGCAACATCCTAACACTGTCTCCCGGCTGGAGCGGTGGCAAATCTGACATAGATGGCTTGTCATGATAGTATTTTTGTTTCTCCTTCTGTGTGACAAGGCGTGATCTCACAAGGTGATGGTCATACCGCGCAGGCATGAGAAGAGTGCGGTTGCAAGGCAGTGTGTTTCTGGGGCGTCTTCCCATTAGGAGCTGAGCCGGGGACAAGTTTATTCCTTCAAGTGGAGTGGTGCGGTAGTCTAGCAGGGCTAAGTACTTATCTGCTGACTTCTTCCAGAGCCTTTTCACTGTCTGGATCGCTCTTTCTGCCTCTCCATTGGCACGTTGGTGCTTGGGGGACACAATGTCGTGAGTTATGCCATATTCTTTGCAAAACTGAGAAAATTCCTCTGACGTGTACTGACTTCCGGAATCGCTTCGCAGCTTCTCTGGAATACCATGTCGACAAAACTGCTGCTTGAGAGCTTCGATTACAGAGCGAGCTGTAATGTCCTTGAGGCAATCCACCTCCACAAACTTGGAGTAATAATCGACCGTGAGCAAATACTGCTTTGATTCGAAGTCAAAAACGTCGCTTCCAACTTCGATGAATGGAAGATCAGGCATGTAAGTCGGCAAGAGAGGCTCCCGTTGCTGAGCGCTTTGATACTCTGCACACTTGCAACAATTCCGTACAGTTTCTTCGATGTCAGAGTTCATTGAGGGCCAATACATGACCTCGCGAGCACGCTGCTTACACTTGTTCACTCCGAGGTGCGATTCATGAATCAAGCTCAGCATTCTGGGTCTGAGGCTTGGCGGGATGACAAGGCGCATGCCTTTGTAGACAACACTGTCTGAGACTGCCAATTGCGTTCTGGAGTCAAAGTACGGACGGACCTGTGCTGGGACTTCCTTTCGGGAGTCAGGCCATCCACTTGCAATGACACCGCAGAGAAGGCTCATTTGACTCAGAGTAGCTTCCTGGATTTCGAGGTATTTCCCACTCGTGATCGCAAGGAACTGGAACATGTTCACAGGCTCAAGGTCTTTCCCAGCTTCTGAGTCGGTGTCCGGTAGAGGTGCACGGGACAATGTGTCGGGGAGCACCATCTCAGAACCCCGGCAGTAGTTAACCTCCAAGTCATACCGTTGAAGCTTGAGCAACATACGCTGTAAACGCATGGGAGAAGATAGGAGAGGCTTCTTGAAGATTTCCTCAAGGGGTTTATGGTCATTATATACCACTACTGATTTTCCAAAGATATAGTAGTGAAATGCTTCTGTTGCATGGACGATTGAGAGCATTTCCTTCTCAATCATAGCGTAGCGATACTCAGTATCGGTCATACTGTGTGATGTGAACGCTATAGGGTTGCCATTCTGGAGCAAACAGGCTCCTACAGCGTTTTGGCTGGCATCGGCTTGTATTTCAACTGGCTGACTTGCATCGTAGTACTGAAGGACCGGGGCCGAAATACATGCTTGCTTCAGCTTCTTGAAGGACAGCTCCTGAGCTGACTGCCAGGAGAACTCCACGTCTGCCTTGCAGAGATCACGGAGAGGCTTGCTTGTGTCACTTAGGTTGGGAATAAACTTCCCTAAATACTGAACGAATCCAAGGAAACGCTTGACGCGTTGTTTGTCTGTTGGACGTGGCATTTTCTCAACTGCCTTCGTCTTGAATGGATCTGGTAGCACTCCTTCTGCAGTAAGCAGGTGGCCTACATAAGGGACTGAGGTTTGCCGGATGAGGCATTTTCGGAAGTTTAGTTGCAGGTTATAACTTGTAGCTCGTTGCATAACTCGCTTCAGTACACAGTCGTGGTGGGTGATGTCACGACCAGCAACTAAAATGTCATCCATTACCGCTGTTGCCCATTCTATCCCTTCTAGCATCTGGTCCATGATTCGCTGGAATATCTCCGGCGAGCACCTCAATCCATAAGGGAGACGCAGCCAGCGGTATCTCCCTACAGGTGTATTGAACGTGGTCAAGAATGAAGAAGGCTCGTCAAGGCGAATTTGCATGAACCCACTGCGGGCGTCAAGCACAGAAAATACTTTGGCTCCAGGGATTTGAGCTAAAACTTCCTGAACAGTTCTCATTGGGTAGTGCTCACGTTTTGTGCACTTGTTTAAGTCTTTGGGGTCTATACAGATGCGGACTTTGCCGTTGCGAAGAGCTACTACCATGGAACTCACCCACTCAGTCGGTCGTTCTACCTTCGCGATGTGACCTTCGGTGACCATCTCTTGTAGCTTGTCAACTATTTGCTCTCTCAATGCTGCAGGCTGTCTGCGAGGAGCGTGAACTACTCCCTGTGACCCTTCTACAAGCTTGATCCGATAAGTTCCGGGAAGAGTTCCAGTTGTCTTGGCAACTTCTGGAAACTCAGAGATTACTGCTTCCTGAGACACATTGACTAGAGGCTGAACAAGAGACAACTTATCGAGCTTGACAATGAGGCCTAGGGCTTCCGAGGTAGCGCCTGACATTACATTCTCCTGATCGAGGTCAATGACCTCAAAACTGGCTCTAACGGTCTTGTTTTTGTGAGAGAGAGGGAGTGTCACGGTACCGACAGGATGGATAGTATGGTTCGAGTATGTTTTAAGAACTTTATGCGACGATTGTAGATCGCCTGCGAGGTGCTGGACTAACTGGTAGTCGTTGAGTGTTAGTGTGTTGCACCTTGCACCCGTGTCAATCCGGAACCGAGTCGGCTGACCCAGCAACGTGACGGTCTGTGCCCACTTGTCATGAGTAGCCATATTGATGCTTGGTTGTAGAGCGGAGATCCTTAAAATTTCAGATTCCTTGACGAGTTCTTGAGGAAGATCTACATGATCTAGACTGGTCTCCTCATCAAGGGACTTTAGGTCGCGCAGTCTCTTCCGACACGCCGCAAACCAGTGACCAGGCTTCTTGCAGTAGGAGCAGCTAGAATTAATTGCTGGACACTTGGCTTGCCTGTGCACTGACTGGCCACATTTGCTGCAGGGACCGTCATTCCGAAACCGATTCTCAGCTTTGAACAGCTCGGTGGCTTGTGTATGCCTATCAGGCTTGCTCTTACAACGTTGAGTCTGGTGCTGAGTTCGTTCGTTTTCAGATCTGAGGGCTGAGATGAGAGCATCTTCATCTCGGACTATTCTCATATGTTTCTGCGAGAGCTCTAGCTGTTGGCCAATTTCTATAGCTTTAGCTAGTGAGAGCTCCTCACCCCTATCGAGTAATTTCTCTTGGACCCTCTTATCATGGCTGCCATCAATGATGCAATCGACGATTATGTCGTCTGGGTCTTGGTAATCGCAATCCATGAGAATTATCCTCAGATCTTTTATGAAATGATCAAAAGACTCACCACTCCGCTGGCGCCTTTGTTTCAGTCGGTGTCTGGCAACTCTTTTGTTCTTTCTGGGCTGCACATAGTTCTGGAATTTGTTCAGCACTTCCTGCGGGTCGTCTTTCTCTCCTTCCTCCCAAGATAGAGTTTGGTAGATTTGACGACCTTGTTCGCCGATCCACGTTCCGAGCCATCCTGCTTGACGAGGCTTCGTTATGTCTGCGAGCGGCCCTGACAAGACAAAACTGACGTGATTTCTGAACCGGCAAAACTCCTGGTAGAGATCCAGACTCTCCCAGTCGATCGAGGGATGATCAAAGTTCGGAGATGCCATATTTATGGAGACGAATGGCGGCTTATGGCGTGAATATCAACGAACTTCTGACACCATGTAACGAACTCAAGCAGACTCCATCGTGCCGGAAGCGGAAAGCGCGTTTATTGACGCGGTGATGATTCACTCGTGTCTGACGAATAAGCGCGTCCGATAAACCACAACAACAATGCAAATACAAGTCAGAATAATACGTTACAATCTATAAAGTATGTACAATTAGAATGTGAGTACATCTATACAGTATGTACAATTAGAATGTGAGTTCCTCTATAAAGCATGTACAATTAGAATGTGAGTACCCCTATAAAGTATGTACAATTACAATATGAGTATGTCTATACAGTATGGACAATTAGAATGTGAGTACGTCTATACAGTATGTACAATTAGAATGTGAGTTCCTCTATAAAGCATGTACAATTAGAATGTGAGTACCTCTATAAAGTATGCACAATTAGAATGTGAGTTCCTCTATAAAGCATGTACAATTAGAATGTGAATACCTCTATAAAGTATGTACAATTACAATATGAGTATGTCTATAAAGGATGTACAATTAGAATGTGAGTATGTCTATAAAGTATGTACAATTACAATGTGAGTACATCTATAAAGTATGTACAATTAGAATACGAGTACATCTATAAAGTATCTATATAATAATAGCGTAAGGACTCGACTTTGTTATCCCTTTTACGCCGCACCCAGTGACCCGATGCCCACGGCACTAATGGATTTACGATCTACGAACCGCGCTCTTTGTTTATCACGTACAGCCATACTCAAAAAATCTGAATTAGCCGACGTTGGGGCCCAAAAGCATCCGATTAACTGCCGATACGACGCCATCTTACGACGCCATCGTATTGGCGTCTGCTGGGCGAAGGCGAAGCGAGCCGTCTGCTGATTGGACAGTCGAGTGGTGTGAACATGGGTGGTGTGAACCAAATGGTCTTTTTATTCCCTTGAACATTTTAAATTAGGATATATAAGGAAACGTCTTTATCGTCATTTTAATAAAGTTAAGTGGAGTGACGTTGCGATACTCGGGGTGCGTTGCATAAATCCTCGTAACTCAGAGAGGTGTAGCAGGTGGCGAGACGTAAGGAAGCTTAAAGATAACGGGCTGAAAACAGACGAACGATATGTCAATCTCTTTCTACACCGAACGGAAATAAAAGTATGAGAGCGGGAAGGCATGGCCTGAGCACTTCGAGCAGAGAGGACTGATTGGACTTAACTTAAAGAGAAAAAATTGGAGCTTAACGGAAGAAGAAGATCCCATGAGCGCTCCCCTATGCCATCCATAATGGTACAATCTATCCATACACCACATCCTCCCTTCCATGGATGTTCCACGGGTTTCGGCTAGTGTATTATTATTATTATAATGTCAGTACGTCGATAAAATATGTACAATTAGAATATTAGTATGTCTATAAAGTATGTACAATTAGAATGTGAGTATATCTATAAAGTATGTACAATTAGAATGTGAGTACGTCTCGACAGTATGTACAATTCGAATGTGAGTACCTCTATAAAGTATGCACAATTAGATTTAGCTCTTTCACGAGCTTCGATTCAGTATACAAAAAAAAATAAATATGTGAGTACCTCTTTAAAGTATGTACAGTTACAATATGAGTATGTCTATAAAGGATGTACAATTAGAATGTGAGTATGTCTATAAAGTATGTACAATTATAATGTGAGTACATCTATAAAGTATGTGCAATTAGAATACGAGTACATCTATAAAGTATGTATTATTATTATTATAATGTCAGTACGTCTATAAAATATGTACAATTAGAATATTAGTGTGTCTATAAAGTATGTACATTTAGAATGTGAGTCCATCGATAAAGTATGTATAATTATAATGTGAGTGCCTCGATAAAGTATGTCCATGTGTTTTATACTTCTCCCACCTCCCCACAAGCCCTCTCCCTCTCACAGATCTCCCGATGTCCCTGCTCTCAAATGTTGTGTTTGTGTGCTTCCCCCCTCTCTCCCCATCTTGTCTACCACTCCCCTTATTATATGTTTTATGTGTCTGTTTGATTTTTTTGTGTGATTAATGTTAGCTTTCACGAGCCTCGATCTTGTATACAAAAAAGAAGAAAAAAATTGGACAATTAGAATGTCAGTACATCTATAAAGTATGTACAATTAAAATATGAGTACGTCTATAAGGTATGTACAACTATAATGTGAGTACATCTATAAAGTATGTACAATCAGAATGTGAGTACATTTATAAAGTATGTATGATGATTATTAGAATGTGAGTACGTTGAATGTCTACCTTTCATAAATTGAGCAAAATATTGGCAGATGCAGTATTGAGCAAATGCAGTATTGAGCAAGATGCAGTATTGGCAGATGCAGTACTCAATAATAAATTGAGCAAAATATTGGCAGATGCAGTATTGGCACAATAGAGGATGTAAGGTGCTGTGCATAATTCAAGAATATAATCACGTGTCCTCTGACTTTTGACTCCGATCCCAAAATAATTTGACTTGCTTTATTCCCACATATTATTGCATTAATGTGCAGAATATGAAAGGAATGCATTATCAATTTGGAGTACTAGAGTCGGATTCACAGATGAATGCAGTGAATGAATGGGATGGCAACATCGAGAGTAAACCAGTTTTAGGACCGGCAGAGAAGATAACTGAGAAGGCAGTTGAGGAAGCGATAAAAGCAATGAAGAGTAGAAAAGCGGGAGGGCCGACGGGAGTTGTGGGAGATATGTTGAAGGCAGCAGGAAGTTGGGGTGTGAAGAGAATGACAGAGATCTGTAATCTGGTGGTGAAAAGGCCGCATTCCAGTGGATTTGGAACTGAGTACCCTCGTCCCTCTATACAAGGGGAAAGGTGACCCTCTGGAGTGTGTCTCGTACCGAGCGATAAAGATATTGGAGCATGGAATGAAGGTATTGGAAAGGGTGTTGGAGAGGAGGATAAGGAAGAAGGTGAAGATCGACGAAATGCAGTTTGGATTTATGCCAGGAAGAGGAACGACAGACGCGCTTTTTATTGTAAGGCAGTTGCAGGAGAAGTACATGGAGAAGAGGAAGAAGTTGTTTCTTGGGTTTGTTGAACTGGAGAAAGCATTCGATGGGGTTCCACGCAAAGTAATGACATGGGCAATGAGGAAGTTAGGAGTGGAGGAATGGTTGATCAGAGTAGTGATGGCAATGTACAAAAGAGCGTGCACAGCTGTAAGGACGAAGGACGGGAACAGTGGTGAGTTTGAGGTGAAGGTGGGAGTGCATCAGGGGTCGGTACTAAGTCCACTACTATTTGTAGCTGTGATGGAGGTGCTGGCTCAGAACGTAAAGGAGGGTTTACCGTGGGAGTTGTTGTGTGCAGATAATCTGGTATTGATTGCAGAAAGTATGGATGGACTGAAGGAGAGGATGAACAAGTGGAAGGAATGTATGGAGGCAAAAGGTCTGAAGGTGAATATTGGAAAAACGAAGGTGATGGCAAGTGGTGAGGTGGAAAGAACTGGGAAGTGGCCATGTGCTGTGTGCAGGAAGGGTGTCGGAGTGAACTCCATTCAATGTACAATGTGCGCTGAGTGGGTTCATCAAAAATGTAACGGTCTGAGAGGGTCATTAACCAGTGTGGCAGCTACATTCAAGTGTGAGGTGTTCACAGAGGGAGCTGCAGATGGAGGAAATGTTGAGTTGGATCTTGGAGACGGCGTGAAGCTGGAAGGTGTGAAAACATTTTGCTACCTTGGAGAAATGCTGAATGGAGAAGGTGGATCAGACTCGGCAACGGTTGCTCGAGTGAGATGTGCATGGAAGAAGTTTCGGGAACTGAGTGGCATGCTGATGAGGAGGGGAGTGTCATTGAAGCTGAAGGGAAAGGTGTATGCTGCATGTGTGAGAAGTGTTATGATTTATGGGAGCGAGACATGGGTAATGAATGTAGAGCAGCAACGAAGGCTGGAACGGGTGGAAATGCGAATCGTTCGGTGGATGTGCGGAGTATCGTTAAGAGAGAGGAAGACAATTGATGAATTGTGAAAGATGATGGGAATAGAACCTGTGATTGATGCTGTGAAGAGAAACAGGTTGAGTTGGTTTGGTCATGTGTGTGAGGAAGGATGAAAGTGACTGGTTGAGAAGAGTGATGTAAATGAATGTAGAAGGAAGTAGAGGACGGGGAAGACCGAGAAAGACTTGGCTAAAGATGGTGGAAGAAGAAATGCGGGCAAGGGGGTTAACAAGGGGAGATGCAGAAAATAGGGCAAAATGGAGAAGATTGTCATGGGGACCGCAAGGCTAACCCCCACTCTCGCAGGGAAAATGGCCTTAAAATGCCTGTTGTTGTTTTGTTGCCTCAATATCTTTAATCTGCCTCAATATCTGTACATACCTCAATCTCTTTAATCTGAATTAATATCTTTAATTTGCCTCAATATCTGTGCATACCTCAATCTCTTTAATCTGAATTAATATCTTTACTTTGCCTCAATATCTGTGCATACCTCAATCTCTTTAATCTGCCTCAATATCTGTACATACCTCAATCTCTTCAATCTGAATTAATATCTTTAATTTGCCTCAATATCTGTGCATACCTCAATCTCTTTAATCTGAATTAATATCTTTAATTTGCCTCAATATCTGTACATACCTCAATCTCTTCAATCTGAATTAATATCTTTAATTTGCCTCAATATCTGTGCATACCTCAATCTCTTTAATCTGAATTAATATCTTTAATTTGCCTCAATATCTGTGCATACCTCAATCTCTTTAATCTGAATTAATATCTTTAATTTGCCTCAATATCTGTACATACCTCAATCTCTTCAATCTGAATTAATATCTTTAATTTGCCTCAATATCTGTACATACCTCAATCTCTTTAATCTGAATTAATATCTTTAATTTGCCTCAATATCTGTGCATACCTCAATCTCTTTAATCGGAATTAATATCTTTAATTTGCCTCAATATCTGTACATACCTCAATCTCTTCAATCTGAATTAATATCTTTAATTTGCCTCAATATCTGTGCATACCTCAATCTCTTTAATTTGCCTCAATATCTGTGCATACCTCAATCTCTTTAATCTGCCTCAATATCTGTGCATACCTCAATCTCTTTAATTTGCCTCAATATCTGTGCATACCTCAATCTCTTTAATCTGCCTCAATATCTGTGCATACCTCAATCTCTTTAATTTGCCTCAATATCTGTGCATACCTCAATCTCTTTAATCTGCCTCAATATCTGTGCATACCTCAATCTCTTTAATTTGCCTCAATATCTGTGCATACCTCAATCTCTTTAATCTGCCTCAATATCTGTGCATACCTCAATCTCTTTAATTTGCCTCAATATCTGTGCATACCTCAATCTCTTTAATCTGCCTCAATATCTGTGCATACCTCAATCTCTTTAATCTGCCTCAATATCTGTGCATACCTCAATCTCTTTAATCTGCCTCAATATCTGTGCATACCTCAATCTCTTTAATTTGCCTCAATATCTGTGCATACCTCAATCTCTTTAATCTGCCTCAATATCTGTTCATACCTCAATCTCTTTAATCTGCCTCAATCTCTGTATCTCTGGGTATGCCAGATCTACCCAAAATTTCAGAGTCGATGAATATATTTTGATTTTTTTGCTTTATTTTTTCCAAATAAAGTCCATTTGTCTTATTCTAGTCTTAATCATTGAGGAATATTTATTCAGAAACATGTATTTGAGGATTCTTGGAGCTTTCAAGGCTTTTAAAGCATCTGATTGGCCTACCTAAAACTTTTTGAGACCCTCCCAAAATTCTGCCTTCAATTAAGGCCTTGTCCCCCACCCCAAATATTGCTAAGCTTAGCACGAGTAAACTTGCTACTCTGTGTAATCGCCGAACCCCAGCCAGGCGAAGCCAGCCTTTTAAAAAGGAAACCTCTTTGTGCCAGATGTTGTTTGTATGAAAAAACCTTTAACGAGTTATTCCCTCTTAGAGGGTATCCTGTTTTTATCGGAACTCCAATGCTGTGCTTCCTGTGCCATTTACAGGCCCTTCGGAGCAGACGATGAGAGAAAAAGGCTTCTTATCACCATCTGGCACCGGGATAAGATGTCCAGGTCTGGACCATGTGTCTCTCACTCTTATTGCAAATCTGCCTTTACGACCTTTACGACCCTCAACTGCTCCCCAATTACAATGCATGAGAAAAATGTTTAAAAAAAACAAAAACTAGTGTTGGACCATTTTCGAACTGGCACTTGTACTCAAATAAAAGATGAGTACTGTACATCATAAAAAAAACTTTTGTGTTCCAAAGAATTTAACGCACATTAAACATATTGCACATACTGTATTTCTTTTTCTGTTTGAGGTTTTCTGATAGGTCAAGCAACAATTTGAAGCGTAATAGGTGTGTGTGTGTGTGTGTGTGTGTGTGTGTGTGTGTGTGTGTGTGTGTGTGTGTGTGTGTGTGTGTGTGTGTGTGTGTGTGTGTGTGTGTGTGTGTGTGTGTGTGTGTGTGTGTCTCAGTATGTGTCTCGGTATGTGTCACTATGTCCAAGGCTATGTCTGTCCAGGTCATCACCCTTTTACCATTTGAGGTTTTGTCATCAAATTTTCAACAAAGCATTGTTATGAGAATATGGAGAAGAATAATGAATAATTCGGTCAAAATGTCAAAGGGCAAAGTCACAGTGAGTACAAATAGGCCTTATTATTCCATTCATCGCACAGTGCGAGATGGGGTTTGTTTACCATATGAGCATTTGTCATCAAATTTTTGACAAACCTTTATTTTGAGAACATGCAGAACACCAATTAATAAATTTAACATTTTTTTTCGGTGTTGTTTTCGTCAAGTTTAATTTGAGTACAAAGTGCATGTAGAGGGTTTGCATTTTGGGATGCTTTCTAGCTATTAGTGTTTTAATAAGTAAGGACATTTTATAACTACAGACTTGGCATTTAATATGGAATATATTTTTTTTCTTGACTTGGGTTTACTTTCTGAACTCGGTATATCAATCTGGTGAGTTTCTTTTACGCTTCGGTGATTTCTTTGTTAAAAGAACCATGTCACTGATTGTCTTTCGCAGCAAGAAGTCGATAACAGGATTATATCACAGGTGGCGTGACGAAATGTACGGACAGGTACATTTGACGATTGGCTTCACAATCGGGTATATAAGGGTTGTTGCGTTCTGTATTAGTGGAAAACAACTGCTGCACGTCTACAAACGTTATTGCCGCTTCCCCTGGAGATGGTCCGTCAACTCGACAATGCTGTTTGTCATGGAGTGGTGGCTTTACGAAATTCCGGCATGAAACAGCGTGCTATTGCTCGGCAGTATGGCATCACTCAAGGTCAGGTGTCAAAGATCCTGAAACGAAATGCTCAGAGGGTTGTCCCTACTCCAATACCGAAGCCAGGACGTCCCCGCAGAACCACAAGGAGGGATGATCGCCAGCTGCACCGGTTAGTCCGCAATGGCCGTACCAAGTCAGCTAATCGGCTTAGGGCTGAGTGGCAGCAACTGACAAATGTGCCTGTATCCAGAAGGCTAGGCAACCAACGACTGGTTCCAGCAGGCTATCGTGCCAGGCGTCCCCTGAGAAAGCCACGTCTGACCAGACAACACCGCCAGCGCCGATTGCAGTGGGCCAGAGAGCACTGTCAATGTCAGACAGAACACTGGAATCACGTGATCTTCAGTGACGAGTCTATATTTCTGGTCTATCGTCAAGATGGCCGCGTCCGAGTGTGCAGACAAGTGCATGAAGCCTACAACGAAGATCGTCTAGTGCCAAGAGTCCAAGCTGGAGGTGGTGGGGTGCCCGTTTGGGCTGCTTTTCATGCAGGGGGCAAAACTGACCTGGTTGTTCTGAATGGAAACCTGAACCAGTTCAAGAACAGGGCCATTCTGGAAGAAACATTGCTTCCATTTGTTCGTGCAGCCTTTCGAGGAAACTTTGTCTTCCAAGATGACAATGCACGGCCTCATCATGCTCGCATGATCCAACACTTTCTTGTTGACCGTGGTGTAGAGCATATGGAGTGGCCTGCCATGTCCCCGGATATGAATCCGATAGAGAACTTGTGGGCAGAATTAACGCGTCAAATCGACAACTTGGACCAGCAGCCGACCTCTGTGCGTGAATTGCAGCAGGCTATTGTCACTGCATGGCAAGCGATTCCTGTCCAAACCTTGGCAAATCTCGTGAACAGCATGCCTCAACGTGTACATGCTCTCCTGAATTCTCGTGGGGGTTGCACGACGTACTGAACTGTAATTTTACTGTCCGTAATCCCAGTCATAATTTAACTTTTGTTTTTGTTAAAAAAAAATTGGCTAATGTGCAAAATAAAAAGATACTTCTGGAAAACGCACAGAAGTTTAACACATTACTGTCCGTGAATTGAGTTCGATATCAGTTTGCATCACTTTCAAGGATCAATTTATTTGCTTTGAAATGTCAAATGTGGTTTTTGTTTCTTTTAAAGGTCACATTAACAAAATCTAGAATAATTTCAACATAATTCCAATGAACCTTTGGTTCTAAGTCATCTTGAAAAGTAAGTTCACCCCCACAAAAAATATATTCCATATTAAATGCCAAGTCTGTAGAAAGAGCAATCAAAGTTTCCGGACCCTCATCAGGACTTGTTTTGTGTGCTTTTCTCGAGCATATTTTACGGACGTACTCACATTGTAATTGATGGCCACCGTACCCTGTACATACTTTATGGATGTACTCACATTGTAATTGAAGGCTACGGCACCACGTACATAGTTTATGGACATACTCACATTGTAGTTCGCATCTAATTGTACATACTGTTACGTTTGTAGGGGGTAGACAGTGATTACCTTAGTCTAGGTAGAATTGCATAGGTAGTGTGCTACGACTGTCGTGAAGAAGAAGAAACCCCATGTATCACAAGTAGGGATCCGGTGGACCGTATGTCGTGTAAACGCGTATCTTTGTTCCCATCACGAGGGGTGGGGTTATGTTAATTTGTTAGGGATTATGGGTAATTAATCCCTTGTATGTAATGGCCTCTGTTATTTTTCCTCTGATCCTTATGACAACAGCAGCACACACACATAGCCAGGCAATCGCGCATTTATAACACTAAATAAAAGCAACCGGAACCGGGACATTCAACTACAGCTGGTGCCACAGCCGTCACATCACAACACAAGCAGGCAGGTCCTGGAGGCCACACCCCGAAGAGCAGTGATTGGTCCGGGATTGATTGGCACAAAGACTGCTAAGATGGAACGATTGGATTGGTGGAGCAGGCACGGATGACATCAGAGCCTTGAGTATAAAAGAACGCTCTCCCCAACATTTTCCCCTCTTGACTTCCTCTCATCTTCTGGGTTTGTTGGCGAGCGGTCGTCTCCCCGACATTTTGGTTTCTCATGGCTTTTCTGTCTCGGCATCTGGAGTTCATAAATAGCAGTCACCTACACGGTGCCTCTTGAGCTGGAGGCTTGGAGGTGTTCGTGGAAGGCGGGTGCATTTGTGTGCTCTCTTGGAGCGGGGTTCCGATTGAAGGCATGGCCGCATTTTCCTTTGCTTGGCACATCGGTGTTGGTGAACAATATCGACAGGGACGAGCGGGGGTGAGTGGAACGGGCGTGGCCTGCTGACTTCGCGCTCGGCAGCGAGTTATTCCATCGAAAACAATTATCTTTTCTACCCCCATTAATCCAAACGAAACCCACTTCCTCCAAATTCCCTGTTTTCTTTCCCGAAATCCCCTGTCGTGTTAATAGTGTTTATCCTGTGTACCCTGCCCCAGCCCTCTCTTTTCCACAGATCTCCTGATGTCCCTGTTCCCTACTGTTGTTGTGCTTCCCTCTTTCTCCGCCTCGTGTCTCCCGCTTCCTTTGTTACACGTTCTGTGTTCGCTCCGATGAATCAGGAGATGGACCAATGGTACATGGAAATCGATTGGAGTATCGCCTTTCCATAACCCTGCACAAATGTTTAGCAAACCAGAATCCAGTGATTGGAAATGTTCCTCCAGAAAGATGGAATTACCCGGGTTCACGTTGCAGATTACAACTGGTAAAGCATGTCAGAGTCTCATTACAGAACCAGCCGAGCGATTGCTAAACGTAGCTTCAACTTGTATTTTTTGAGGGGAAGATCTGCCATGCTTCTGTGAATATGGCAGCCATTGCTACTGAAATGCATTCCAAGAAGTTACATTTCTTTCTCCAGAATCAAATTACGGTTTGAAATTGGCAAATGAAGCTCCGGCCCCTTAACTAGGAAAGGGTTGTGTCAAGCACGGCCTTGGAGGGAAAGAAATTGATGTACATTTATGGGTGGCAAAATTTCGTGATCCATGTTTAATTGCTTTAGATTCTTTGGCAGAATATAATTACCACTTGCAAATTGAATCGTCCGGTCGGTGAATCGGGTCAGACGGGATGCCCTTCAAGAATCTTCAGGAAATAGAGGAGACTCATTATTGTGGTACCTCACAATTCTGGGATGATAATCATAGCACATTGGGTTGAAAGGTCATTAGGATGCCTAATTTGGGTTTCGCAGAGGCGTTGGTGGAGCGAGATGTGGATAGCTTGGATTGTGGATCGGGTTCAGAGAGTGCAGGAATAAGTTGTGGAGACATCCACAATGAAAAGACGGTTCATGGTGAATGTAGGATTCATAATAATTTGCATAGATGGACGATTTTGATCTGAATGAATGAGTGAATCACATCACACCACACACACACACACCCACACCCACACACCACACACCACACACCACACACATCACCACACACCATCATTATCACATCATCACATCACACATCACATCATCATCGTCATCACATCATCATCATCATCACATCATCATCATCATCATCACATCATCACACATCACATCATCATCATCATCATCATCATCATCATCATCATCACATCATCATCACCACACATCACCACACACCGTACCAATCGCACTGCACAAACTCACACAGTTAATGAGTGAAATGATGAATCACACCTTGTATATTTAACCAAATTAGCGTGTCTTATAGTTGGGAGAGATTTGGATAGATTGGGTTGCAAAATTATGAAATGTACACCTTGTTTGTCAGGTATGACCAGATTAATTTTGTTTATTACCTCCGCCACTGAATGTGGATGGAGCTTATGGTGTCTGTCTCTGTTTGTCTGCTTGTGAACAGGATATGTCAAAAAGTTGTGGACGGATTCGGACGAAACTTGGTGGACAGGTTGGGTGTGTGACGAGGACTGATTGATCTGAAGATCTGGCCTAGCAGTTTGATACAAAACGTAAACTGTTCAGCTTGGAGGAGGTATACTCTCTACCGAGTGCAGCTCTAGTTATTCCGTTCCGTGCACAGCAGGATATGGGGTTTTGCAAGCACTTCTGTCTGTCTGTGTCTGTGTCTGTCCGGGGCACAACCTTTTAACATTTGAGTTATTGTCATCAAATTTTTACCAAAGCTTATTTATGATAATACGGAGAAGGCAAATTAATAATTTTGTGAAAAGGTGAAAATGTCAAAGGTCAGCATCACATATAATCGTCAATTTTCATCCAGTTGACCTGAAATTTCAATTTACCATTTCAGTTTTGTCATCAAATTTTCAACGAAGCTTTATTATGAGAATATGCAGAAGGCAAATTAATAATTTGATCAAAAGGTCAAAAGGTCAGCCTCACATAAAATCATCAATTTTCATCCAATTCACCTGAAATTTTAAGAATTTGTACATTGTGTCACTGAATTTGTTCACCAATCAAAATGTAGTGTCTGATTGTTTTTTTGTTTTTTTTAGATCAAAAGGTCAAAGGTCAAGGTTGCATAAAGTCACCAATTTTCACCCAATTGACCTGAAATTTAAAGAATTTGCATACCGGGTCACTAAATTGGTTCACTAATCAAAACGTTGGTGTTAATTTTTTTTAAGATCAAAAGGTCAAGGTTGCAAACGATCGTCAATTTTCATCCAATTGACCCGAAATTTCAATAATTTCCAAATTTGTTCTCAGTCAGGTCGGTCTCTTGACTGCTACTCCCCACTGACAAGTAATCCGTGTAATCCAGTGCAACCTGCCGCATGGTCGGGTAGTTAGCGACTAAACCGACTACCCTCACTAGCTTGTCAGTGGGGAGGGTGACTGTGACACCCTGCAGGACTAAAAGGAATACCTGTTAAAGGGCGGATGTGCTCCCGTTAGGCCATCCAGTACGGAGATGGTGTCTCCTAAAAAAACGCCCATCCAGTTGGACCGGCTTTTTTAATAGTAGGTTGTCAACAGCAACCGCTCAGGGTAGTACTACCGTTCTGACTTAGGAGCGTTAAAATGGTGTCCGGAACCATCTTATACACTCCGTGTCAGGATTGCTGGTCTTACTTTTTGTCTCACTCAAACGATCGCTGCCGTGCTCGCCTTACCCTCTCTTTCTTGCAAACAAATGTCATACACTTTTCGTCATCCACTTTTCATCATACACATTTTCATCATTCACTTTTTATCCTACACTATTACCTCCAGGTTTTATCCTATACCTCCAGGTCTTTAAAACGGCTGTTCACCACCATCTCTTATCTTCCCCCATCCAAAGCCTTGATCTTTTCTACCCCCGCTAATTTCACCCCAAATCCACTTTTTTGAAATACCAACTTCTGTCCGGGAAGTCCTTGGTGTCCTTGTGTTTTATACTTCTCCCACCCCCCCCCCCCTTCCCACGCCTCCTCCCCCCAAACCCTCTCCCACCCACACATCTCCCTGCTCTCAAATGTTATGTTTGTGTGCTTCCCCTTCTCTCCCCATCTTGTCTTCCACTCCCTCTTTTTATATATTTTGTTTGTCATGGTTGATTTGTTTGTGAAATAAATGTTAGCTCTTTCACGAGCCTCGATTCAATATACAAAAAAAAATAATAAAAATACACTATTCATCAAACACTTTTCATCATACACTTTTCATCATACACTTTTCATCATACACTTTTCATCATACACATTTCATCATACACATTTCATCATACACTTTTCATCATACACATTTCATCATACTCTTTTCATCATATTCTTTTCGTCATACACTTTTCATCATACACTTTTCATCATACACATTTCATCATACACTTTTCATCATACACATTTCATCATGCACTTTTCATCATACACTTTTCATCATACACTTTTCATCATACACCTTTCATAATACACTTTTCATCATACAGTTTTCATCATACACTTTTCATCATACACTTTTCATCATACACTTTTCATCATACACTTTTCATCATGCACTTTTCATCATACACTTTTCATCATACACTTTTCATCATACACTTTTCATCATGCACATTTCATCATACACTTTTCATCATGCACATTTCATCATACACTTTTCATCATGCACTTTTCATCATGCACTTTTCATCATACACTTTTCATCATGCACTTTTCATCATACACTTTTCATCATACACTTTTCAGCATGCACTTTTCATCATACACTTTTCAGCATGCACTTTTCATCATACACTTTTCAGCATGCACTTTTCATCATACACTTTTCATCATACACATTTCATCATGCACTTTTCATCATGCACTTTTCATCATGCACTTTTCATCATGCACATTTCATCATGCACTTTTCATCATGCACATTTCATCATGCACTTTTCATCATGCACTTTTCATCATACACTTTTCATCATACACTTTTCATCATACACTTTTCATCATACACTTTTCATCATACACTTTTCATCATACACTTTTCATCATACACTTTTCATCACACACTTTTCATCATACACTTTTCATAATACACTTTTCATCATAAACTTTTCATCATACACTTTTCATCATACACTTTTCATCACACACTTTTCATCACACACTTTTCATCATACACTTTTCATCATACACTTTTCATCACACACTTTTCATCATACTCTTTTCATCATACTCTTTTCATCACACACTTTTCATCACACACTTTTCATCATACACTTTTCATCATACACATTTCATCGTACACTTTTCATCGTACACTTTTCATCACACACTTTTCATCATACACATTTCATCATACACATTTCATCGTACACTTTTCATCGTACACTTTTCATCGTACACTTTTCATCACACACTTTTCATCATACACTTTTCATCACACACTTTTCATCACACACTTTTCATCACACACTTTTCATCATACTCTTTTCATCATACTCTTTTCATCACACACTTTTCATCATACACTTTTCTTACTCATTTTTACTCCTCACATTTATCAATGCATCTCTGTTATTTAAGGCCTGGCCTCGATGAGGACTTCTAGTCTGTGACTGGAGCCTTCAACATAAAAAAAAATAAAAAAAAAGAATTCGTTCACCAATCAAAAGCGAGAAGCTGAGTATTTTTTTTGATCTAAAGCTCTGAGGTCAAGGCTGCATAGTAAATCATCAATTTTCATTTTGTATTTTTTTTTAAACTGGTTTTGTTATTTGAGCATACGGAAGAAGAATATAAACGGATGCAGACGGACTTTGCATTTTCAGATGCTTTGTAGTTTACATTGCAATCATGCTGTGCTGTTTCACTGTTGAAGTTATGTCTCACTTTATCTTTGTCCTCCTTAATATTTGAGGAATCCTGAATTATTTACTTAAATTGAGACTTTTTGGTAACTGAACAGAGATGGGGAAACACAGACCCACAACAAATATTCCTGGTACCAAGTAGAGACACGACTTTAAAACCTGTGGTTTGTCAATGATTTATCAGAATGCAATACATATATATATATATATATATATATATATATATATATATATATATATTGTTGCGGTTTTGGGAATAAAGGCAACCCCCCTATAGTTAGTTGCACCACAACATGTAGCCTCACTTAGTCAGTTATTTCTTACTAAATGTCAAGTGTAGTCTCCTTCTTAGTGTTAGTATGCGTTGAGGCAGGTAGAGTAAGGGTAGGCCTCATTGAAACCTGGAATGCCATGTCATGGGCCTAGGACAAGTCTAGGAGGCCCGAGGGAGGAGCTGGAGGGCGTGGCTGGTAAGCAGCGAACAGCCAATGGGAGCTAAAGGGAGTGGCCAATAACGGCGGCCAATGGGAGCTAAAGGGAATGGCCAATAACGGCAGCCAATGAGAGCTAAGGGGAGTGACTAATGAGGGGCTGTCACGACACGTGACCCCCGGCGGCCAGTGGAGGCCCGTGGAACATTCTAGTGGGGCTCCGGGGGCTATAAAAAATGGCCCGGACCCCCGAACTCTCTCTCTGGATTCGCACTCTGAACGCGCTCTCTGCCCTGACGACGTCTGCCTGGACTCCCTGCACGTGTGCCTTGCCTCGCTGACTTCGGGATACGCTCCTCGGATTCCCGTTACGTGCACGACTGTGATCGACGTCCCTGCCGCGAACATCCTTGGGGGGGATCCGTCAAACGCGCCGTCCAGGCGAACTGCACCAAGCGGCCGCGCTTTGTGCACGTTCCCCTCTTCCCCCCCTTCCCCGAACAAGTCTGAGGGCCCTTGTCCGAGAACGTAAGTAAGGCTGTTAAGGTTCTCCACTGTGTCCATTTTCTATAACTATTGTACATTTGTAAATAAATCCTGTGGTTTGTTTCCAACCTGGCCGTCTTCGTCCTTTCACCATTGGCCTAGCATTGCACGAGTTAAAACTGCTCGATCGGGTTCATAGTGTTTACGGCACGAGCACAACCGCTCGGGCGTTAAAGACCAGCGTGACTCGTGCGAGGTTCAGCCCCCGTTCTCACGGCTGCATGTGTCAAAGGTACTCGGGTCGTGACCGTTAAACCTTCCACGCGTTAGCTGCGGGCTCGGCGGCTGGAATTGCCCAGCAATCCGTCCACCACGAGTATAGCGTGGGGGTGGCCTCGTGGACTCGAAGCTCGAGGGGGAGCAGGGCTTAACTCCCCCTCAGTAAGTCGACGAGATCGAGATCCGCAACAATATATATATTGTTACGGATACGGAGTACGGCTCTTCCCCCTTAGCAAGAGGTGGTTAGCCCCTTGTCTTGTTAAGCTGACCGGCTCCGCTCCTGGTACTTGTAACGCTCTCCCGCGGGATGGAACGGATCAGGGTTATGGGTCCAGGGTTTATCCCGAATACCTTTATCCGTACCTCCGCAGAACAAGGAGGCAAGTACCGCTCGAACCCCGGTTTGGATGGTCTAGTTGCCGAGCGGTTTTTAGCAACCCGAAGTTCGAGTCATTAGCAAAGACTAAACCCGATCCTGAAACGTTGGCCAAATCGTGCCACAGGTTTTCAATAGGGAAATCACTAAGACGACGGATGTGAAGAAGAGGAAGACAGAAGTAGGAAATACGAATATAATTTATTGCCACTACAGTGATCCCTCGTTTATCGCGGGGGTTACGTTCCAGAACCCCCCGCGATAGACGAAAATCCGCGAAGTAGCGACCATATTTTTATTTTATTATTTATATATATTTTAAAGCTTTATGACCCTTCCCACACTCTTATTAACCTTTCCCATACTCTTATAAACACTTCCTATACTCTTAAACACTTTTTACACTCTTAAACATACGTAATTTTAACAACATGTAAAATTCTAATGGGTACTCACCATTGAAGATACTGTAGCGACCCATGGGTTCCCCAAGCAAGACCAGCATTAGAATCTCCTTGCTCCAGCCGGTGACGTCACCGGCGGGGATCCCCGGCGCCAGAGTGGCTGGTCACGTGACCGCCAAAGCGTGCCGCGCGTGCGGGTATAATCAGCTACACCTGTTGATCACGTGACCACCAAGCACGCCACGCTTGAGACTTGAGAGGCGTGGCTTTCAGTTTCTGGTTGTGCTTTATAATTCAGCCCGATAAACGGGCTTTTCAGTGTTCCCGAGTTGGTTTTGAGAATAAATATCTTCTCGGACGAGTTTGTGTCTTGCCCGTCATTTCGTCCGTATCAAGCAAGAGCCCCGGCTCTTCAATACTACAACTTGCGTGATGAAGATGATGATGAATTAGCTGTGCAGTACTGATGACGATGAAGGTGATGACGATGATGAATGTACTGCACAGCCAGAAAGAGCATTACAGTTACCCATTACGTGGGTAACTAGCGCAAGTGGAAGCTGCCGCATCTGCATTTTCCATATGCACGACTCTGTCTCTTTGTCTCCTTCTACTGTACACTATGTACAGTATTTTATTTCTTGTAATATGTTTTAAATACTGTATTTTTCTTATTTTTTTACGTTTTTTAATTTTTTAGGCTAGAAAATGCTTATTTTACCACAAAAATATTTAAAATAATAGTATATAAAAATACATTTATACCGAAAAATCCCGCGATATAGCGAAAAATCCGCGATATAATTTTACATATACTAGCGAGAAAAACCCGCGATGTACCGAAGCCGCGAAAAGTGAACCGCGATATAGCGAGGGATGACTGTATTTACAATTCGAAAGAAACCAAGGAAGAAGGAAAGATAATAAAATAAAATACAGAAGAAGAAGAAACACAGTGCAAATTAGCTTACCTATAAACAGTCTTACTTAACCCAGGACAGAACAAACAAAGACAGACTCACACAAATGGGGAATGAAGGGTGGATTGGCTGGAGGGATTAGAAGGTTCAGGTCGGACCACAAACTGGAAGGTTTTGGCAGGGTGCACAGCAAGCAGGTCCTTCCCGGGCTGGGAGCGAGCAAGGCGGCAGTGGCACACGTATCTCGCCCTCCTTTGACACGCCTCGGGCTCTTTTGTCCTCTGCTGCGGTCCTTTCCTCCCTCGGAATCGTCTCACGCGTCTCTCTCCCTCAATCTCCTGCTTTTTACAATCGTCGCACGTATATCTCTCTTTTCAATCTCCAGCGCGGGGCTGACGCCCTCGTCAGTTTCGGTACCGCCCTCCTCCGTGCTCTGTTTCGTGCCCTTATAAGGCAATGGCATGGTCTTGCTACCTTATTTGGGCAGAGAGTCGAACGGCGCGCCCCTCGTGGCGAGCCACGGGCTTGTGTCCTTACTTGGGCATGGGGCTGAACACCCCGCCCCTCGTGGCGCGCCTCTTCCAGGCGACCCCGCCCTTCCTGTTCAAACAGAGCACGGAGCACATCTTCATCATAGCGGCGAACGCCGCTTCCCAAGCCAGGCCAGTTGAGGAGCCGCGCACCCCACGCTTGTTAAGCTTCGTTACCCAGAGGGAGAGTTCGGCTGAAAAATGTCATTGAAGCGGAGCTATCCTTACTTGATTCGGTGCAATGGAGTATTAACTAATGGGAACAGAGCCTTGAACTACATAGAATAAGGAGCTAACTATTTAGAAGGATATATGATTGGCTACGTGATTGTATATGGAATAACTACGGGAACGAGCTTTGACCTTTATACACAACAAATGGAGGAAGGAGGGTGATGTTTCCATATACACAAAAACACAATTCTCAAATCCATCACAATATATTGTTACGGAACCCAACGTCAGCCTATGGTTCACCTTTGAGGGGGGATTAGTCCCCTCGTTTGTTACTGACCGACGTGGTCCCTGAAGCTGCACCGAGACCTCCGGAAAGGCCGGTGGGCAGCTTCGTTCGTGACCGCGGATAAGATGTTAATTTGCCGAGCGGATGGCAGCCGCGGCCCGAACCGTTAACAATGACTAGACCCGATTCCTTAACGTTGGTCAAATCGTGCCGCAGGTATTCAATGGGGAAAAGACAAAGACGACGGATGTGAAGAAGAAGAAGACAAAAAGGGTTTGAAATACGACTATAATTTATTACTACTATTTACAAGACCAAAGAAACCAAGGAGAAGGAAGGATACGAAAATAAAGACAGAAAGAGGGACGGACCAGAAGGACACAGTGAAACTCTAGCTTAACCAAACAGGCTTAACTGATACCCCAGGACAAGACACACCGAACAAACTCACGTACACAAGAAGGATGGAATGGCAGGGCTGAAAGACTGGAAGGAGGGTCCCGGCAGATGGTAGGCGTCGGGGTCCAGCTTCGAGCGCCCGCTCCGATCCACGCTTCGGGGTCGAGGCGAAAACCCGGCAAACACAGCTCCGCTTCGGCTGGCAGCGAGGAGCCGGCAGCTCCACGTAATCGGTTTCACACCGGCAGCGGTATCACGTGTCCTCCGCCTCCTGCGCTCAACCTCACTGCTCCTCCTGCGCTCAACCTCACTGCTCCTCCTCCACTGAACTGATCAACTCCACTCAACTCTCTCCCGGTGGACTGCCAACTCTCTCACGCACCTGGACTCCTCTGCCGTATCTCTGGTGTATCTTCTTTTTGCAGAACTCAGAACTCATCTGAGGTGGGGGCGTCTCCCGTGGGTTATATATAGCCCCACCCTTGAACCTCTTCGAACCTCCCCGATCGCTCTTCCTCCGCCCTCTCAAGCCAAACCCCTCGTGCTTGGTTGGTTGTTCGGGGCTGGCTCACTCCTCCCCTCTATTACGAGGTGGAGACACGCCTTTCTTCTCCGAGCCGACCGCGTGGCAATGGCGGCAAATGCAGTTGGCAGTAGAGGCTTTGGGAATGGGAATGAAAGGGGATCTATCTATTTGAATTCGGTGCAATTGAGTATTAGTTAATGGACGACATAGCCTTAACCTAATACTCACAATAAGGAAATAACTACCAACAAGGAGGAAATCTATGATTTGGCTACGTGATGGTATATGACCTAACTAAGGGACGCCCTTTGACCTTTATACACAGAATGGAGGCAGGAGGGTTGTATTTACAATTCATTACACAATAAAAAAACACAATTCTCATATCCACAACACTATATATATACAGACTTGGCATTTAATATGGATTTTTTTTTTTCTTGACGGGTTTACTTTCTTAACTCAGTATATCAATCTGGTGAGTTTCTTTTACACTTTGGTGATTTATTTGTTAAACGAACCATGTCACTGATTGTCTGTCACAGCAAGAAGTCAACAACAGGATGAAATCACAGGTGGTGTGACAAAATGTACGGGCAGGTGCATTTGACGATTGGCTTCACAGTCGGGTATACAAGGGTTGTTACGTTCTGTATTAGTGGAAAACAACTGCTGCACGTCTCCAAAAGTTATTGCCGCTTCCTCTGGAGATGGTCCGTCAACTCGACAATGCTGTTTGTCATGGAGTGGTGGCTTTACGAAATTACAGCATGAAAGAGCGTGCTATTGCTCGGCAGTATGGCATCACTCAAGGTCAGGTGTCAAAGATCCTGAAACGAAATGCTCAGAGGGGTGTCCCTACTCCAATACCGAGGCCAGGACGTCCCCGCAGAACCACAAGGAGGGATGATCGCCAGCTGCACCGGTTAGTCCGCAATGGCCGTACCAAGTCAGCTAATCGGCTTCGGGCTGAGTGGCAGCAACTGACAAATGTGCCTGTATCCAGAAGGCTAGTCAACCAACGACTGGTTCAAGCAGGCTATCGTGCCAGGCGTCCCCTGAGAAAGCCACACCTGACCAGACAACACCGCCAGCGCCGATTGCAGTGGGCCAAAGAGCACCGTCAATGGCAGCCAGGACACTGGAATCACGTGATCTTCAGTGACGAGTCTAGATTTCTGGTCTATCGTCAAGATGGCTGCGTCCGAGTGCGCAGACAAGTGCATGAAGCCTACAACAAAGATTGTATAGTGCCAAGAGTCCAAGCTGGAGGTGGTGGGGTGACCGTTTGGGCTGCTTTTCATGCAGGGGGAAAAACTGACCTGGTTGTTCTGAATGGAAACCTGAACCAGTTCAAGTACAGGGCCATTCTGGAAGAAACATTGCTTCCATTTGCTCGTGCAGCCTTTCGAAGAAACTTTGTCTTCCAAGATGACAATGCACGGCCTCATCGTGCTCGCATGATCCAACACTTTCTTGCTGACCGTGGTGTAGAGCATATGGAGTGGCCTGCCATGTCCCCGGATATGAATCCGATAGAGAACATGTGGGCAGAATTAACGCGTCAAATCGACCACTTGGACCAGCAGCCGACGTCTGTGCGTGAATTGCAGCAGGCTATTGTCTCTGCATGGCAAGCGATTCCTGTCCAAACCTTGGCAAATCTCATGAACAGCATGCCTCAACGTGTACGTGCCCTCCTGAATGCTCGTGGGGGTTACACGAAGTACTGAACTGTAATTTCACTGTCGGTAATCCCAGTCATAATTTAACTTTTGTTTTTGTAAAAAAAAAAAATTGGCGATTGTGCAAAATAAAGAGATACTTCTGGAAAACGTACAGAAGTTTAACACAGTACTGTCCATGAATTGAGTTTGATATCAGTTTACATCACTTTCAAGGATCAATTTATTTGTTTCGAAATGTCAAATGTGGTTTTTGTTTCTTTTGAAGGTCACATCAACAAAATCTAGAATAATTTCAACATAATTCCAATGAACTTTTGGTTCGAAGACATCTTGAAAAGTAAGTTCACCCCCACAAAAAAAATATTCCATATTAAATGCCAAGTCTGTGTGTGTGTGTGTATGTATGTATATATATATATATATATATATATATATATATATATATATATATATATATATATATATATATATATATACATATATATATATATATATATACATATATATATATATATATATATATATATATATATATATATATATATATATATATATATATATATATATATATATATATATATATATATATATTGTTGCGGATATGGGACTTGGCCTCCATATCCGCTTGTAAATATTCCCCTATTTCCCCAATACTCCCCAACTATCCCCAATCCCCCATTCCCTAGTCCCATTGTCTGTAAACAACACTCTGTAGAACCGACCTTCCCCTTCTTCCCCCATTAAATGTCGTGCCCAGGTCCACCGCATCTCACGTAGACAACTTTTGGACCTCTTGCTAGTTATTCTTAGTCTATGTCAGTTAAGGACTCGTTTCCATTAATTCTGACTCTTCGTTGCACCAGAATGTGATTGTATGGCACCAGTAGTGAGTTTAGGACCTCCCCATACCTCCTCCCATCTTCCCCATGAAACAACAACAACAACAACAACAACTACAACAACAACTACAACAACAGAGGGGGGCGGCTCGGCGCGGCGCGGGGAGTGTGCGTCCTCACTCCGGCTTGGTTAGCCGCCATTGCCCATGCGCTCCACGGGGTTACCACGAAGGGGCTGGCTGTCAGCTCCTCATCAGGGGCAGAGCCCGGTAACCCCCCGCAGCCAGTGAGAAGCGGCGGGCCGATTCCATCTGGGGCGGAGCTAACGAGCCGAGGGCGTGTCACTCCCCGCCGAATATGCGCAGCCACTTACCGGACGTGAGGTCAGATGCGCCCCCAGCTTGGAAAGACAAGTCGCGACCTCCGAGCGCTGAGCGACCTCCCCGCATCTTTGAACCGGACCGGGTCGATTCTGTCCCTGAGCCAAGAGTGCACCTTGAGCCATCGACTACCCGCCTTTCCTTGCCATAAATCCCCGTGTGAGTCAGTTTTGTCCTGTTTATCTGTCGTCTGTCGGGGCTACTATAAGACCGTAATTAAGTGCCCACCTTTCTATGCTGTCTCTCTTGTCTTTGTAATCTAACCTTCCGCAATATTATAACCTCCTCCGGAGGTCTTGAGAACCGTACCCCTGGTGTCGTGTCATTTTAAACCCAGCCGTTGTGTCCTTTCCTCAATTGATTTAGCGTAGCGCGACTCGGCCAAGGTTCGAGTATAATCGGGTAACTTGTGCGAACACGGCGGCCATTCCGCTCGGCCCACCATAACATCAAAGTCGTGTCCGTAACAATTGGTGTCAGGAGTGTCGGATTCGGACCTGGGACTAAATTTATTAGGCCCAAATTTTGGAACACCAATTGTACCATTAGGGTAACATTTTGGTGTTGGGAAGTAGAATTCGATCCGGAGCGCGTTTCCCGCGCTCGAAATTATAACGGCGAAATTTGATTTTGTTTTACGAAAATAAAAACCCGAATTTTGAAAGTCGCGCTATGGCAGACCAAGTCGGCTGGGTTCCGGTAGAGGAGAGTGAGGCAGGGTCGGTCCAGGACCAAATTGAGGGACGTGAGGAGAGCGAAGCAGCGAGGGTAGCAGACGCACAAAACGGCGCCTCGCACATGGCCACGGCGACCGCGCCCGCGACCGTGGTAGCGCCGCTGGTGGATTCGAACCTTTTCCTCCTGCAAATGAAGGCCCTTATGGAACAAATGGGAGACCAAATGGTGGGAATGAGGGCTGATAGTGAGCGGTTGGGAAACCAAATGGGGGTAATGGGAAACCAAATGGGGGTAATGGGGAACCGGATGGATGCTCAGGGTGAGCGATTGGAGGGCCAAATGGGGGTAATGAGGGACGAAGCGAGGGGTACCAGTGAGGGGTTAGACAATAATTTTAAGGAGTTAGACAAGAAATTTGGGAAGTTAGACAATTTTGAGGGGTTAGACAACGGGATAAAAGAGGTGAGAAATGGGTTAATGGGGGTAGAAAACAGAATGGCCGCTCAAGAGAATCAAATGGAAGGGATGCAAAAGGGGTTAGAGGGGTTAGAAAACAGGATGGAAGGCAAATTGAGGGACATGAGGGACCAAGCGGAAAGGGAAGTTAAACAAATGGGGCAGCAGATAGAGGGGGTCAGAATGGGGGTAGAAACCAAACTGGATGCTCACAGGGAGGAAATGGAGCAGATGAGGGTGGCATCTGGGCAGGAGATGCAAGTGATGGGAGAGGAGATCAGAAGAGGAGTGAGTGAGGAGGTCGGAGGAGTGCGCGAGGAGGTGAGGCACTGTAAGGAGCGCATGGAGAAGGAGGTGAGAAAGGGGACTGTAAAACTGCAAGGGGGTATAGAGGAGTTGACGCTGGGAGTAGAACAACTGACAGTGGGACAAAAGGAGTTGGGGGACCAGGTAAAGAAGAACACAGCGGTAATAGAGGGTTTAAAATCGACACAGAAGGAGATGAAAAAGGACGTAGGGGTAATTAAAAAAGAGTGTCAGGCGGTACATGAGGACCTGACGAGGAAAATGGACAAGGTGGTAGAGGTGATGGAGGTTAAAGAGCGGGAGGTGCGGGAGCACATAGAAAAAAATAAAGTGGAGTTAGAGGAAGAACTTAAAGGGGCGCACGAAGAGATGAAGGAGGTGAAGCAGAAATTAGAAGAAGTGGAAGAAGGGGTGAGCGAAATTAAGAAGCGACGGAGAGAGGATAAGAAAGAGATAAAGGAGGAAGTAAAAGAATTGGTCCAAAGTCTGTGGTTGGATCGTGATGATGTGCTCATTAACCGGATGAGGGATTCGCAGGTGATGGAGGAGAAGCGAAGAGGAAGAGGACCCGGTGTAAGTGGTGACCAATATGGTCGTGCGTATGATGCGCCAGGGGATTTAAGAAGCTTGGGGGTCGAGATGGACCCGGGTGTTCGTGAGAGGCCGTTGGTGAAGTGTGCGACAGGTCTGGTGTGCGAAAAAGGAGGTGTGCGAGAAAGTCCGACTCTGGGGTGTGTGAGGAAAAAGTGCGTGCCAAGGAGTGAGGGTGCTGGCGAGAGTGAGTCGGTCGTAGCGCGTGTGCGAGGGGGCACATGGAAGCGCGGTGTGGTAAGTGTTACAGAGGGTGTGACGGGAGAGTGTGCGCGAGAAAGGTGTGTGACGGACAGGTGCATGGGGAAAGAGTGCGCTGTCAAAAGTAAGGAAGAGTGTCCACCTGTGGTGAGTGTTACAGAGGGTGTGACGGGAGAGTGTGCGCGAGGAAGGTGTGTAACGGACGGGTGCATGAGGAAAGAGTGCGCTGTCAAGAGTAAGGGTGAGTGCGCTGTCAAGAATGGAAGTGAGAGTAGTGAGAGTGACAAGGAGTGTGAGTTGGTTGTGACAGGTGAGAAAGGAAGCACACCTGGAATGGTAGAGCGTGAGTGGGAATGCACGCTGGAATTGGTAGTGAGGCACGTGGTTGGGTGTGCGAATGAGAGCACACCTGTGATTGTCACAGAGGAGGGGGCGCGAAGAGGTGTGTTGGTGAGGTGTGCGACCAACGAATGTGTGCCAAAGTATTCGGTGGTCAGGTGTGTGACCAAGGCTGTGAGTGGAATGGGTGTACCTGGGTGTGTAAGGAAAGGTACGAGGAGCATGGAAACGGCTGGATGTGTGAGCAAGGAACGGGCTGCGGGGTGTAAGCGTCCAGGTGAAGCATCGACGGTAACCGGTTTAGAGGTTAGAGCGACTTTTAGCCGAATCGGGCCCTCGGTGCGTGCTGGGCCTCGCTTTGAACGGCCGCGTCCGTGCTCCACTAGGCGGAGCGGGCAGCCCGATAGAAAGGGTCGTCATGGCGACCACTTTTTGTTGAGGCAGTCCGGCAGGTCGAGATCGGGACATTGGATGGCTCCACGCCGAGGTGGTGCGTGGGATCTCGGCCCGGGTAAGCCCCCGTCCCTGCCCCGAATGCCGGACGCATCCAGCCGCCGGCACAAAACAACCAGCATCCATTGCTTGGCTTTACGAAGCCGGGCTTTGGACAGGAATTGGCGCACCGAGAGGCAGTAGTGAGTAGACTGTGTGATGAGGATAGTATTTTGGCCCCGAAATTAGAGAAAAACAAAATTTGATGATTGGCAAAGGAGTGGCAGTAATGATTGGCAGATGATGGGTAGTGAGTGGCAAATTTTTGATTTGTTGAAATTTGATGAGCAAAATTGGTAGTGAGCGATGGGCCCGGTGGGTAAGGGTGGCATCCCTGCCACCCTTCCCATGTGGGGCAAATGCGCAATAGCTTATGGGGTGTATGGCAGTGAAAACTAGCCCGGGTGGGTTAGGTTATATGGATAGGGCCCTAGAAGATGACAGTAGGTAACGTTAAGGTTAGTTAGTGACTGATACCTGTAGTGGGGACGCAGGTAGATTAGTGTGGATGATAATGACGTGGGAGCGCAATAGTTTAAAGGGACGACTGGGAAGCGCAAGTTTCAGAAGGGAGTAGTTAGCTGAGATGATGCCGTGTGTGTGAGAATTGAACAGGTGTGATTGCACAGGTGTGCAACTGGACAGGTGTGTGGAGCAGTGTATGAGTAGTGAGTGTTGTGGATCAGAGCGAATGCGCTTGGGGAGAGAAGGGTGCAGGTGGCACCAGGTGTGAGAGCACAGGTGTGCAAGTACAGGTGTGTGGAGAGAGTTGGAGTAAGTGGTACGGAGTGGTGTGCATGGTGCGAAGGTGTGAATGGGGGAAGAGTGGACCCCCATCACGGATACCCGGGGCGGGTAGTGTAAGTGTTAGGTAGAGGGTATAGGTAAATTGTGGTTGGATATTGGCATTTGTGGTGCGGTTGCAGAATGGTATTGTGGATGGGTGCATTAGTGTTGTGGAAATGGCTGGGCGTGTAGCCTGTTAGTGTGTGTAGTTGGTTTGGGCACTCCACCACTGTGAGGATGTCGGCCAGGTGAGGCCGCAGGTGGGCTCTGGGAGCCGGTAGAGTTGTGGATGGGGCCCGAGGATCCGGAGGACGGACCCGGGTAGCCCAGTGCCAGAGAGGGCACCGAGTGGGGAGAGCGCCAGAGGGCCTTCCCCAGGTAGTTAGGTTAGGGTAAGGAGCAGGTAAGCTCGGAGGCAACTGCAGTGGTGGAGGTGTGCAGGTGGGTAGACCCGCTGGGAGAGGTACACGTCGCGGCCCAGAAATTGTGCGAGGGCACCGGGAGATGAATCGGGGGAGTGAGACCCCAAATTGAAAAGCACCACAGTTAGGTCAATGGGAATTGGTTTTTAGAACCCATAGTGTAAGAGGGCCAATGGTTTGGCAGGAGAAAGACCCCGGGTAATGTAAAGTTGTTAAAGTCATTTAGGAAATAGTTAGGATTGATGAACCTGTCGCACCATACGCAGCCACTTACCTGTGGTGATGATGACTCCACACCTGTGTTTTCTTTGTTCTGTGTGCAGGAAATAAGAATTGCTGTGTGGATTGGTGAGACGCATCACGACGTGGATGAGACATTGGGGTGATTCCATCTCTCCCTCCTTAGGAGGGACTGATGATGAATTGGTAATGGCAAATTTTGATGTTCAGTTGGAGATGGCAAATTTTGATGAGAGTTGAAAATGGCAAATTTGATTGGTTAGGAGGGAGAGAAGATGAATTTGGTTTATGGGAGGAACGGGGAAGACAGTAGGGACGTTTGTTGATTTGTAAAATAGATGTTTATGGGTAGTGTTGTGTTTTGTGGATGCAGTTATGGGTAAGGGAGGGGCCATGTAGGTTACCTGGTGGGGGGGGGGGGGCGTACGGTAGGAACGTACCTGTCTCACCTGGTTCCCATGTGCCCCTAGTGTGCATTACCTAATGTTGCGTGCACTTTTGCGCCCTTACCACCTTACTCACTTGTCTGCTTCTTTTGTCTCCCACCTCCGAGGATCTGGCTTTGGGGCAGAGAGAGAGGAGAGAGAGGTGCTGGCTCCGCAGTTGTGGGCCTGCACTTTCGCTGCTTGCTGCCTGGATCGATACACCATATGGACCGCAATTTTGGTGGCCACCCACAATGGACCGCAGTCTTTTGCGGCCAAGCACCACCCATTGATGGACCTCTGGGTCAACGTGGCACCTATGCCAAACAGGTGAACCACTAATAGTTGGTCCCCTGACGGCCACAATAAAGAAATGGACGCGGTTGGCGCCTTTCTTTATTTTTGAAAGAAGTACGAAGGCCAAGTGCACCACACGAAGGCAAGACCAGCGGCAGAACATCGGCCGGCTGCGACACCACACCATGATCATTAAACATTTTATTGGTGCACCGGATGGTGCTGACTGTGTGATGGGGTGGTGCTTTTGGTGCTTGGAAGGGGTGCTCTGCACATTATTAAAGGCCGTAAGGCCACAGAGCACTCGTGGGTTGGTGTATCGATGCTGGCATGCGTGCTCTCTCTATGCATAACATCTGCATGTGTCCCTCCAAAAACAGGTCCTGGATCGTAGTGTAAATATCAGCGTAGTCTTGTGTAAATAATGCTCCCTACCGGCTGTATGTTTAGTTTGCGAATTCTTTCCGTGATTCGGTTATCCTGTGGGTGTGTTTCTGTGAGGAGGAGGGTGCAACGTCGCAGGGGGACATATTTACTCATTTGTGAATATCTGTAAAACTGTCGCACTCAGGGTAGAGTTAATAGTAGAGGGAACTACATCTGAGTGCCACACTAAAATAGGTAAAAATTTATCGGGTCGGGACGCCCCGAGGGTAGAGAAGGGTGAAATGTTGCGGATATGGGACTTGGCCTCCATATCCGCTTGTAAATATTCCCCTATTTCCCCAATACTCCCCAACTATCCCCAATCCCCCATTCCCTAGTCCCATTGTCTGTAAACAACACTCTGTAGAACCGACCTTCCCCTTCTTCCCCCATTAAATGTCGTGCCCAGGTCCACCGCATCTCACGTAGACAACTTTCGGACCTCTTGCTAGTTATTATTAGTCTGTCAGTTAAGGACTCGTTTCCATTAATTCTGACTCTTCGTTGCACCAGAATGTGATTGTATGGCACCAGTAGTGAGTTTAGGACCTCCCCATACCTCCTCCCATCTTCCCCATGAAACAACAACAACAACAACAACAACAACAACTACAACAACAACTACAACAACAGAGGGGGGCGGCGCGGCGCGGCGCGGGGAGTGTGCGTCCTCACTCCGGCTTGGTTAGCCGCCATTGCCCATGCGCTCCACGGGGTTACCACGAAGGGGCTGGCTGTCAGCTCCTCGTCAGGGGCGGAGCCCGGTAACCCCCCGCAGCCAGTGAGAAGCGGCGGGCCGATTCCATCTGGGGCGGAGCTAACGAGCCGAGGGCGTGTCACTCCCCGCCGGATATGCGCAGCCACTTACCGGACGTGAGGTCAGATGCGCCCCCAGCTTGGAAAGACAAGTCGCGACCTCCGAGCGCTGAGCGACCTCCCCGCATCTTTGAACCGGACCGGGTCGATTCTGTCCCTGAGCCAAGAGTGCACCTTGAGCCATCGACTACCCGCCTTTCCTTGCCATCAATCCCCGTGTGAGTCAGTTTTGTCCTGTTTATCTGTCGTCTGTCGGGGCTACTATAAGACCGTAATTAAGTGCCCACCTTTCTATGCTGTCTCTCTTGTCTTTGTAATCTAACCTTCCGCAATATTATAACCTCCTCCTGAGGTCTTGAGAACCGTACCCCTGGTGTCGTGTCATTTTAAACCCAGCCGTTGTGTCCTTTCCTCAATTGATTTAGCGTAGCGCGACTCGGCCAAGGTTCGAGTATAATCGGGTAACTTGTGCGAACACGGCGGCCATTCCGCTCGGCCCACCATAACATCAAAGTCGTGTCCGTAACAATATATATACATATATATATATATTGTTGCGGATATGAGGATGGTATTTTTTTTATTGTGTGCTTTATTATTATTATTGTCTATTCTGCGCCTCCTGCCTCCAGAGTTGTGTAAAGGTAAAAAGGGCGTCCCGGTAGTTAATTCCATTGAAACACCACAGGTACGGTGTGCGAAGGAGGAGGTGTGTGAGAATGTCCGACTCTGGGGTGTGTGAGGAAAAAGTGCGCGCCGAGGAGTGAGTGTGCTGTCGAGAGTGAGTCGGTCGTAGCGCGTGTGCGAGGGGGCACATGGAAGCGCGGTGTGGTGAGTGTTACAGAGGATGTAACGGGAGAGTGTGCGCAAGAGGATGCGTGGGAAAGGTGTGTAACGGACAGGTGCATGGGGAAAGAGTGCGCTGTCAAGAGTAAGGGAGAATGCACGCCTGTGGTGAGTGTTACAGAGGATGTAACGGGAGAGTGTGCGCAAGAGGGAGCGCGAGAAAGGTGTGTAACGGACAGGTGCATGGGGAAAGTGCGCTGTCAAAAGTAAGGAAGAATGCACACCTGTGGTGAGTGTTGCAGAGAGTGTAACGGAAGAGTGTGTGCGAGAAAGGTGTGTAACGGACAGGTGCATGGGGAAAGAGTGTGCTGTCAAAAGTAAGGAAGAATGCACACCTGTGGTGAGTGTTACAGAGGGTGTAACGGAAGAGTGTGCGCGAGAAAGGTGTGTAACGGACAGGTGCATGAGGAAAGAGTGCGCTGTCGAGAGTAAGGGTGAGTGCGTTGTCAAGAGTGGTGGTGAAAGTAGTGAGAGTGACACGGAGCGTGAGTTTGTGGTGACAGGTGAGAGAGGATGTACACCTGGAATGGAAGGATGCACACCTGGAATGGTAGAGCGTGTGTGGGAATGCACACTTGAGTTGGTAGTGAGGCACGTGGTTGGGTGTGCGAGTGAGAGCACACCTGTGATTGTCACAGAGGAGGGGGCGCGAAGAGGTGTGTTGGTGAGGTGTGCGAACGAGTGTGTGCAAAGGTGTTCGGTGGTCAGGTGTGTGACCAAGTCTGTGAGCGAAAGAACGAATGCAATAACGAAGTATGCGGGGTGTACGGGCGGCGTTGGAGCATCGAGCTCAGTGAGGGTGAAAGGGGTAGCGTATGCGTGTAAGCATGCAGGTGAGGCATCGACGGTAACCGGGTTAGCGGTTAGAACGACATTTAGCCGAATCGGGCCCTCGGTGCGCGTCGGGCAGCTTCGCGTGCCGCGAGGACCAGCCGGGATCCGAACCACGGCGGGTTCGAAAGGACCGCCGTACGTGATCCACGCTGGGCCGCGTTTGGAACGGCCGCGGCCGTGCTCCACTAGGCGGAGCGGGCAGCCCGATAGGAAGGGTCGTCATGGCGATCCCTTTTTGTTGAGGCGTTCCGGCAGGTCGAGATCGGGCAATTGGATGGCTCCTTGCCGAGGTGGTGCGTGGGATCTCGGCCCGGGTAAGCGTCCTTCCCTGCACCGAGTGTCGGACGCATCCAGCCGCCGGCACCAAAGAACCCGCATTCATTGCTCGGCTGTACGAAGCCGAGCTTTGGAAGTGAATTGGCGCACCGAGAGGATCTAGTAAGTAGACGGGTGATGAGGTTAGTGTTTTGGACCCAAAATTAGAAAAAGGCAAAATTTGATGATTGGCAAAGGATTGGCAGTAATGATTGGCAGATGATGGGTAGTGATTGGCAAATTTTTGATTTGTTGAAATTTGATATGCAAAATTGGTAGTGGGAAATGCCCCGATGTGGTGGGATGGCAACCTTGCCATCTCTCACAAAAGGGGGGCAAAGGAGCACTAGTTTATGGAGTGTATGGCAGTGAAAACTAGCCCGGGTGGGTTAGGATATATCGTGTGTAGGGATCTAGAGAGATGACCTTCGGTAACGTTAAGGTTAGTTAGTGACTGATACCTGTAGTGGGGACGCAGGTAGGTTAGAGTGGATGATAATGACGTGGTATGTGCTTAGTTTAAAGGGAAGACGGGGAGCACTAAGTTAGCAGGGCAACAGGTAGTTTAGATGATGCCGTGTGAGTGTTGGAAGTGTATAGAAGTGTATTGTGAAAAGTGTGTGAGGAACAGGTGTGATTGCACAGGTGTGCAACTGAACAGGTGTATGGAGCAGTGTTTGAGTGAGTGATAGTGAGATGAGTTGTGCTGACCAAATGGTCCAGGGAGAAGGAGGGTGCAGGTGGCACCAGGTATGATTGCACAGGTGTGCAACAACAGGTGTATGGAGAATGGTTGTATGGAATAAATGGTCTGGAGTATGTGGAGTGTTGGAATGGATGGTAGTGGAGTGAGTATGGTGGAAACTATGGAGTGGAGTGGATGGTGTGAAGGTGTGAATGGGGGAAGGATGGACCCCCATCACGAATACCCGGGGAGGGTAGTGTAAGTGATAGGTAGCGGGTATAGGTAAATTGTAGTTGGATATTGGCATCTGTGGTGCGTGGTGGAAGAATGGTATTTGGATGGGTGCATTAGTGTTGTGGAAATGGCTGGGCGTGTAGCCTGTTAGTGTGTGTAGTTGGTTTGGGCACTCTACCACTGTGAGGATGTCGGCCAGGTGAGGCCGCAGGTGGGCTCTGGGAGCCGGTAGTTGTGGATGGGGCCCGAGGATCCGGAGGACGGACCCGGGTAGCCCAGTGCCAGAGGGCACCGAGTGGGGTGACAGAGCCAGGAGGGGCCTTCCCCAGTTAGTTAGGTTAGGGTGAGGAGCTAGGTAAGCTCGGGTGGCAACTACAGTGGTGGAGGTGTGCAGGTGGGTAGACCTGCTGGGAGAGCTACACGTCTCAGCCCAGAAATTGTGCAAGGGCACCGGGAGATGAATCGGGGGAGTGAGACCCCAAAATGGAGAAGCACCACAGTTTGGTCAATGGGAATTGGTTTTTCGAACCCATAGTGTAAGTTGGCCAATGGATTGGCAGGGAAAGACCCCGGGTAGTGTAAAGCGTGTTAAAGTCATTTAGCAAGTAGTTAGGATGAAGATCTCTTCGCACCATCTACATCCACTCACCTGAGGTGACGTAACTCCACACCATGCCATGTTTTTATTATTTTTGATGCAAATGTTTGGAATGTGAGACGCATCATGATGTGGGTGTGACATTGTGCTTGATGTTCCATCTCTTCCTCCTTATGAGGATTGATGATGAATTGGTGATGGCAAATTTTGGATAGAGGGATTGTGGAGACGAATTTGGTACAAGGGAAATATGGGAAGACGTGACGATAGCGACGGATTTGTAAATGTGTAGATTTTGTAAATATGGGGTAAGGGCAAGGGTAGTGTAGGTGACAGGGGGGGGTGACGTACGGTAGGGACGAGCTTTCTCACTTCGCTCTCCATACGCATTTCGCCCTGCATTGCCTTGTTTGATGTGTACCCTTGTGACCTTACCCCTCGCTCATCTGTCTTACCCCCTTTTGTCTCCCACATGACCTGTGCGCCATTGGGCGCCGAGGGGAGCGTGCGTGAGTCCGCCATTGTGCGCCCGGAACTCCCAGAACCAGCTGTCTGCATCGATGCACCACATTATGGACCACATGTCTGTGGCCGAGCACCACTTATGGACCCCATGGGTTGGGGCATGGCCCCTCTGCTGGAACCGGCCATGAAGGCCCGAAATCTTGCTGGCGGACCTTGGCCACAGGGCACCGATGCCCCACAGGTGAACCACACTAGTCGGCCCTGTGGGCAATAAAAAAAAAAAAAAAAAATGGACACGTTGGGTGCATTTTATTGCAAATAGGCCGCCAGCAAAGGAAAAAGACAACACCTGGAAGAAATAATAATAGCCAGCAGAGGGAGCCGAAGAGCAAGAGATCACCTGCAGGGTTAGGGGTTGTTTGGTTATTTTTATTATTGAACACTGATGAACTGTGGTGACTGCACCGGTTGGTGCCTGAGGGTGTATTGGTGCGTTTTTTGGGTGCTTTCATGGTGCATTGATGCAGAGCAGACTGTCGCCCCCCCCAGAAAGAACAATCACAGGTCCTGGGTTGCGTATTGTAAATAAAGTAGCGTCAATTGTAAATAATGCTCCCCACCGTCAGTGTGTAGTTTGAAGACCATTCCGCAATTCAGTTTACTGTGGGCGTGAGTCTGTTCGGCAGGGTGCAATGGAGCAGCGGGACATATTTATTTATGTTTTAAAACTGTCGCACTCAGGGTCAGGTTAAAAGTAGAGGGAACTACACCTACGTGTCACACTAAATTAAAGTTGTAGGCCCGGGACGTGCCTAAGAGGAGGAGGGTGCAGTGTTGCGGATATGAGGATGGTATTTTTTTTATTGTGTGCTTTATTATTATTATTGTCTATTCTGCGCCTCCTGCCTCCAGAGTTGTGTAAAGGTAAAAAGGGCGTCCCGGTAGTTAATTCCATGAAACACCACATTGAAGGACACGATAAAACCCTTGTTCAGTAGCTTATATCTTTATTATGTGTTTTAGAGTAAGGCCTTGTCTTCCAGTAACATGACACTCCATTGCACCAAGTAAAAGAGATAGATTCCCTTCATTCCCATTCCCAAAAACCTCCATTTCCCCTTTCGTAATGGCCAAGCCTCAATTTGGCAATTACATCCCCTCCAATTGCCGCCATTGACCACGAGGCAGGGTTGGGGAAGAAAGGCGGGTCCCCACCTCGTCATAGAGGGGAGGAGTGAGTCAGCCCCACTCAACCAACCACGAACAAGGGGTTGGACTTGGAGAGGGTGTGGCGAGAAACATCAAGGAGGTTCGCGAAGGTTGAGGGGCGGGGCCTATATAACCCGCCGCGGGACGTTCCCCAGGAGAGAGTGGCAAAAAGGTCCAAGGCTGAGCTGAGCTGCGTGGTGGTGCAAAGCAGATGAGCTGAGAAGGGAGATGAGCTTTTATGAGATGAGCTGAGAAGGGAGATGAGCTTTTATGAGATGAGCTGAGATGGCAGATGAGCTATGAGAAGAGCTGAGTTGTGAGGTCCAAAGGCTGAGCTGAGCTGCGAGATGAGAGATGAGCTATGACAAGAGCTGAGTTGTGAGGTCCAAAAAGCAGAGATCATCCAGGGAAGCGCAAAAGCCTGCTATTCGTCACCTTGCTCGCCAGCGGCAGCGTCCCCAGCAGCAACACTCGACAGCCGTTTGGGGCCTGGACGGCGGTTTTGAGCAGGGCCGCGAAGGGACGGCGGCTGCCGAACGCGCCGATCGTGCTACCAGCTCCGGACCTTCCTCTCCTTTCCAGCCATTCCTGCCTGCAAGTTCCCCATTCGTGTACGTGAGTTTGTTCTGTTTGTGCTGTCCGGGGTAGTCAATTAAGTCTGTATAAGCTAGTATTTTCCCTGTGTCTCTAAAAGCTTCTGTATATTATTTTCTTATCTTTCCTTCTCCTTGGTTATTTTGAGCCTGTAAATAGTAAATAAATTTAGTAGTATTTTCAACCTTTGTTTCGTCTTTTTATTCCTTTTCTTCACATCCGTCGTCTTTGTCTTTTCCCTGATTGAATACGGCCAACGTCTGGGTGAATCGGGTTTAGTCGGGGAAAAACTGTTCGGCCGCGGCGCCTCCGCTCGGCAAACAACATCCTTAACCGCGGACCGTAACAATATATATATATACATATGTCTGTTGACAGAGTGGCTGGGCTGAGGCCTCCAGAAGACCCTTTGGGTCAGAGGTGACGCTTTGGTCGAGGATTTCGGTCCACAGGAGATCGGGACAGCGCTCGTCACGCTGTTATGTCGTTGATTATTATCCCCGCCGATCGCACCGCACCCCCTGGTTTTGGTTTGCACTGGTGGGAACGATGGTCTGTGTGGCAGACAGGCTGTTGGTTCCTTGCGGGTTATGCGGTATTTACCGTGTGAGACATAATTCGTGGCTGGTGCTCACCATTAAAGCTAGGAGGTGCCTTGATTATATATATGAGCTTGATTATATATATATATATACATAGATATATATATATATATATATATATATATATATATATATATATATATATATAGATATATATATATATATATATATATATATATATACATATATAGATAGATATAGATATAGATATATATATATAGATATATGCAGAGAAAATAAAGCAAGCGAGGGATGCTCAAAACAAACCAGGAAACAGGTAGAGGCACATTGAGGAAAGGGCAGTCACAGTGGCCGGATGGTGAGCTGGTAGAATGTTGTGCTTGCCAACGTGATCTACCTGGCATTTGTGGTGAGCAGCCAATGCTAAAGAGTGATTCCTGATCCCCAAGGTTTGATTGGGCTGTGTCCTTGCCTCTGTGGTTTGAGGTTGCCCTGTTCATGGTCTGGGATTTCCCGGTGGGTGCCCACACCTGCCTCACATTGCGGCGAGTTGTACACATCATCTAGGTGTTTCATCTGGAGGCTCGTGCATTGCTGAGTTCCTCCTGAGATATGCTGCCCACGCTTTTATCCATTCTCAACCATTCATTGGTTTTGAATCTCTGCAAAATGTGAGAAATAAGTCTAAAATCTTTGTTCTCTTTTGTTATTTTTTCTTTTCTTTTTTACATTATCTGAGGCTTGTCGTGGACCAGACACACACTCACGTACACACTCACATGCACACACACACACACACACACACACACATACATAAACATCGGCGCCACAACACAGGACTGAGACAACACAAACACAGCCACTGAGCTCGGTGGAAGTGCCGTCACTTCCTGGGGTACTCTGTGTTCCAGCAATGGCGCCGCATTTATCGCCACACTCAGTGGGGGTATTCCCTAAGGAGGAATTTGCTTTTCCACATCGATGCCAACCTATGTATGTGGCTTGTCCGTGCTCTTAACTTTTTAAATGCTGACTTCACACTTGGAAGACTTTTCTTCAGTCCCTTTTTCTATTTGTAGACCTTTCAGTCCCTCATGGTGCTGTGAAAGAAAGTCAATCAATCACAGCACCACTTTGACAAAATGTCAGAATCAAATTCCACCTTTTTTCTCTCTATTTTCGGTGTATTTGCTTGTCAGTGTGTATATTGTGGTTCCGTGTTGAATTTAGAAATATGCTGCAGCAAATGTAGAATGAAGAACTATCCTGGCACATGAAGGCTTGTTATTCTGCAATGGCGGACATGTAGAACAAATGATGGAGTCAAAAGATCGTTGATCAGAGTATGTTAACCACCATGGGAAGCAAGGACAAACTGATGATTTGGAATGTTAACTCTTCATTGCAGCAAAAGTAGAGCAGTGCCGGGTTTACAATGGCGCCTCGGAGCCAGGCCCATAATCGGAAGGGGCCCATCGCGACAAAGATGAACAAAAAGTGGACACATCGCGATGTATTTAAATAAAGAATATGTATATAATTTAATTTTACTTAAAAAAAACTATTTGAATTAAAAAAAACATGTTAACATTTCCTGGCACGTGAGGTCACCACACATTCACCTAAAGCAAAGAGGTCACCACACAATGATAAGTGCATTTGAAAGGCTGAAGTGAGGAGGACGGTCACAAGGAGATGATTCCACAATCAGGACAATAAGGGGAAGAATTAATGCAGGTGAGTAACTAGCCTGTACTTTAACAGGATGAGCAGGTGAGGGTTACTTGAGGACGCGTTTAACCTTGGATGGCTTCGAGAGGGCAGAGGTATAGGAGAGGCAGGAGGAGCAAGGCCAGGTGTAAGCTTGAATAAAATAGAGAGGCCAAAAACTTGCTGCCAGTGGAAGAGTGACAATCATGACAATCCACCTCCTGTCTTGAGATTCCAATGGTGCAGAAGTTATTGTTTTCACCTGACTTGAGACGAACAAAGAGGGAAGCGATAACACTAACTCAGAGAGGGGAGCCATAGTCCATGGATATTTTTATGAAAGCTGTATGCACTCCAGTGCCACTCAGGAATTCCCTAACTTATCAGTTAGTGTGGCTCCAGTTACATTGCTCTGCAGTTATTCGTGTGTAAAACAGGGAAAACTATAAGGGCACTCGGTACAGAGCATACCTCCGCCAGGTGGAATAGTTAACGTTTTGTATCCCATTTATAGGATGCGGATGGACGGATTATATGCGGACGGATTCGAACAAAACTTGATGGACAGGTTAGGTGTGTGACATGGATAAACTGATTAGACTTTGGTGAAGATTCGGATCCGTATCAGAGAATTGTTTAAATCATTCTTCACCATTGAGTGATAGGGCTAAAACCGATATTTAGCACCATATCGCAAAAAGTGATGGACGGATTTGGACGAAACTTGGTGGACAGGTTGGGTGTGTGTCAAGGACGAAGGAAGCTCTTTGATTTTGGTGAAGATCCGAATCTGGATCCGGATACGGGAATCTTTAAAATTGTTAAAATGTTTCTTCACCATTGAGTGATGGGGCCAAAATTATATATAGCACGATAATTTAAAAAAAGTTGTATACCGACTATGACATAACTAGGTGTATGAGTGGGTTAGATGACAAGGACAAGCCAATTAGATTTTGGTTCATGTCCGGATGCAGATCTGACCTATCAAAGGGATACAAAACAAACTGTTCAGCCTGGTGGAGGTATGCGCTCTACCGAATGCTGTTCTGGATCCACATGCAACTGGAGAGTTCATCGACCACCTTTCCTAACATAGTCTTGAGATAAATATAACGAGAGAAAAAAATCTAACAACAAGAACATGGGCCGGGTCTACATGCGGCAAATTTGATTGGTCGTGATTGTGTAAAATGCCTTAATATATTGTTCAATAACTGCTAAACAGGAGGGTTTTGAGCGTGCCAAAATAAAAAGAAAATAGAAATGTTAAAGGTCGTAGAAAAAAAAGTTCTAGAAGTTTACCGTTGTTGATGCAGTGTCTTATACACCACCTTATTTAACATGTTACATTAGTTATTTGTGCAGCCTGGTGTTGACTTAGTGGTTAGGGTGCCGGCTTGGGATCCTCGGATCCTGAGTTTGAATCCCGGTCGATCGCTGAATTAACGCCAGGGAGGTTGACTCAGCCTGTCATCCTTTCAAGGTCGGCAAATTGAGTACCAGCTTGCTGGGATGAAGGACCCTGTTGTGCACCCAGATTTAGAATAGGTACACCGTATCCCTGCGCATCGTAAGAGGCGACTAAGAGTTGGCGTCAGGAAGGGCATCCGGCCGTAAAAACATTGCCTCAAACAGGGAACCATGATTGTCATGGGGCCCGCAAGGCTAACCCCCACTCTAGTGGGGGAAAATGACCTCAAAACGATCATTCATTCATTCATTTACATTAGTTATTTGTGCCTGTTGTTTGTGTCCTTTATAACATCCTTAAAAACAGTACTTTTCCTGTTTGGAATGATTTTCAATTATGATTCACTGCCAGACATGCAGACAGAGTAGAAAAATGTGCTCACTCCTCTCTGTGCAATTATGATCAGGCTAAATTCAGAGCCAAAGTACTGCTAAACTCCAGGTTAGTCTTCTAATTCATTTCCGATTCATGTTCAAAATACAACATTCCATTGAAATGAAGTTGTTCTCGATCATAAACTGACATTTGTAGACAGACAGAGAGTGAACCAATTGCTTAACTCTGCTTTCCATTGAAATGAAGTTGTTCTCGATCATAAACTGACATTTGTAGACAGACAGAGAGTGAACCAATTGCTTAACTCTGCTTTCCACTTTGGTTGTATATATATTAACAATGGAGACACCACAATTCCACAATTTCCACAATTTCCACAATTTCCACAATTTCCACAATTTCCACAATTAACAATGGTGTTAACAATGGAGACACCAGATGTCCCTGCGCACGGTGCAATAAAGATGATCTTTGGGTATGGCGCCCCCTGCTGTTTATCATTAAACCATCAAGAACAACTTTATATCCTTACATGACCGTTTCTTATCATTCATAGTAATATCAATTTTATAATTATTTTATCATTATAATTCGTATTAATATAATTCATATCATTCATATTTTAAAAAATATATTAAAAAACATGTATTATACATGTGTGTATATATATATATATATATATATATATATATATATATATATATATATATATATATATATATATATATATATATATATATATATATATATATTGCTACGTTTGTGAGGGGGGTAGGCAATGAAATACCTTAGGGCCAGGTAGGATTATATACGGTAGTGTGCTCTGACTGTCGCAACGAAGAAGAAGAAACCTCCATGTACCGAAGTTGGGAATCTGTTAGACCGGATGTGGTGTAAGGTCGTATCTTTGTCCCCATGGTGAGGGGTGTGGCTGTGTTAATTAGGTAGGGGTTAAGGGTAAATCCCCTGTATGTAAATGCCTCTGTGATTTTTCCTTTGTTCCTTATGACACACACCACACACGTCATGCACTCCACACCTAAAATAAACACTAAATAAAACAACCGGAACCAGGGCATTTTAGCACCACCAATGATACCACCGACAAGGTAATCACAAAGGCCGGCAAGTGGCCATGACCGTGCATGTGCATTTATTGTCCTTTTACCGTGCATTTCTTGTCCTTGGCATTATTTTGATTAAATCCCTTTATTGTTGAACCTTCATTCCTTGTCCGGTCCCGTTTATTTGTTGGTGGTTCGGAAAACCCGCTTTGTGCCATCCGTCCAGGTAAGCATCAATACCCATGTTTACTCCTCGCACGTATAAAGAACATCCGCCATAGTTGACTGAACGCCTCGGAGGTGAGCTCGATCGGTCATCCGTCCGAGACCGGTCTTTATCGGTAAGGACGCGACAATATATGTGTATATATATATATATATACATATACATATATACATATATGTACAATTATACATATATAAGCAAATGAGTTTAATGGTTGCTGATTATAAAATAACAGTTTTATTTATTCCATCGATTTATTTCTATTATAATTTTTTCAAGCAAGCTATTATTCACCTTTGGTAGTTCATTTGTCAGCTGTGCCGTTATTAATTATTTAATCCACCCATTTCACTAAGTCTTCCCAATTTTATTTGACTGAACCCCAGTAGCATAAGTAGAAATTTAAATATTGTTTCGTGATGGTGTTAATTGGTGAACAATACTGAATATATTGTTAATGCCAGGTGATGTTTTACTATTTGAAAAGTTCATTTTGTTATGAACTTCTGAGATTTATAAGGTTTTCAGGCTGAAAAAAAATGCTTTACATTTAGTTGTTAACAATGGAGACACCAGCATCATATATTATCATATACTAATCCATATTTTACACATTGTTTCTTCACATATTCATTGTGGAGTAAAGTGATTGATGTGAGCACCATTTTGTTTCATTTTGGAAGAGGAAATTGATTCATTCTCTGCATTATTCACTCCAAAGTAATAGCTCGTATTTTGAAGGAACTTAGAATTGTGTTCATACACTAGTTTTCATTACTAGACCCCTTGTGGTGCCCTTTGGGCTTTGTTGTCTTTGAGCAAACTTTTGATTCATGGATTTATTTACCTCCCTGACTTAGGCTTATGTCGTAGCTTCAGGCTTTTTATCATTTGTTTCGAGAATCTGTTAAACAGGTGATGATACCTTACCACCCTCATAGGCCAAGCGAGCTCCTGGGGTGTATGAGTTTCGGCATGAAATCCCTCCTCAGCATACAGAAGGTAAACGAACAGCATCAGTGTGTTTGTCTGTGTCTGTGTGTGTGTCTGTGTGTGTCTGTATCTGTCTGTCTGGGCCATAACCGTAACTTTTTTTTTTACCACTTGAGCTATTGTCATCAAATTTTGACCAAAGCTTTATTATGATAATACGGAGAATGATAATGATAATAAATAAATAATTTTGTGAAGAGGTCAAAAGGTCAAAGGTCAGCATCACATAAAATCATAAATTTTCAGCAGATTGACCTGAAATTTAAATAATTTGCATATTGGGTCACAGAATTGGTTCACCAATCAAAAGCTAGAAGCCGATTGTTGTTGTTTTTTTAATCGAAAGGTCAAAGGTGAAGGCTGCATAAGATTGTTAATTTTCCTCCAATTGACCTGAAATTTTAAGAATTTTCAGGTCACAGAATTGGTTCACCAATCAAAAGCTGGAAGCTGATAATTTCTTTCGATCTAAGCTCAAAGGTCAAGGCTGCATAAAATTATAAATTTTGATTTTGTATTTTTTTTTTAACTTCGTTAATTTGAGGAAGAAGAAGACGTCTGGGGTATTTCATCCGTTTCCATCCGTATTTCATTCCAAGAATAAACGGATCCGTTTCACTGGGGTATTTCAAATGTTTTCAGCAATGGCTGGCTTTGTATTTTCAAACGCTTTTTAGTTTACTTTTGTAAATGATAATCAGTTGTATGGTTCTCCAGTCTGGGGTACCCAAACCATTTTGCATCAGAATGATCCAACAGGTGAACACGACGCAATAATTCACAAATATTGACATCTTTCAGATTCAGTCTCATCATGTGTAATAAGCAACATGATGAAGCATACAATTATTATTACAATGGGTACATACCGTGTATCAATATGTTCCTCCATTGCGAGACAAAGGTGCATTCAAAAACTTGCGTTAAATCTGATTCGGGCACGTGATTTTGTTTTTTTGGCCACTAATAGTACCGGGTTATTTAAAGGTGTATTTTCCTGTTCCTGATATGACAGCATGTCTCAGACATAGTGTGTTCTTCTCATCTGAGTTTTCAGCAATGGAGTGGTCCTGCCACATTGAAATCCACCTTTGGCTGTTGCTTGGTTCATTGCCAGCCAGTGGCGCTGCAAGTAAGCGTACGCCACCCTTCAGTAAAGGTGTTTGGCTGGCACTGCCAACGGAAATATGGATGTAAAACATCCCATGATGTTTTCTATAATAAGAGGCCTTTTTTGGGCTGGTATCTTGGCCAAATTAGAAATTGCGTTTTATGCATCGACTATTGGTCTATCACCTTGTCCAACTTTGCAGCACACTTCGATCTTGGTAACCGTTACAATCCCATCCTCCGGAATGTAATAGGAAATTAATTCAGGTATTTTTTGACGAGTTTTTTTTTTTTTTGGACAAAGTGACAGTCAAACCATATATCTTGCTAATGGTGTAAGACTTGAAAGTGAGTAAGACTGAGCAAGACTTCAATAGCCTTCAAAGTAAGACTTCAATAGCCCCGAAATACTCATACAGGTCGCACAAGATCTGCCAGGAACCCTCTTCTGGTTAAACTGCCAAAATCGACACTCTCTGCTCTCCTTCACTCCTTCATTCCTCTTTTCTCCCACCTCCAGAACAAACTCCCTCACTCTCTTCAATCCCACTCCTTCCTCCAGGTCTTCAAAACAGCTGTTCACCACCATCTCTTATCTTCCACCATCTAAAACCTTGATCTTTTCTACCCCTGTTAATTCACCCCAGATCCACTTTTCTGAAATTCCGACTTCTTTCCTGGAAGTCCTAGCTGTGTCCATGTGTTTTATACCTCTCCCACCCACCCACCCCCACCCCTTTTCCCATGCCTCCTCCCCCAAGCCCTCTCCCTCCCACAGATTTCCCGATGTCCCTGCTCTCAAATGTTGTATTTGTGTGCTTCCTTCTCTCTCCCCATTTTGTCTCCCACTCCCTTTATTTTATCCTATGTGTCCGTTTTTTTTTTTTGTCATTAATGTTAGCTCTTTCACGAGCCTCGATCTTGTATATAAAATAAGAAAAAAAGAAAAGAAAAGAAAGTAGAATAAAAGACAGTAGCATAACATAACATTGGAAAGTAGAATAATAGCCTCAGTTATTTGTTTCAAAACACATTTTGTCAACATGGTGTCTTTTGAGTGGATATGCCTGTTACTGGTTCATGGTTCATGGTAAAGCTATGACATAATAACTGATAATTGTTGCTGGAGCATATGTTGACTGCCAGAATGTCGACCTAGAATGTTTGAATCCAGTGGTGCTGGTGTGAAGGTATATTTTTTATGAATAAAATGGTTGTCAATGATCATCGAGTTGTAGCTTTGCTGTTAATTTGATTTGAGTAAAAAAATATGTGCAATAAAATTCTGAGCGTGTGTACACGCGCACCTGTACATGTAGGACTGGTATCACGCTGGTGTGCGTGTATGCATCACAGGGGGTGAATGGGTGGTACTACCTTTTGGGTGATGACCTTGGACGCTCCAAACACCTGAAGGTTGCTTCTCATCGACTCCAATTGAGCGCAGGTGCCTTCCAGCCCTGGCTATAGCCCCAATGGGCCAATATCTTTCTAATGATAATCTGAAATCCTCTGGGGTCAACATCCCCCAAATGTATTTGTTGGAGTTTTAAAATACTTTATTCAGTTATTTCACATCTCTTTCTGATGTTCCTCAGCCTGCCTCCACGCGCAGTGGGAGATGGGGTTTTGGAATTGTGTGTGTGTGTGTGTGTGTGTGTGTGTGTGTGTGTGTGTGTGTGTGTGTGTGTGTGTGTGTGTGTGTGTGTGTGTGTGTGTGTTCGTGTGTGTGTGTGTGTGTGTGTGTGTGTCTGTGTGTGTGTGTGTTTTGTCATCTCCACATGTGGGTTTCTGAAGGTGCAACAGAGCCCTCCAAGGTCTAAAAATATCCATCTCCATGTGTGCTTGCATATATGTGTGTGTGGAAGTGCACGCACATATATGTGTATGTATGTATGTGTGTGTGCGTGTCAGTTGCTGTTATTGGCTTCCATCTCCACACATGGGTGAGTTTCAGGAGATGGAATGGAGATCTACCAGATCTCAAAGTATCTGTCTGTGTGTGCGTGTGTCTCTCTTGTTTCTGGCTGCCTGCCTGTCTGTCTGTCCATGCCATATTTTTACCATTTGAGGTTTTACCATCAAATTGTCACAAACCTTTATTATGAGAATATGGAAAAAAAATAATTGGGTCAAAATGTGAAAGGGCAAAGTCATAGTGGCTATAAATAGACCTTATCAGCCCATCTGCAGCTCGTCAAGCACGAAACGCCCCATTTTTATTTAATCGCTTTGGTGTTTATTTATTTATTTTCCATTTAACGTCAGTGTGTCTGTCCAGGACATAACATTTTTACCATTTGAGCTTTTGTTGTCAAATTTTCAACAGACGTTTATTATGAGAATATGGAAAAAAACACAAATGAATAAAATGTACAATGTTTTAAACTGTCCTTTTCGTCAAATGTAGTAAGGGTACAAAGCGGATGCAGATGGGCTGCGCATTTTGGGATGCTTTCTTGTTTCAATTTGCAATGATAGTTACAAATATAGAGTTGAAAACTGAATTGCACACAGCATTAGGCAATCTTTTGTAATTTATGACAGTACAGAAAACATGCTGGAAAGGTCACTCTACAATCATCCATGTTGTTCACCACTCTGCTGTCAATGTGACACTGCTAACATAACATTGGTAAAATCACAGTGTGTTTGTGACCCTGCCTTTCTGCTCCCCATGCTATCTCAATGCAACATTATGTAAGTAATATATGATAGACATGGTTCTCCATTAGAAAACCACACCCCTGCGTGAGGACGCGGCCACATAGCCTATTGTTATCCCCAACACAAAGTTATATTTGTACCTCGAGTTTGGAGTTTGTAACTTGAAAGATGTGGCCATGCATAGAACACATACACACACACAAAGAAAGAGAGAGAGGGAGAGAGGGAGGGGGAGAGAGAGGAGGAAGAGAGAGAAAGAAAAAGAGAGAAAGAAAAAGAGACAGAAAGATTTTTGCCTTCTATAGGTGTAGGTATAGATCAATAAGTATGTGAGATCGTCACTTTGCTGACTGTAGTCATTTATCAGTTGTCTGGTTGTATTGTGAGAATATATGGTGATTGGCATATGTTTCCATCAGGGGTCTCAGGCCGAGGCAGAGTCTTCCAGCCAGCAGCATGGCCTGGTCCAGAGATGGAAATTATCAAGGTGGGGATTGCATACTTCATAACCAACATTTTTTTTTAAATTGAGGATATCATGTATATATATATATATATTTATATATATATTGAGCCGTGGTGTCTGTGCGTGCATTCGTCTGTCTCCCATTTACGGCGGTCGTTTCCTGCGTTGCGTTTGAAAAGCTGCTGTTTGGTTATTTTGCATTTTCATTTCACTTTTATTGTTGCAATATAGTTGGTCATTTTGTTGTCCCTTCCAATAATCTTTAAAATCACCATGAACATCTGGATTAAAGTAGATTTTATACAGATTTAATACATGGAGTAACATAATTTTAAATAGCTATATTTGTCGTCTTTTTGGACAAATCGAAACTCTGACGCCCAATGTTGCACCACCATTTTGCAGTGGATGGTATAAGTAGCTTAGAGCTTTGGCACTGAGTGAAAGTCAGAGTTGAACACAATTAACTTTGTCCATGAAATAATTTAAAACGAGCAATGCGACTCTGTTACCAATATGTCTCCGCATAGTCCCACAACGGGTAGATGCCCTTGTTCACTGTCCTAAAAATATACAAGTTTGATTTAAATCCCTTCAGCTGTTTTCAATTATCACATCTTCACCACCCATGACAGGTTTCACATCGATCAGTGAAGCAGTTTCAGAGAAGGGATAAAAAAAAAAATCAGCTTTCGAGCTAATATGGCTGCCATACCACATTACATATGACCTTAAAAATGTACACTGCATATATATGGGTAGGGGATCAGGTTTGTGAAGTTTAGTGTTGATCAGATAAGGTTTGTTTTTCTATTCAACATGGCTGCCAAACCACATGACCTGTGATGTCATCATTTTCAAACTATATGCAACAATTATGTTAGATGATATTTGAAAAATTTCGCATCAATAGGGTAAGCGTTTTCAGAGGTATAATTATTTCATATTTTCCTTCAATCCAATATGGTTGCCATACCATGTGACCAATTATGTTTTTGTGATAATCTTTTAATCGACATGCTGAGTCAATGACAAACATAAAGTTTTGAGTCAATCGATTTGGCGATTTGGGAGAAGTTTTTTTTTTTAAATGGTTTTGGGTTAAATCCATTATGGCTGCCAAACCATGCGACCTATGATTTAATAAATGTAATATTTCAATAAAAATGGGTCATAGATTAAGTGCATGCAATTTCAGATTTTTAGGATAAGGAATTCGAGTAAAATATTTTTGGCTGGTATACCACTTCACCTATGATGTCATCATTATCATGCTTTTGTTCCCCCATTGGGAGGACTTGACAATGTGCCACGTTTCAAATTTTTGCATTCAGCATTTTCCGAGAAATATTTTTTAAATTATTTGCGTTTATTCCAAGATGGCTGCCATACTACGTGACCTATGACATCACAATTTTGATAACATTCTGCATGGGTGTCACTCCTACCCTGAAAGTTTGGTCTCAATCGGACATGTGGTTGCTGAGAAAAACGAGGTTTAGTCCAAACGGACGGATGTACGGAAGGACGGACGGACAACCCGAAAACATAATGCCGACAGCCACCTTTGGGGGCGGAGGCATAAAAAAGAATAACAAGTCCATGAAATAATTTAACAGATTAACTTCAACTTTCCCCGTCACTAGGGACAGCCACTTTTGCTTGTTAGTTAATTAATCGAAATTTTAACGTACATAACAAGGTTTATTGATTGGGGTTTATTTCGGCAAAATAACCCAAGAGGGATAGCATAGTTTCATCACCTGTCAAACAAATCGCATAAAGCAGAATGGCTCTGTTTTATCATTCAATCAATGAAACACTTTCCTATTGCAACTCCATGTTTTTGTGCTCACTCTCCAAATCTCACCCTGACCACAGTACTTTTTGCCTGTGTTTTCATTTCCATGTTGGGCCTTGTCAGCTCTCACTACATCAAATTAATATGTCGTCTCTTGCAACCACTTTAATCGTCTCTTGGGATCCAAAAAGATCGGAAAAAAACGTTGTAAAAGAAAGATTATAGGGATTGGGGAGAAGGTCTGCACTGAGTGGGAATTCATTGAGGGAAATAGTTTTTTGGGAATATTTTGAGAAACTCAGGAATGCTTTGTAGGTGTGTTGAGGTGTGAGGGGGCAGTGAAGATGCAGAGTCAAGACAAAGATGTGAAGTATGAATGAAAAGAAGAAAATAGATGTTGGTATAATACCATGTCATGATAGTTATGCATATTAACATGCTGTTGTGTGTGTTATGTTCTCATGTTGGCAGATTGGGATGACGCGTGGACCTAATGGCTATGGCTTTACCATCTGCTGTGATGCACCTGTAAGGGTGCAATCAATTGACCCAGGTACAGTACCACTCTTTCAGAGAGGTGTTAATGAGGTAATTTAATGTAAGCATTTTGATATCTTTGTTGTTTTGATGGTGTAAGTCGTCGCTTTCCAGGAATCTCTTCTCCTCGTTGGAGTGCTCACTAAGCATTGTGCATTGGCTGTATAGTCCAATTTGGGACCCACAGCATCTACCACAACCATCACAGGTATATACTGGTCCTTGCGGAGACGGACGTTGGCAGGTTTTCCTTTCTTGACTCCGCTGTCTCTCGATAGCAAGTCTCCCACATTCAAAGTGGTCCAGGCCTTTGCGGCAAATGTTAAGCCAAGCTGACCTGTTTGTGGCCTGTTGTTCCATACTTGAATTGCGAAATATGATGGGAATAGAGCCTGTGATTGATGCTGTGAAGAGGAACAGGTCGAGATGGTTTGGTCGTGTTGAGGAAGGATGAAAGTGACTGGTTGAGAAGAGTGATGGAAATGAATGTAGAAGGAAGTAGAGGATGGGGAAGACCGAGAAAGACTTGGCTAAAGATGGTGGAAGAAGAAATGCGGGCAAGGGGGTTAACAAGGGGAGATGCAGAAAATAGGGAAAGATGGAGAAGATTGTCATGGGGCCCGCAAGGCTAACCCCCGCTCTCGCAGGGAAAATGGCCTTAAAATGCATGTTGTTGTTGTTGTTGTTGTTGTTGTTCCCAGGTGACAACTTGAATGACACAACACTTGAGTGTAGACTTAAGAACATCCTTAGCACTTTCTTTGTCCACAACGTGACCGTTTACCAAATTTAAGTTGCCCATAGAAAAGCACTCTTGGGATTCGATGTTCTTCCATGCGTATGAGGTGTCCTGACCAGCGAAGCTGGGCTTGCCTCAAGAAATACTCAATTCCTTGGATATGACAGCGGTCTGGGATTGAGGTGTTCGGTATTCTGTCTTGCCAGGTGATGCCACGAACCATGGAAAGGCATCACATATGGAATTGATCAGTTTACATTTGTTGTTTTATGAGTGCCACAGCCTTCACCAAGTCATGGTTCAACAATGGTCTTTGTTTCAGATGCCAACACATTTATATCTGTGCCCTCTGCAGTCCCATTGCATTCATTTCCAGGATTATGAACACCAGTTGCATAAGTTCCCTGTTACAGCAAGACTTGGTGGAAACACATGAAACCATCAAATTAGCCTAGTCAAAAAATCTGAAAATGTGCCTTTATAGAATGATTGAGGCATTTTTGAGTAAAAGCAAGCAAACCACTTTTTCTGGGGTAGTTTTTCATGCTGAATATGAATCTCTTGTTTGCCAAGCCCAAAAATGCGTAATTAGGTCACTAATCAAGGTCAAAGGTCAATGAGTGCAAAATTCAAAATTTTTGAAAAAATGCTTTATTTTACATCCCCTATCTGTACATTTCAATTATTTTACAATATTTTGTCTAGTAAGGTTGCTAAAGCTTTTCAAAATCTTATTTTTAAAGGAAAACGTGAGGACACATCTATGCTCATTTGCCTTTATCTCTGTAAGGGGCGACAATTAGTTTTTGCGTAATTTGCTTGCAGTTTAACCTCTAAATGCACAATGGGGCAGAGTTTTTATGCTCCTATTGATGGTCTAGAGATAGATTTTATAAAGACAGAATCTAAATGTCACCGGTAAACAACATAGGTCAAAGGTCAATGAGTGCGAAAGTCTTGCAATGACGTAACAGTTACTTGCACTTGAAACCATCCCTTTCACTCAACAGTGAAAGTGGCTTCATCTTTCTGACCCCAATGCATTTGCCATGTTTGTCAAATCATTTCCATTCAGACAGAGCAGGGTGTTCTTCAATAGACCCTTAATGATGAAGAATGAATCTAATAGCCTAGCATAAGCCATCTAGTTCGTACCCTAGGCATCAGGCATTAAACATTTCAGGAGTACAGGTAAGGGTCTTTTTAAGATTGTTAAAAAATGAAATATAAAATCAAATGAAAGTAAAGGAATGCATTCTTCTTTGGTGAGATACATGTACATACAAATGTGTAATGTATGCTTGACATCTCACATCATAGGCAGGCCTACATACATGTACATTTACCTAACAGTAGCAAAAAGACAGGCAGGGCATGGGCATTGACGATGAGTGCCTAATGCATCTACCACTAATGAATTAGTGATATCGGTTAGATGTTTTGTCTTGAAGAAGCTTTACTTTGTGTCTTTGAGAATAAGATTAAAACCCGGGCCAACACTGCCTGCGCTTATTCGATCATTTAAGGGCTGTTGCAGTATAACATACAACGTTGTAGTTTTCATGGTCAGAACATGCGTGCCTGGTGTTTAGTTTGGTTTCTGTTTCTCCCTTCAGGCCAACCATGGAACCTATTGCCAGCCTCAAGCGACAGCGTGAGGATGTGTCGTTTGAACTTTGTATCATTTGTCAGGGAACTAGCCAGGTCAAAGATACGATTTTCAACCAGACAAACCAGGGTATTGCTGCCATCAGAGAGGCGACCGAGCTCCGATGCAAACTTAGACACTATGAATTTCGATCAGCCGTGGACAGGCTTTCGACTCTCTTTGCAGAGCCTCCAGAAAGTCTCCCCAAACTTAAATGGCATAAGCTATGTTACTCTGCATACACACACAAGGGGAAAATAAATGCTAAGCTAGCCAAGGAACAATCGAAAAACGAAAAAGATCCTGAAAGAAAGAGTGTTTCGGCTGAAGCATGTCCGTTTTTACGCAGTAGTACTACTAAGATGAACTGGACATTGTGTATGTTCTGCCAGAACTTTGACAAGAAGCAGAAGACAAGTCGTGTCACAACCTTCAAAATGAGTAATGAAATTACGGAAAAAGCTAAATTTGTACATAACATCTTAGTCCGTACTGCAAATGAGAATGATTTAATCTCAGCTGAGGCATGTTACCATGTTAACTGTCTTAGTAAATTCTTTAGGGATGTCAAAAGGGCGGAAACTGAAAGCAAATCAGCAGACATGGCGATATCATGGTTGTGTCAAGAGCTGCGTCACTCTGCTGAGAAAGGGCACGTATTTGAACTATCTGCAGTGTTCGAGAGGTACAAAGAGTTAGCCAGTGAGTGCGACGGCACAATTCCTACATCGTATCTTAGTAGACTGGGGACTTTTAAAGAAACTTTGTCGAATTGCATTGGGGACATTTATGAATTTCTTGTGCTAAGAAATTTGGCGCCTTCAGAGAAACAAACTTTGCTTCTTCCACGACATTTCAGTCACATACCTCTTTCAGAAATGGTGTGCGGTCAGAACAGTGCAGACTATATTCCCATATTTAGACAACAGGATGATCATTTTCTGTCTTTAGTGCACGTTGCTCTGCAACTCCGCAGTGATATCATGTCACATCCTGCATTCGAAGGTTGCGATGTAAGCGAAAAAGCAGAGTTGGCAAGTGTACCACCATCTGTACTCATGTTTGTGAATATCTTGCTTGGAGGCCAAAGTAGTGTCGATGCTGAGTTTGACGAAAGTGAGATGTCTGAAACTGGTTGGGTGAAGAAGACAAGGGTCCTTAGCATTGGACAAGACATGGTCTATGGTGTATGTGGAGACAAGAAGGCACCGCCTAAACACGTTGGAATGGGTATGACGCTGCACCAGTCAACTCGATCAAAGAAATTAGTTGAGCTATTCCATAATGCTGGGCACATAATCAGCTATAACCGGGTTCTTAGGTATGACACTGCCATGGCTGAAAACACTCTGAAAGCGCTTGATCAAGAAACTGGGGCAGTTGTTACCAGCAACCTGGTTTCGGGACGATTTGTGCATTTTTCTGGCGACAATATTGACATCAATGACTCTACCCTAGATGGCAAAAATACATTTCACGCTACTCAGTTAGCTGCCTGGCAGAGGGGGCCATCTGCTGAAAGCGGTCTTGGAGACATCAAACCATCCAATACGTCAACGTTGGATATACCAACAGCAGTTGAAAAGATCCATGAGGTATACATCAACAAGGATACCCTCATTCCCGAGTTTGGTGAGGTTGAAACAGGATGGTTTCTTAGGGAGAAAGATACTGGCAGTGCTCTTCAAGACAGTGAACATCGGGACATGGCATTCTTAGCATCTCGCCAAGGAGAAAGCGAAAGATATTCCTGGACCACGTTCAACCAGTTGCACAGCACTAAGGAGGAACCACCCAAAACTACCATTGGCTATATGCCAATCATACTAGCCCCAGCTCATGAACATTCCACTTTGAACACCATGGTGCGCAGGGCACTACATGTCGCAAGGGCCCTGAATAACCGCTACGCTGTGATAACAGTTGATCAGGGGTTGTATCCCCAACTGATGGAGCTGAAATGGTCAGTGCCCGACTTCAGAGATACCCTAATTCCAAGACTAGGTGGGTTACATATCACTATGAATTTTTTGAAAGTGCTAGGGCAACATACAGAAGATTCTGGTATACATGAGCTGTGGGTTGAAAGTGGTTTACTTGGGCCAAATTCGGCTGACAAGGTTAAAGACGGAAAATCTTACGCAAAAGCAATGAGGGCACACAAATTAACTTGGCAAGCGCTATGGCTAATCTTGATTCCGCAATTCAAAAACATTAGGGCAGCAGCAGGTGGAAAACTTTGTCAAAGTGAGACTTGTTGAAAAATCAACTGATTTCCGAGATCGACTTCCGAAGGTGAAGGCTCCCACGTTTTCCTCACTCTATGAAATAGGAACCAAGAAAGCCAATGGAAAGATCGAAACCACAAAAGCAGACAGAAACTTTTTGCAGAGACTAATTGCAGCGTACAGAGCTGGAAGACCAGTTGAACTGGCTAGAATACTTAACCATGAACTGATGAAGGTGCCAATCAGCATTGTTGATACATCTGGCGAACTTAGAATGGGTGTTAAGGCTATTTTATTTGACATTCTTATCAGGAGTGTATCATGCCCCTCAGAAATCGCCTTTTATGGGCCTTCCTGTTTGATCATTGATGGGCAAGCTGCAGTTATGTCACTTGGAAAACCTAACACGGCGAACACCTTTGGTGATTATGCAGACAAATTTGTAAAGTTCATTTTCTGGCAAGGCCGGGCTTACAGCCGAATTGATGTTACCTTCGATCGATATAGAGACATTTCAATCAAAGTTGGAACTAGGGTCAAACGTACGAAGAAGTCAAGGCCAGTTCGTCGCCTGATTGAAGATAGAGATGTGCCACTCCCCAACAAATGGCCTGACTTTCTCGCATCAACTGAAAACAAGACAGAGCTTGCTCAGTTCCTGTCGAATGCACTCCTGGCAGCGGCACCCCCTGAAAAAGTGGTTGTTGTTGGTGGAGGTTTCGCTTCTGAAACAGAAGTCCAGAGTTCAGATCCTGCAATGAACACTACTTTGCTACAAAGCAATCACGAGGAAGCAGATACCAGAATGATTGTACACTGCCTTCATGCCGATGCACCAAACATTGTGGTCGCAGCGCGTGACACAGATGTGTTGGTGCTGTTGCTTGCCAACTTCAGTAAAATGTCTTGCGTAAAACTTTGGATGAGAGCAGGAACAATTAAGAAACGGAAGTATGTTCCTGTGCATGACATAAAGTCGGAACTTGGACTTGCTGATCATGTCTATGAGACTTTACCAGCATTTCATGCGTTGACAGGATGCGATACGGTTTCATTTTTCTCAGGACACTCAAAGAAAACAGAATGGGATATCTTCCTTGAACACAACAGTCTGCTTCAAGATCTTGGCAAGTTTCCGACACCATCAAAGAAGGTCACAGAAGATGCTGAAAAGTTAATTTGCCATATCTACAAGGAACCATCTGAGAACTGTAATCAAGCCCGCATTAAACTGTTCAACAAATGCCATGCAACGGAGACCCTACCTCCATCTAGTGATGCAGCAAAGTTCCACATAGAGCGTGCAAACTACCAAAGTTTCATTTGGAGAGAGGCCAGTAATCCAATGACAGATCTGCCACCGCCGACTGATTGTGGATGGAAACTCGTTGATGACAAGTTGTCACCGGTTCTTACAACTTTACCGTCAATTCCAAAGGGATGCCGAGAACTTACTCAGTGTGGTTGCAAGAAAGGTTGCAGTTCTGATAGTTGCTCTTGTCGGAAGTGGGGGAAACAGTTCTGCACTGAGGCCTGCAAGTGCAATGCCAGTGAAACACCATGTCGAAACAGGCCAAAGTAGGGGGGGGGGGGGGGGGGGGGTCAGAGCTTACACAGTTAAGCTAATTGGCATTCCCCTGGATGGCTCCTCCTTCCAGCCAATCAGTCTGACAGACTGCAATTGATTCAGGATTAATTAAGAATACATGTGATAATGATCAACTGCCTGCACTCCAAACATGTTTGCCATGAAGTGCATTTTGCGCCTTGTGCCATGTAAGTGCACTTTGCGCCTTGTGACCGTTAGCCTTAATTAAGTGGCTAATTAGTCAAATATTGACATTTAGTGTAGAAAACAATCTTGCTATTATATAGGACTCAGGTAAACCACTTCACTGATGGTATTTAAGGCAACAATTCAAGTGAATTAAAACAGTATGTCAAAAAACGAAAAGTTGCTTCATTACGGATATATTCACAAAAATCTGATTTTTTCCCTTCACAATTCCCTTTACTTTCATAATTGTGAAAAGCTGTAGTAACCTTACCAGACAAAATACTGTAAAATAATTGAAATGTACAGATAGGTGATGTAAAATAAAACATTTTTTCAAAAAATTTGAATTTTGCACTCATTGACCTTTGACCTTGATTAGTGACCTAATTACGCATTTTTGGGCTTGGCAAACAACAGATTCGTATTCAGCACGAAAAACTACCCCAGAAAAAGTGGTTTGCTTGCTTTTACTCAAAAATGCCTCATGAATTCACGTTTCCCAGAAATTTGACTAGTCTAAATAGTAAACTCGATGGTATTCATAGAATACTTACCCTGCGCAGTCAACTTGGTGTGAGCCAACTCTTCTATTTTTGAACGTTTTTTTTTGTTTTTTGATCCAATATGGCTGCCAGACCACGTGAGCGATGACATAAATTTATATTATCTAAATAATTTTTGCATAGATCATGCTCAATAAATTTCAAACTGATCAGACTAAGCGTTGTCCCTGTCGAATTATGACGTCATAATTATGGCACCAATGACGTCATCGTTAACAACACCTATTCCCCATATGGAGTTATTTACAATGAGCCACGTTTCAATTTTTAAAATGCTGACATGGCACATACTTTACTTTACTGAAATGCAGACACAAATGTTTTATTTTCATCAAAAATCGTCGGAATTTCGCCAAATCTGTTTTGGTCGTGTGTTAATTTATACCTCAGCGATTGACAAATCTGAAATCAGAATTTTATTTGCGGCCAAAATGACCCCGTGAGGTCGCTCTTTACTTTGCCTGCTCGTCATGTGCAGAGTTATAATTAATTCCATGCCCACTCTAGAACTCTTCTTCTTCACAAAATAACAACTTCTAGCTTCCAGACCGTACATCTAATCATCTTGAAATTTTGCACACTTCTTCATTACCTCTACTATATTATAAAGTTTCACGTCGATCAATGAAGCGGTTTAAGAGCTATAAATTTTTTAATATTTTCATTTAATTTTTTATATCTGCCAAACCACGTCACCTATCGCAAATTCCAAAAGGTGATTTTAGTAGACTGATATGCTGAACGCATCTGTGAAGGTTCCCCTCGATAGGATCAAAAAAGAGGGAGGAGCTAGGTTTTGAAAGTCTATGCTTGAAAACGTCATAACTCCGAAACCATGTGACGCATGATGTCATGCTCGCTGACTTTTTTGTTCGTCATGGGTATGCGATCTTGCTTGCAAAGATTGGCCTCGATATGTTCAGTCGTTTTGGAGAAAATTGGAATTTAGTGGTTTTTCAGGCTTTTCACTCAAAACAATATGGCGTCCGAACCATGTGACCTACGACGTCATTATAATTTTTATTTCTGCATCCATTTATACGGAGAAGATGCTCAAGAAATTTCATCTTGATCGGATAAAGTTTTTTACTTGTCGAATTGTGACGCCATAACGGCGGCACCTATGACGTCATCATTCACATATGTTATTCGCATGGAGAGTTCTTTGCAAAGAGACCTGTCTCAATTATTGTAAGCACACCTGACAAGAGGCCCAGGCTTCAGACTTTGGCACGCCCACGAAGCTGCACCATTGAATAAAACTGTTCCAACCCATTATGAACACTCATTAAAGTTAACATTGGGAGCTCCTTTTTTGTATCAACTCCTTCTTCCACTTGGCCCGACAAGGCTGGCTTACTGCAGCGTCCATTCAAACATGCTAACTGCACTATTGTAAGGGAGAGCGATTCAGTTTACTATTTCTCTGATTAAATGTTGCCAGGGTCTTATTCCTGGTCGCGGAATGCAGGGCACCACCTCAACAACAACACGGCAAAAATTCCAGTCGTGAGACCTGGCTTGGCAAGGCTCCCATCACATGTGGTCAATGACACATTCAGTTGGCCAAGAGAGCTGTCCCTGCTCCAGCCTCGCACTACCATTATACAATATTGTCTGTCTTGTCTACTGCTCACAGAACTCACCTTTTTCACATTCCCTTTGGAATCACTTTGGAACCATTGCCATTTGTTCACCAAAATGGTCCACGAAGCAATCTTCGTTTGCAGATCAAAAAGAGGATGTAGAAGGTGTTAATGACGAAGTCAGGGAGGTATAATCTTACTAGAATTCACCAAATGTCAGTCCGTCCGTCCGTTCCCAGGTACCGCAAAAACGGCTGCACCGATCGCAACGATACACCTTCATGCCCGTGGGATTCCCACGGGTGACCCCACTAGTAATTCAAATTTGACGAGCCAATTCAGAGACAAATATTTCACATGAGATCGAAAACTCCATGATGGATGACAGCTTTACGACTCATTATTGGTAGATAATGGGCAGTGGAAAACCTAATAGCACACCAAATTTTAAATGTCGCTCCTCCTCTCCGACTGCTCTTGCAAATCTGGTGCCATTTTGGGTTCATTAGTCACGGTCTTTCGAGAGCTTGCTTATTAATAAAGGTACTAATTTTTTTAAGATTTCAGGCATGCCATGAACATTCCTGTAGGTCATGCATGGATGGTTTGCATGGTGGGCTATTTCTTTGAGCATTTAATAGTTGCTTGCAGTTGACAGTCGCCTTACCTATTTCACTCTATGTATGTTAGGATTGACGCACACCTTTTTTTTCTTTAAAAAAAATTTTTTTTTAATATACAAGATCGAGGCTCGTGAAAGAGCCAACATTAGTCACGAAAAAAAAACGGACACATAAAACATGTAATAAGGGGAGCAGGAGACAAGATGGGGAGAGAGGGGGAAGCACACAAGTACAACATTTGAGAGCAGGATCATCGGGAGATCTGTGGGAGGGAGGAAGCTTGGGGGGAGGAGGCGTGGGATGGGGGGGGGGGGGGGTGGGAGAAGTATAATACACATGGACACTGCCAGGGCTTCCAGGAATAAAAAATTTTAAAAACCACCTTTAGAGGCCATTTTTCCCCGCAAAGCGGGGGTTGGCCTTTTTCGGGAACCGTGGTTGTTGTTGTTTTTCGGTCCCCTATTTGAAGCAATGTTTTACGGCCGGATGCCCTTCCTGACGCCAACCCTTTTTGCCGCCTTTAACGACAAACAGGGAATTACCAGTGAACTGGTACTCAATTAGCCGACCTCGGAAGGATGACAGGCTGAGTCAACCCCCCTGGCGTTAATTCAGCGATCGACCGGGATTCGAACCCAGGATCCTTGGATCCTAAGCCGGCACCCTAGCCGCTAGCCCAACACCAGGGATTCCAGGCTTCCAGGAATGAAGTTGTTATTTCAAAAAAGTAGATCTGGGGTGAATTAACGGGGGTAGAAAAAAATCAAGGTTTTGGATGGGGGAAGATATGATTAATAATAAGATTAATAATACCATACTAGCAAGTTACCCATGCCCCGCACAGGATTCTAAATGGGCGTAGGATTCTAAATGGGCGTAGGGATGGAGACGAAAAAAAAATGCAAATGGCGACCTCTGTCATTGAGCCGGCAAGCTGGGAGCAACAATTTGCATTTATTGCCACATCTGATGCAATTTAACAGCTCTAATGGTGGCAAGGTGCTCCGTTTGAAACTGTTTGTTTGATATGACGTAGGTAGTTTTTTGATGCTTAGGGTCAGTAATTTAAATTTATATTGGTGTCAAACCCAGTGACCAATTGCAAATGAATATTAGGACTAACTTTAATTGTACAGTAAGCCACAATCTTGATGATGTGGAAAAATACTATTTTTACTTGCAAAATCGAAGATTTTTCAAGTATATTGGTTGGTCTTATGCGTTATTCTGTCTGTCTATTTTGTCTGTCTGTCAATCGCCTACAGGTCACAATTTAAAACTGATCTTCACAAAACTTCACCAGATGTTACAGTTGGTCATAAGGAAGAAGCCTATTGATTTTGAGGTCAAAGGTCATCTTGAGGTCAAAATATCTAAAATTGTCATTTTTCATCCGATTGATTTGAAAGTTGAACAGCATTTGCATATTGAGTCACTAAACTGGGAAACCAACTATTTTTGAGGTCAAGAGGTCAAAGATCAACTCAGGTTCAAACTTCTAAAATCATCAATTTTCATCTGAAAAATAATCGATTTTCATCCATTAACTTGAAAATTCAACAGCAATAACATAATGCATCACTGATTTGGGAAACCAACTATTTTGAGGTCAAAAGGTCAACTCAAGGTCAAACATATAAAATCATCAATTTTCATCTGAAAAATAATAATTCTAAATCCGATTGACCCGATCTTTGATTAAAATCGTAAATTTTAATCTTAATGCAATGGACAATTTGATGTCTCCATGGTAACTGTTTTTTGGAAGATGGAGAAGGGGTGGATTTTGCAAGTATTGTGCTCTGCATGACGTCTTTCTTGTTTCTTTTGTTCATTTCCCATGTTCTATATGCCACCCTCTTGTGTGTTATAAGACAGATAGAATCACTGTTGTCAGAAGATGACAATGAAGATGAGAATTAAGGGATGGAATACTGTTAATTCCTCAATTAATTCCTCAACGGAATACTGTTCTCCCCTCTGGGCCGGTGCTCCTGCCTCACACCTAGCTCGGCTTCACGCTGTTGAAACCAAAGCTTTCAGAATCATTGGAATCTCCTGCGATGAAGCTAACGAGGGCCTTTCACTTAATCACCACAGGCAGGTTGGTGGTCTTTCCGTCTTCTACCGACTCCTCTCCGGCCTTGCTCCCCCAGCTCTCTCTGTGCTCTGTCCCCCAAATATTCCTACAGGTCACGCAAGATCTGCCAGCAACCCTCTTATGGTTAAACTGCCAAAATCAAGACTCTCTGCTCACCTTCACTCCTTCATTCCTCTTTTTTCCCACCTCTGAAACAAACTCCCTCACTCTCTTCAATCCCACTCCTCCCTACAGGTCTTTAAAACGGCTGTTCACCACCATCTCTTATCTTCCCCCATCCAAAACCTTGATCTTTTCTACCCCCGCTAATTCACCCAAGATCCACTTTTTTGAAATTCCAACTTCTTTCCTGGAAGTCCTTGCAGTGTTGATGTGTTTTATACCTCTCCCACCTTCCCCCAAGCCCTCTCCCTCCCACAGTTCTCTCGATGTCCCGGCTCTCAAATGTTGTGTTTGTGTCCTTCCCCCTCTCTCCCCATCTTGTCTCCCACTCCCTTTATCATATGTTTTCTGTGTCGGTTTGACTTTTTGTGTGATTAATGTTAGCTCTTTCACGAGCCTCGATCTTGTATTCAAAAAAAAAATTATGAAATAACCATTCAAACTGCTGCTAGGCCCTGATGCTGTCGGTTCCCATAACGCCATTTCTTCAATCACCCAGGAGGATCAGCAGCAAGAGTTGGCCTCCTGTCTCTGGACACCATTGTTGGGCTGAATGAGCGACCGGTGGACGGTTGGAAGTGTGTTGAGCTGGCAAGTGCCATACGGTAAGACTACAGCGGAAAAGGAATGGGATCTATTTTTTTCGAAACTATTCTAAAAGAGAAATCTTTTTTTTTTTTTCCCGGAACTGTTAGTTCAGTGAAAATTCCCCTCCCATCCCCACCTTCTTAGAAACAGCATTTTTCCCATAGCCAGTCCCCTCCTTGATTCCCAGTTGATATGTCTGACTTGCCCGAGGGGGTGAATGAAGAAGGGTGGGTGGGAAGATGTCTTGAGAATTTTGTTTCCAAACACAGCAGAATGCTTCCTGCCACACTGTCCTCACCAGCAAATGATTGGTGTTTCTAGAGGTTGTTTTTCTGTTTCTGTCACTATTTCTGCCTGAGTTTTCCTTTGGCCTTGCTCTTTTTCTTCATGTTATATGTTAGTGTGGAACAGATATGTTTTATAAAATCTTTGTCATAGTCAAATGTCATGTCTAGCTGCTACCTTCCTTATTTTGTTGTCCGTCTCTTCTGGCAGAAACTGTCCGTCGTCAATCACAGTCACAGTCCATCGGTTGCACCATCGTCTCACAGTCAGCGCGAAAGCACCATCGACAGAGATTCCATTTCCTCGTGTCGCCCGAGTCTCCTCGCAACATTCTCCTGTGAACTTCCCAGAAGCTGCAGCCACCGCCCAAGCGCTCTCTCTCGACGGCCACGATCAGAATCCCCCCGTTCCTGTCTCCCGGCGCCTCGAGCCTCTCGGGAAGGAGACTCGCGTAGACCCTGAGTTCCAAAGTCACGGGGTGGGAGCTCAGGGTCGGTTGTTGGGCCAGTTCGCAGGTACGCCTGTGTTGAAAGGTTGTAAAAATGTGGGACGAATCGCTGCCGAGATGGACGAAAATCGGAACCATGTCGATCATTTAGGAGCCAACCTTCGACCAGCCAACTGTACGGGAGCAGACTCTGTGGCACGATGGCAGGTGGACAACATTTTTAGTTTATATTATCAATGAATACCTATTTTATACCCAACCCTCCTTCATTTGTTTCATTCACAAACATTTCATCTATCTCTTGTCCCCTCTCCCAAAATCCTCCATACACCCCTTCTTTTCCTCATTTTATTTCATGATCCACACCGTCCCCTCCTTTTTCCTAGGAGGCATATTTAATATGTAGATAGGCTAAAAACTAGTTTCAGAAGAATCGAATATTCACCATGGAACATAATGAAAACCCCATGTACTACATATTGTTGCACCAGACATCGTCAGTAAAAAAACAAATATGTTTCAGCCTGAGAACTGTTATCATCTGAGAAGTTCCTGTAAAATTATAAAGAAAAGCATAACACCTCGGTTGAGCTCTGTTTACCATAACTATCAGTTTTAGTCCTGATGATATCATAATCAACTAGAAAAGCACTCGGTGGAGAGAATACCGCCGCCTGATTGGCCACATCACTCAATGGTGAAGAATCACTTTTAAAAATTAAATAATTATCATATCCGAATCCATATTCAGATCTTCACCAAAATCGAATCGATTCTTCCTTGTCACACACACAACCTTTCCACCAAGGTTCGTCCAAATCCATCGATAACCTTTTGAGATATCTCACAATGTATAGTTTTTGGCCACATCTTCCAATGGTGAAGAATCACTTAAATAATTTAATAATTCTCATATCCGAATTCATATTCAGATCTTCACCAAAATTGAATCTATTTGTCCTTGTCAAACACCCAACCGGTCCACCAAGTTTCGTCCAAATCCATCCATAACTTTTTGAGACATCCCGCAATGTCTAGTTTTTGGCTACATCTCCCAATGGTGAAGAATCACTTAAATCATTTAATAATTCTCATATCCGAATCCATATTCAGATTTTCACCGAAATTGAATCTATATGTCCTCGTCAGACACCCAACCGGTTCACCAAGTTTCATCCAAATCCATCCATATCTTTTTGAGATATCCTGCTATGTATCGTTTTTGGCCCGATCTCCCAATGGTGAAGAATCACTTTAAAATTATAGTAGCCGGATCCGAATCTTCACCAAAATCTAATCATTTCGTCCTTGTCACATTCGCTACATCTCTGCCAAATTTCGTCCGAATCCGTCCACAACTCTTTGAGATATTTTGTTCACAGACAAACAGACAGGGGTGAAAACATAACCTCCATCCACACTTCCTACAGACTAAAGTTTACGTTTTGTATCCCACTGATAGGCCAGATTTGGATCTGGATCTGAACCAAAATCGAATTGGCTTGTTCTTGTCACCTAACTAACTCATCCACCTGGTTTTGTCATAACCCATCCACAAACTTTAGAAATAACATGCATAAGAGAACGATGGGGAGAGTTTTGTTGGTCCTGGGATATCAGAGGAGTTCAGTCGGTTTGAGGAAGGGGAGCGCTCAGCCCACTCCTGTATGTCATGGTGATGGAGCGTGTAAGCATCAAGTTAAACATGAAAGGTATTCTGGAGAGGATATTGTATGTGGACGATCTGGTTGTTGTGTGGGAGAGTGAGCAGGAGGTGCAGGAAGTACTGGGGTAGTGGAACGAAGCATTTGATAAACATGGGCTGAAAATGAGCATGGAGAAGATGATTGTGATGTAAATTGGGCAGCAGAGAAAAAAATGAATATCAGGTTAGAGGGAAAAGAGATCAGAAAGGGAAATAGGTTTGAGTATCTGGGTGGAACAGTGACCAGGGACAGTAAGCCAGAAGTAGAGGTGCGGAGGAGGTTTCAGGTGGGTGCGAATGCGTGTAGGGAGTAATGGCAGACAGTAATATTTCAAGGAGATTGAAAGGGAAGGTTCTGATGTCGTGTGTATCTCTGGCCAACCTTTACGGTCTGGAGACGGTGGCACTGACAGAGAGACAACAACAAAGGCTGCAGATTTGAAAAAACAATTGGGTAAGGGGGATTGAGGGAGTAAAGAGGGTGGATAGAAGGAGAATGGATGAACTAAGGGAGGAGATTGGTGTGCAGATGAGCTTGACGGAGAGATTGGTGAAATGTCATCTGAGATGGGCTGGACATTTGGTGCGGCTGGGGGAAGAGAGAATGGCAAAGGGAACAAATAGGTTGAGGGAACAAGGTAGGAGGAAAAGAGGTAGACTGCAGTTGAGATGAGAGGATTGTGTGAAGAGGGATGTCAGGAAGGTGGGGATGGTTAGAGATTGGAGAGAGATGGCTGAGGACAGAGGGGAGTGGAGGAGTATTGTGGTCAAGGCAGATCAGGAGCTTGGTGCCATCCTACCTCACCCCTTATAAAGGGAAGAGGAGGAAAACAACAAAAAATGTTTTACGTATATCATTTTTAGCCAGATCTCCCAATGGTGAAGATTCCCGCAAACAATTGTAGTATCAGGATATGGATTTGGATCTTCACCAAAATGCAATCAATTCGTCGTTGCCACACACACAACCTGTCCACCAAGTTTTGGCTCAATCTGTCCATAACTTCTTGAGATATCCTCCCCACAGACAGACAAACAAACAAAACGGTCAAAACATAACCTCCGTTCACCTTTGGTGGCAAAGGTAACAATGGAACGGTTCACATTTATGCCTCCCTTTCCGAACCATATCAGTCACATTGTTTTTAAAGGAGTTCATTTTCTCATCCAATAAAAAGTTGTTCAATTCCGAGTCGATTTATTATGTTGCCACCTTGCTCTCTGTTGTTCTGCTCTTCCATAGGCCTCGATACCTATACAAAAGAGGAACTGCATGCATTTATTGTTTTGCTTGTTAAAAATCCAAAAATGGTAATACAAACATGAAACTCGATCGCTTCATTGGTTCTGACAGAAGGCTGTTCTGTTGCAGGTTACATGTTCAGTGGAAACCTCGTCAGATTCTACCGATGGTGAGATATGGAATTTGTCACTTTATCAATGCTAGATCAGCAAATCCGAATAAATACCTGCCAGACCCAGTGTGGACACTCTGACCATTACATCACCACAGTGGTGGTGGAGTTGTGGTGAAAACGTACCGTTATGTCAACGCTGAAGTACTTAGGGCTGTGGCGTTTCTGGGTTTTCTGGTGGTATGATTCGAAAAGTGTCTGAGTTTTTGTCATTCACAGAGGATGTCAATTTTTGTCGTTCATGGACAATGTACAGTGATAGGAGGTCATAAGCTTTTCAGGTTTACAGATGGTTTATAACGGTAAGTGTTGTAGTTTGAAAATCAGGATGCCGCCGAGGTAGAGACAGGTGGGAAGGCATGCCTGGATTCACCCCCTTGGAAGAGTTTTGGGTGGAGGCTCGGAGACACCTTACATATAGGTTTTTGGAAACAGAATTTGTGTTTCGCAGCAGCGTTTTGTCTACCCAGTGAGACATGCCTTCTTTCTTCATCATCTATTATAAGCATGCAAAATGACATTATACTGCCTTTAGAGGCCATTTTCCCCTACAGAGTGGGGGTTCGCCTTTTTTTGGGCACCGTGGTCCCCTTTTTGAAGCAATGTTTTACGGCCGGATGCCCTTCCTGCCACCAACCTTGTTAGTCGCCTCTTGCGACACACAGGGAATTACCAGTGAACTGGTACTCAATTTGCCGACCTCGGAAGGATGACAGGCTGAGTCAACCCCCCTGGCGTTAATTCAGCGATCGACCGGGATTTGAACCCAGGATCCTAGGATCCCAAGCCGGCACCCTAACCACTAGCAAAATGACATATTGTACTGCATTTATCATCGGGTCATTTAATAACATTTAAAAATGCTTAATTTTCCAAATTCCTCCATTAGGAACACCGCTCGTGTTCTTCTTCTTCATTTACTCAGAATTATGGACCAAGGTTAAATGGAAGGGGAGAAGCAAGGTGTGCAGTGGGAATTGAGGAGGAATTAAAAGCTTTTTGGGGCTTGAGGAGGGTAGGGAGGCCATATAGGAGGGAACTGCAACTGATGACATGATTGGCATGGCCAGGCAGGGAAAAAAATTTATGGGAAGGAAAAAGTTTTAAAATGATCTCGACCAATGCCAGAAGTTTTAATTTTAGGATGGAATAGATTGAAGCTAAAGTAGGTAGTGTAGAGTAATGATATAGTTGTATTAAGTGGAAACAGTTTGATGCACAGAGAGATTGGAGGACACAACTACATGGATACAAAACGTATCACTATAATAGGAAAGAGAGAATAAGTGCACGGATGTGGGTAAAACCAATGTTGACTTTAGCAGGGCATTGATGTAGAGGATTTTTGAATGGAAAAATGGGAAATTGAAATTTTTTAGGAAAAATGGGTCAATTTTTATCTTGATTGTTAAGTGTTAGATGATACAGTTTTTCAGGTGTAGAAGGTGGGCTGGAGGGAGTAGGCAGGATGAGTCGTCAGGAGCATGCTTAAGATGCCAGAAGACAGAAAATTATGTCAATCCATGTTTGGGTCACCTCTACCCCTCTGAATTGTGGTGCTGATGTGGCAAAGCCTGTTTGATTTTGTATATCTCAATCCTTGGGTGAGCGCAGGAGCGAACTCGCATTTGACGCGAATGTCAGCGAACAGCGGTCAGGGAATATAATTAAATTACAAAGATTGAGAGACCCAGAAAGTAAAATAGTGAAATGTTAAATTTATTCGGTCACATTACAAAACATGAATCAATAAGGATGTTTAAGTAACCTTGTTTACAAATGAAAAGTCAAACAGGATTAATCACAACGTGGAGAGATCTTCATCCATTAGTGGAAGCCAATGGATGAAGATGGAAAATAATGTCTGTCTCTTTGTCGATCTGTCTTACAGCCATTCCAAAGCGTTTGGAGCATGATTCCAAGCAATCAGAAGGAAGTGTCGAGGACAGCTCAGCTGGCAGGCATGTTGCTTCTCATTGCCTGAAATCGTCACATCTCCAATCCCGTCAGCAAAGCATACAAGGCCTAACGCAGCTTGGAATTACCCTGCAAAAGCCCCTCGTTTTCCCGTTGTCTGTGCAGGTGTGTCGTCTGCTCTCCCTAATAGCAAATACAAGTGCAGTCGCCTTGACATTGCAAGAATCGCGTCAGAGAGATTGTGATTATTTGATTTCACTTTTTATATCCAAAATGAAACCAATCAACAATTTGTCTCATTGTTTGTCTCGTTAATGTATGTACATTTAACCGATTTATTTATGGATCCAGAATGCTGATGACACATCCACAGCCGAAAGTCGGAGGCTTTATGTTTTTGTGTTGTCCGTCCCCTGCTGTCTTTTCTACCGTACGTTCGTTATTGTTTTTCCGTTACTACAATAACTTGTGAACCAATGAAGAAATTTCGACCAAACCTAACACAAGTATGGACTGCAATACAAAGATGAACTGATTAAATTTTGGATTCAAAAGATCCCAGGTGTGAAAACTTAATTCAACAAAAATTGAATGCGCTTTGAAAATCATTTTTTCAGACCATAACTCAATTTAGAAGCAATTGATATTTTCTCTCTTCTCGTTATATCTTTTCTGTCTCTCGCTCTTTCTCTGTCTCGCGATGTCTCTTTCCTGTCTCTTTCCAGTATAGTTTGACATCACATTCAAAAAGAGTGATATTCAGAAGGGAATTAATGTAGAAGATTCTTCGTGGAAAAATGGGTCATTTTATTTATTTATTTTTATCATTAAGTGTTAGATGAGACACCTTTTCAGGTGTGGGAGTATCGATAGATGAAACACATATCCGTCAACAGGTGGAGGCAAATACATCAGCACATTCACGTCAAATGCTATTTTCTAGTTTTAATATTTGCTGAGGGTATATTTAATATTTAATATTATTATTAATATATTAAATATCAAATCATTATTAATATTTGCCGTAAATAAAATTAAGTATACTAGCAACGGTACCCGCCCTATGGGCGGGGCTTCAATTAGGAAGCCCAAATGAAAAGGCAAAATATCAGACATTGAAGTTTTATTTTATTTTAAACGATTCATATAAACACCCGTTAAATCATATCACACGTAAATCATCAAAATCTAAACAGTATTTGTAGAATTTCAATAAAAGCCACATCACTGTTCATATCGGTAAATATTATTCCATTGTGTTTGGAAAAACTGGAAAATTGGAAATTGGAAAAATTGGGGAAAAAATGGAAAAAACAATATCGCCTATTTTACTCCAGGGGGTCCCAGGATTGCCGACCCAAAATTTCGTTACGACCGGTTCAGCCGTTTTTGCGGTACCTGGGAACAGACAGACAGAAAGACATTTGGTGAATTATAGTAAGATGTATGTGTATATGTATTAAGCATATGTACATATGTACGTAGAAAGTATATGTGAGGGTTTGGGTAAATAGTATTAATATTTGCATATTTGTATGCCATCAAAACAAATCCTTCGCTTGACTGAAGAGATATGGATGGGAGCATGAAATGTGAGAGGTTGGGTTGGATTTGCTTGATATTCCAAAATAAGCAAAACATTTCATATTGCTGAGATCCAATATACTGTATTTAATGTGCACTTTATGTCCTTGTAATTTGCTTAAAAATAGATTTTAAAAAGTGAATAAAATGCTCTATTGGAGTTAGTAAATCTTAGCTTGCTTGGTTTGACTTTTTTCATTCAGCAAAGATGCAGATAGACCTTTTCCAGTGACGTGTGTGTGTGTGTGTGTGTGTGTGTGTGTGTGTGTGTGTGTGTGTGTGTGTGTGTGTGTGTGTGTGTGTGTGTGTGTGTGTGTGTGTGTGTGTGTGTGTGTGTGTGTGTGTGTGTGTGTGTGTGTGTGTACATATGTGTATATGTGTGTGTGTGTGTGTATATGTGTGTATGTATGTGTATATGCATGTATATACATATGTATGTGTATATGCATGTGTGTGTGTATGTGTCACTTCTGTGTGTTTTGTATGTAGGAGGATGCACATGTTTTTTTTTAGATCAAAAGGGCAAAGGTCAAGGTTGCGTAAAATCACCAATTTTCACACAATTGACCTGAAATTTGAAGAATTCGCATATTGGGTTACTCAATTGGTTAACCAATCAAAGGGTAAAAGCCGATTGTTTTTTTTATATCAAAAGGTTAAAGGTCAAGTTTGCATAATATCACCAATTTTCACCCGATTTACCTGAAATTTAAATAATTTGCATATTGGGTCAGAGTTGGTTCACTTATCAAAATATAGGAGTCGATTGTTTTTTTTTAGATCAAAAGGTCAAAGGTCAAGGTTGCATAAAATCGTCAATTTCCATGCAATTGATCTGAAATTGTAAGAATTTGCATATTGGGTCACAGAATTGGTTCACCAATCAAAAGCGAGAAGCTGATTTTTTTTTTTTTAGATCTAAAGCTGAAAGGTCAAGATTGTATAAACTCATCTACTTTCATTTTGTAGGCCTATTTATGTCAAACTGTTTTCATTGTTTTGATCCACTGAAGAAGAAGAAGACGTCTAAATAAAACGGATGCGGGTGGGCTTTGCATTTTCAGATGCTTTCTAGTTTACTTTGTGAATACTGACTTTGACACAAAATTTAAGTAGTCCGTCCGTATGTTAGTAACATTAGGTATGTTGAGCAGGCCATAGCTGATTGATGGTTAAGTGAGCCGAAGATTCTAGCTATACTGTACGTCTTGTCTTGTTTCGGTGAACCGATCAGTGGCAGAATGGAACAAAATAACCTCCTAACTGAGTTTATAGTCTCAAATGAGAAAATGGTATGGAATTCCATTTGTTATAATGAAAGACATTGATGGATCTTTAAAAACTTTAATTTCGTTAACTTTTCTGATACTTTCAGAAGTTTCATTTTAATTATATTAATGCTGATTGGGTCATTCAAACCTCATGGTACAGTACAGGTAGAAATACATGATGGAGTCATGCATTTTTACCATTGCAAGATGCAGAATGAGCAAATCACAAAATTTTATCATTCCGTCATTGATTCATGCATCCAAGCATTCGATGTTGCATCCATTCACTTCTTGTTTGATTGAGGGGTACTAATGGGGGGGGGGGGGGGGGGAGGGGGAGGATAGAAAGGATCAAGGTTTTGGATGGGGGAAGCGAAGAGATAGTGGTGAACAGCTGCTTTGAAGACGTGGAGGGAGGATTGGGATTAAAGAGAGTGTGGAAGTTTGTTCCAAAGGCGAGAAAAAAAGAGGAATGAAAGAGTGAAGGTGAGCAGAGAGTCTTGATTTTGGCAATTTCACCAGAACAGGGTTGCTGACAGAACTTGTGACAGAGCAGGGGGTGCTAGGCCAGATAGGAGTCGGTAGAAGACAGAAAGACCACCCACCTGCCTGCGGTGAGCGAGTCAGAATCAGCGGCATCGCGGGAGATTCCAATGATTCTGAATGCTTTGGTTTCTACAACGTGAAGCCGAGCTAGGTGTGAGGCAGGAGCCCAGACGGGAGAGCAGTATTCCATCAAGCTGTGGATGAAAGCTTTGTATGTGGTGAGGAGCTCAGCAGTGCCCAGAAAGGACTTCGCACGACGGACGATTTCCAGTCGGCGACTGGCTTTGGAGGCCAGCTTGGAAATGTGTTTTTCCCAGGAAAGATCATGGCAGATAGTGAGACCCAAAAGCTTGAGTGACAGAACTTTTTCGAGAGGATTGCTAAGAAAGTAGATGGGAGGGTTTTCAAGACAGTCTTTATGGAGAGACAAAGTGAGAGTGTGAGAGTCAGAGAGACCAGTTATGAAGATTAGAAAAAGCATAGGGCCCAGAACACTGCCTTGAGGAACACCAGCCTGTCCAGGAAGAGTAGGTTTATTCCATTCAGAGCAACACGTTGACTATGACAGGAGAGGAAGTCCGCAGGCCATGCATGAATATTTCCATGGATACCATAAGAGAAGAGTTTGGAGGGCAGGGTGGGGTGCCAGACTGTATCGGAGGCACGAGATATCTCAAGGGAGATATCTCTGATCTTTGGACTGCATTGAGGACTTCTATCCGTTGCTGAGACAGCAGAAGCAGCATGTCCAGGATAGAGTGGCCTGGTGCAAATTGATGATCTGAGATCAAGCCATTGTATAAGTGGAAGGATTTAATGTTCGAAGCGATGACGGATTCAATGACCTTTCTGATGATCGGGCGCAAGCTGATTGATTTATAACCAATCCAGTAGATGGTGTTGTAACCAGTAGTGTCTCAGGAAGGATAATGCGTCTTGTCATTTCTTTCTCAAAATGTCGGACTGGGAATTCAGCTGGGAGAGAGACAAGTGTCACAGTCACAGTCCACGTCACAGCATGTCTTTCCATACATCTCTCTCTCCCTTGGAGAGGAAGTTTCGCCCTTCTGCATCAGTGGCAAGTACGATGAAGTGTCATTGGAATTTTGAGCAAAACTTCAGGGAAACTGATATATGAAGAAGTTGGTAATGGATCAGATTTTAAAATACATCAATCGATGCAATTAATATTAACAATATCAAAACCACTCCCTGCTACGTATTCATCTAATGTTCACCAGAAGAGTAGTGGGAACAGTTTAAATCTGTCCGGCAGGAAACGACTGCAGAAGTGGTTGGCTTTTCAACCAGAAGAAACCAACATTGATTTGATTGAAATTATGTGGAAATTCAGGGCCTTCTTTAAAAGAAACACTCTTGTTACAATAGATTACTTGCATGACCTGATGACCAGGCTGTGAAAGCCACATATAGGGAAGCTCACAGCACTCTGCAAACCAACGTCCGAGACATCAAAAACGACTGTGGTGTACAGCACTCGCTGAGAGGACAGAGATGTATGCAGATATGAGAGAAATGAAATCCTTTTATGAAGTCTTGAGATCTGTATATTTACCTCCCTACCAGGTGCAGGCACCACTGAAATATTTGGATGGTAGGACACTGCTCACAGACTGGTGACCAGACAGTGCAGGAGATGTCCATCACAAAGATCTCTGAGAGGGAAGTGAAATTTGAGCTGGATGAACCACCAACCCGTGAGGAGCACAATTAAACAATGTACAGCACCATTTTTGGCTTTTGTTTCTCTGAGGCAGCAAAAGCTTTTGGCCTCACCATTAACATAAATAAAACAGAAGTGCTGCATAAACCCTGCCCCTGAGGAAATTACAATCCACCGCCGATTAGTATTGGCCTGAGTGGAACTGTTTACCCATCTCGGCCATATCAACATCAACTGGATTCTTCCAGAATGGTTATCTAACAGTTCCTTTGGCTGTGTCTCAAAGCATGTCTGGCAGAAGCATTCGCTGCACATTTCGACCAAAATTCAAGTGTAGAAAGCAGTTGTAATCACTACCCTCGTATATGGGTTTGAGTCATGGGTTATGTATTAGAAACAAATCTGACTGACAGAACACTTCTATCAACGCACTCTTCCATCCATTATGAACATGAGATGGCAGGATTGCATCATAAACAATGAAATCCTTAACGGAGCGAATATTCCCAGCATGGAATGCATTCATTCTCATGTAGTGCCAATTGTGCTGGGAAGGACATGTGTGTCATGTATGGTGGACCCCAGAATACCAAAAGCAGTGCTCTGTGGTGAGCTATGCCTTGGGAAGCGAGACCGACAGATGCACCATATAAAAACTTCAAAGACCACCTGAAAACACAGCTCTCTCGGGCTGACATTGACCAACGGATGTGGGAGCAGGAAGCTGCTGACAGAGACAGCTGGCGTGCAACAAGCAGGGAAACAATGTACAACTTTGAAATAAATAGGCATGAAACTGCTGAAAAAAGGTGCAGGCAAAGTGTGTGTGGTGCATCATATATATATATATATATATATATATATCATAAGCTCCAGCAGTTGTTCAGTAAAGATCGTACTTGGAATCTCATTTTGCTCAGAATATGGACTACGCAGTGTTTTCTGAAAAGACTGAAGTGCTTCTTGTTCTACAGCCCCTGGACCTCCACGCGCCAGTTCGTACCCTGCTCTGCACACAGGAAGCATGCCTCAGGACTCCTGGGGGCTTGCAACCGGTGAGTGTTACTATGTGGAACAAAAATGCCGATGATGGGGATCTGTGATTTAATGAAACAGCATCATGGGATGCATTGTCGAACGGTTTGTTATGCACACAACTGCACAAATGGCTGCATGAACCTACTCTTGAAAATCCTGTTGTAGACATGAGCAACAGCCAAGTGTGAGATGTAATCTTGGTTCTGCTATTTGTTTATCTGAATAACTCAGTGAATGGCTCATATATCCACTCCCACGGCTTTCTGGCAGTGATGGTCTTTAGATTTCCTATGAGTGGTGCTCGTTCTGCTATGGCTGTTCCACAAAACAATTATCCTATGTTTCCAAGCAAAAATGACTCAAATGACCGATTTCGCTTATCTATAGGACGTGGGCACTTTTGCTTCTGATTACCTTCGCAAAAGCGGAAGGTTATGTTTTGATCGCTGTGTATTTATTTGTATGTCTGTGTGTGTGTGTGTATGTTATTCGCATAACTCAAAAAGTATTCAACCGAATTGCATGAAATTTGGTGGGATGATTGGTTATTATACGGGACACATTTGATTAGATTTTGGGAGCAATCGGGTCAAAGGTCAAGGTCAAGGTCACGAAAAGGTCAAAATCGTATTTTTGTTGTTCTGTTCCCTACACTCCCATGCCAAGTACAGAACAGTAGCTGCGGCGAAGGTATGCGCTCTACCGAGTGCCCGTTCTAGTTTTACTTGTTATTTATGTTTTCGTGGCCCTCACTGCTGAATTGTGATTCATAACTGCTTCCAAAAGCAGATAGAGCACTTGATTGGTGATGTACCACAGAAATGTCACAGCAATGCTTGACAGTCTGTTGCATTGTCATCATGTCTCTGTTACTGTTACTTTCAAATGGATCTTTTTGTTATCAATTCGTGAATATATGCATCAAGGACGGGTGATAGGATGAAATGCCATTTGATGGGACAAGACATTGTTTGGGATTTGATGGGACAAGACGCACACATTGTTTGTCCACGTCTCTCTCTTGTCCTTCAACCTTGCTGTTAGCATCCCCTAAACCCCCACTGTCTCTCCTGTTCCTTTTGTTATGCGTGTCCTGATCCGTTCAGTGTTCTAGCTCTTTCATGAGCCTTGACCTTGTATACAAAAAAAAAGAAAAAAAAAGAGTGCCACAGAACAACAACAATAAAAACAATAAAAACAACAACAATCCTATATGATCGTTAGGCTTGAAGCTCCACGAACTCCAACGTCGTTGTCATCGAGCATGGCGAATGCCTTGACAAAAGTTTTGGAAAAAAAGCTCAATTAACAGATTTTACGAAGGATATTTAATGCAATGAACTTGGACACACACAGGAGGCTATTTTGGCCCATCAGGATCCAGTGCCACATCCACAAGTACAGCAGGCAGTCTTAATTACAGTGAACAGCTAATGTCGATCATTAACATCCACATCCTAAATGTTTATGGAGAAGCCAATATTTTGTGGCCATCTGTTGGATGTTGTTCTCGAAGATGCATTGACCCTTATCTCCCTTGTTTGGACGGATTAAACCCCTCGGGGATCAAATAAAAACTGGGCAATTCAATGGCAAACAAAATACCAACAATTCACTTGTGTTTTGATGTACAGTTGCATCTTCAAAATATATATATTTTGCGAAGACAAATTATGTACATTGGGTGTTATGTACATATATATATTTTTTGCGAAGACAAATTATGTACATTGGGTGTTATGTACATATATATACATAATATATTGTTGTGGATATGAGAATGTTTTTTTAATTTTATCGTTGTGTAATGAATTGTGGTAAAATGTCACCCTCCTTCCTGCATTTGTTGTTGTATAAAGGTCAAAGGGCGTTCCCGTAGTTAATTCCATAAAGCATACACGAAGGACACCATATATCTTTGTTGACAGTTATTTCCTTATTATGTGTATTAGGGTAAGGCCTTGTCTTCCATTAACTTAATACTCCATTGCACTGAATTACATAATATAGATCCCCTTTCAATTCCCTCAAAGCCTCCATTACCAACTGCATTCCCCTTTTTGTATCCTTTGCCGACTGAATTGGGCGGTTTGCTGCAATTGCCGCCATTGAACATGTGCTCGGGTCGGGGAAGAAAGGCGTGTCCCCACCTCGTCATAGAGGGGAGGAGTGAGTCAGCCCCACTCAACCAACCAAGAACAAGGGGTTGGACTTGGAGAGGGTGTGGAGAGAAACATCGAGGAGGTTCGCGAAGGTTCAGGGGCGTGGCATATATAACCCGCAGAAGATGCCCCCACCTCAGACGAGTCCTGAAAAAAGCACGCGACGTCCACACAGCGGCACGAGCAGACGATTGAGGCAGCAGATGAGTTCGGAGAAGTGCGAGAGAAGCGCGGGGAAGCCTTGACAGAAGTGTGAAACAAGAAGCGCGGGGAAGCCTTTGACAGAAGTGCGAAGTAAGAAGTGCAACGAAAGAGTTGCGCCCCACCAGTAGTTTTGGCTCCACCAGCAGTTGACTCCACCAGGCCGCTTCGACCCGTTACCCCGCGGGAACCAGATTGCGGTGGCATCGGTGGCCGTCGAGGTCCAGCCCGACGTCCCGTGCGGGATCAAACCCGAACCATCTGCCCCAGCTGAACCTTCCCATTCCTCCTTCCAGCATTCATTCCTGCCATTCCATCCTTCTTGTATACGTGAGTTTGTTTTGTTTGTTCTGTCCCTGGGTTAATTAAGACTGCTATAGGTAAGCTAGGAATTTGCACTGTGTCCTTCTGGTCCGTCCCTCTTTCTATTTTATTTTCTTATCTTTCCTCCTCCTTGGTTTCTTTGATTGTGTAAATAGTAATAAATTATATTCATATTTCCACCCTTTTGCTTTGGTGTTCTTCTTCTTCAAATCCTTCGCTTTAGTCTTTTCCCCATTGAATATCTGTGGCGCGATTTTGGCCAACGTTCAGGAATCGGGTTAGTCGGGGTAACTGTTCGGGCGCGGCGGCCATCCGCTCGGCCAATCAACATCCTAGCCGCGTCCGTAACAAGTGGTGTCAGGAGTGTCTGATTCGGACCTGAAGCGCTTAGCGCGCTCAAATTACGAGTGGCCCAAAAATTGTATTTTATAAAATCCTAAATTTGAAAGTCGCGCCATGGCTGGTCAAGGCGACGGGATGCCGGTGGGAGAGATAGACGGGGTAGAATCGACCCAGGACCTCGGGGAAATGTATGTGGAGGAAAGGGAGGAGGAGAACAATGGCAATGTGGTTGAGGGGATTCCGGGTGCGCAAAATGGCGCCTCGCACATGGCTGCGGCGGCCGCACCCGCTGCACAAGTGGGAGAGATGGCCCAAATGCAGGCCCTCATGGAGCAATTTATGACGCAAATGCAGGCATCCCTCAACCTGCAGAGGGACGAGATGAGGGCTAATAGTCAGCAATTGGGGAACCAGATGGATGCTCAGGGTCAGCAATTGAGGAGTCAAATGAGGGACGAAGCAAGGGGTACCAGTGAATGGTTAGACAATAAATTTGAGAGGCTAGGAAGCAAAAATGGAGCGAATCGGCAAAATTGGGGACAGAATGGGTGACCGCATGCAAAAATGTGGGGAGACCATGGATCGCATGGTGGGCGAGAGTGTCCCAAGGGTGCACGAGGACGTAACGCGGGTCGAGAAGCGCTGGTTGAGTGAGGCGGAGGAAAGCGCGGGTACAATGACGGGTATAGAGATCGCGACCCGGGGTATGGGGCAGCCGGCGACTGCTGAGGTAGGAGAGAAAATTTTATTAAAGCCAGCGGTCGTTGAGGCGAATATGGAAAAAACAGTAATGAGTATAATTGAAATTGTAGAAATGACAGACGTAGAAGAGCAACAGTCGGAGGAAGGAATGGAAATTGCTCAAAGTCTGAATGCACATCCTGATGCCGTACTTGCTAATCCTTATAAAGATTTGCAGGTGCGCGTGGAGAAGGGAATCCCCCAGGTGAGTCGTGCTGTGTATTGTGCGGGGAGATTTTGCAGGAGGATGTTTGACGACAAGAGAATTGTCGCGCGATTGGGATCGAGGAAGCACCCGGGCGTTGGTGAAGGGTCGCGTGTGAAAAAAACGTGTGCGTCAAGGGGCGAGCGTGTTACGAAGCGCGAGTGTGATACCGAGTGCGAGCGAGAATGCACGTCGGGGTGTACGGAGTGTGACACAGGGAGTGAGAGCGATACGGAGTGTACGTGCGAGGGTGAGTGTGACACGGAGAGTAAGGTGGTGGTGGAACGTGTGCGAGGAAGCACACCTGAGTTGGTCGTGGCGCGGGTGTGGGAGAGCCCATCTGAGCGCGTTAGTGGGTGGATGCAAGAGTGCACGCCCATGGTGAGTGGTACGGAGTACGTACCGAGGGAGAGTGCGCAAGACGGTGCGCGAGGTGTGTTAAGGGAGTGTACGAACGGCGAGTGTGCGCGAGAGGTGTGGTGTGTAACAGGGAGTGCGTTGGTGGAATGTACGGACGGCGTTGGAACGCCGGGTTTTGTGAGTGTCAAAAGGGTCGCGTGTGCGTGTGGGCATGCGAGTAAAGCATCGACGTTGAACGGGGCAGCGTTTAGGGCGACGGATAGCCGATGCGAGCACTCGGGGCGCGGTGCGCTTTGTTGGATGCCAGGCCCGGCGCGGATCGATGCTGCGTCGCTTCTCTTCGAAGCGTCGTTGCCGATTCGGGCTTGGCCCCGCCCTGCACGGTCGAGTCCGGGCCTTGTCGGGCGAGGCGACCGGTCCGGTTTAAGGGCGAGTGGGAGGAAGCGGAACGGTGCCCCCTGGCGGGGGCGGGGTTCCGACCGGGCGAGCCTCGGTCATCGGGCCCGGGACCGCAAGGTACCGCGCAGAGATGGTGCGTGGAATCTCGGCCCGACCAAACCACCTCCCTTGAACCGAAAGCCGGACGGATTCAACCTGCAGGCGACCAAACCACCCGAATTCATTGCTCGGCTTTGCGAAGCCGAGTTTTAATGATGTGACGACGCACCGAGGCTCAGATAAAGCGGACTGTGATGATGATGATACTGATAGTGTTTTGGACCCGAAATTAGAAAAACAAAATTTGATGATTGGCAGAGTGATTGGCAGAGTGATAATTGGTAATGGTAGTGATTGGCAGATGATTGGCAAATTTTTGATTTGTTGAATTTGGACGAGCAAAATTTATAGTGAGAGATGCCCGATGTGGTGGGGTGGCAACTTTGCCATCTCTCACAGCGGGGGCAAAGGAGCACTAGTCTTATGGGGTTTATGGCAGTGAAAACTAGCCCGGGAGGGTTAGGATATAGTGTGTAGGGACCTAGAAGATGACCTTAGGTAACGTTAAGGTTAGGTAGTGACAATGATACCTGTAGTGGGGACGCAGGTCGATTAGAGTGGATGATAATGACGTGGTATGTGCTTAGTTTAAAGGGAAGACGGGGAGCACTAAGTTAGCAGGGCAACAGGTAGATGAGATGATGCCGTGTGTGTGAGGAACAGGTGTGGTTGCACAGGTGTGCAACTGAACAGGTGTGTGGAGCAGAGTATGAGTGAGAGAAGGTGATTGTGCGTTGTGTTGACCAAATGGTCCAGGGACCAAGGAGGGTGCAGGTGGCACCAGGTGTGATTGCACAGGTGTGCAACGACAGGTGTATGGAGAATGGTTGTGTGGAATATATGGATTATGGAATATATGGAGTATGGGAATGGATGGTCGTGGAGTGAGTATGGTGGAAACTGTGGAGTGGAGTGGATGGTGCGGAGGTGTGAATGGGGGAAGAGTGGACCCCCATCACGAATACCCGGGGAGGGTAGTTTAAGTGTTAGGTAGAGGGTACAGGTAAATAGTGGTTGGATATTGGCATCTGTGGTGCGAGGTGAAAGAATGGTGTTTGGATGGGTGCATTAGTGTTGTGGAAATGGCTGGGCGTGTAGCCTGTTGGTGTGTGTAGTTGGTTTGGGCACTCCACCACTGTGAGGATGTCGGCTAGGTGAGGACAAACACACAAACTGACAAAGACAAACACACAAACTGACATTGTGTTTTATATGGTTTTATATTATAACTATATATATTCCAAAATGAAAAAAAGTTATATTTCTCGCTAGTTTTATAAAAGCGACTTTTCTTTACAAAAAACTGTTTTGCTTCCTTTTTGAAAATGCTTGTAAATTACTGACTGAGGCTCCTTACTGAGTGTTTCTATAGCCTTTTTTTTTTTTTTTTGGATCCAGGATCGAGGCTCGTGAAAGAGCTAAAAAAAAACTCGTTGTTCCTTGCTTCCGTTCTTCGTTGTTCCTTGTTCTTTGCTTGTTTCTTGCTTCCTTGTTCCGAGCTAAAAAAAACAACTCGTTCTTCCTCTTGTTTATGGTTGCTACACATTATTGTTCTTGGTTTGTGCATGAACCAACAAAAGGGAATTGATAAACCTGTTCAGAGGTTTTCACCAATGATATCCCCAATTATTATCATCCGAGCATGGATCCATGAGATAAAAAAAATAGAGTGGTGGTGGAAGGGGAACAGGAAGGGGAGGGGGGTTAGGGGTCATGCCGGAAAAATCATTCGGAAGTGGAGTATGTGTGCTGGTATCAGAAAATGGTGGAGACAGACAAAAAACCTTTTTACTACATAGTGCCAATTTCCCTTCCAATCACACCTAAAAGCTCCCATCCCATGAAGCAACAGGCACTATTTCACTTAATGAGGGGAGAAAAGGTCATTCTTTTGGATTGGGGATGATCTGAGATGATGGTGAATAGCTGTCTTGAAGACCTGGAGGGAAGAATGACCATGAAGAGGATGGAGAAGTTGGTTCCACAGGTGGGGAAAAAAAGAGGAATAAATGACGAGGTGAGCAGTGGTCCTGGATTTTGGAAGTTTCACCAGATGGGTGTTGATGGTGGACCGTATGTGCCCTGTAGAAACATGAGTGAGGGGGGACAAAGCATGGAAAGGGCAGAGGGTGAAAGACCAGAAAGAAGGTGGAAGAAGACAGAGAGACCACCGACCTGTCTGTGATGGTGAAGTCCATAGACTCAGCTTCATTGCGGGAGATTCCAATAATCTTAAAGGCCTTGGTTTCCACGGCATCAAGTTGAGCAAGATGTGAGACAGGGGAGCCATCCCAGAGGGGAGAGCAGTACTCCATCAAGGTGTGAATGAAGGCCTTGTCGGTGGATAGGATTTCCGGAGTGACAATGAAGGACTTTGTTCAGCAGAGGATGCCCAATCGGCGGCTGACTTTGGAAGCCAAGGTGTTGAAGAAACTACTGTTTCAAAAATTAAATGTTGTTATATGTCTCTTTCGTTCGAGGAACAAATGCTTATTTGTACTTGTAGCTTTTTTTCGTTTCTGACAGTTTTATCCTCAGATGATATAGTAAATGTAATAATTGGCTGCATGGATGAAACTCGCCTTTTTAAAGGAAAATAGGAGAGCTAACCTAACAATTTCACAAAAAATGAAGGAGCGGTTAATTTAGCTGTTTTAGGGAAAAAAAATCCGGGTGGGAGGGAAGGGGTGAGGCTGTCGCTGTGCAGGCCCCAATGTTGGACCCATGCTAGTTTATACTATACGAATGAACTCCGATGCTTTAATCAGTCTAATTAAAGTTGTATATCATATCGCATTGTACAATGTACAGTTAACCCATAGCTCTTCTTCCATTCGTTATGATTGTTGAAACAGTTGGGATAATTGACCTTTGGGCAGATAGTCTACTTTTTAAACCAATCATTAAGCCCCGATAATGAACAAGTTGTGGTGAAACAAAGCAAGAGTTTGACACCTGTTATCGGAGTATTTAGTTGTTTTGAGCGCATTTTCAAGAGGTTCCAGAAATGTTGAAAGCCGCAATTGGTGCTTAATATCAGCCTCTCTTAAGGTTTTCAGATTAAATTCGCAGTCGTGGTTATTTCGTTTCCAAAGTTTTGGCATTGGTGTTAATGGAAAGAAACAGAGAAGTTAAATCAAGGGTGGGGTGTCAGCAGTTGTATTTTTGTTATTTCGTTATTTGTTATTTTGAAACTTGTATGTTTGTTATTTTGTTTTTGTCAGCAGTGTCCAAATTGTTAAAAGTTCATATTTTTTAAACAAAATGGTACAAAGGTTGAGATGCGTCCCAAATGGACATTTTTTAAAGCTTCCACACCTACAGGCTTATCGACATTTTCTTTTTTGTCAAGGTTGTTTGATTGTTTCCCGATCATTTGTTGCTGTTTAACTCTGGTGACAATTCTGGCATCTGGCAGTAGTTGCAATTTTAGTATGATGGCATTTTGTCCTAGATTACAGTGATTAAGTATTTAAGGTAAGTTTTACATTGGTACTTGTGCCATCATAAACCAGGACAGTGGACTTTGTCTTTACCATCACATTTTAAAGTGAGTTCCTCACACATATCGGACAATTCAAGGAAACCTGGTCAGAAGAGGAGGCTGTGTGATCCACCAGGAGGCTGTGTGATCCACCAGGAGGCTGTGTGTGTTTGCGGACAAACAAACAAACAAAGTTTCATCCGAGTCTGTCCATAACTTTTTGAGATATTGTGCTACACTGCATATCGGTTTTAGCCCTATCACTCAATGGTGAAGAATCACTTAAAAAAATTATTTGATCCGGATTCGAATCGTCACCAAAATCCAATCGATTCTTCCTCGTCACACACCCAACCTGTACACCAAGTTTTATCAGAACCCATCCACAACTCTTTGAGATATCTTGTTCACAAACAAACAAATGAAAAATCGGTCAGAGACCGAGGACTTGCCGGAATGTACTTTTTTTATCGGCCATTTTGAACAAATATGGCGGCCGACCCACGTGACCGATGACGTCATCATTATTTGTTTTCTAAACTAATTTATTCCCAGATTATGCTCAAGAAATTTCATCTTCATCAGATGAAATTTTGTACTTGTCGAATTATGACGTCATAATGGAGGCACCTATGACATCATCATTAACATATTTTATTCCCCATGGAGAGTTCTTTACAATGAGTCATGTCTCAATTTTTTCGATTCAGCACTTTCGGAGATATAGAGGTGCAAAGTTTTTCAGTTTTTCGAAGATGACGGCCGAACCACGTGACCGATGACATCATCATTATTTGTTTTCTAAAATAATTTATTCCTCGATTATGCTCAAGAAATTTCATCTTGATCGGATGAAGTTTTGTACTTGTCGAATTATGACGTCATAATGGAGGCACCTATGACATCATCATTAACATATTTTATTCCCCATGCAGAGTTCTTTACAATGAGCCATGTCTCAATTTTTTCTATTCAGCACTTTTGGAGAAATAGAGGTGCAATTTCTTTTCGGTTTTTCCAAGATGGCGGCCGAACCACGTGACCGATGACGTCATCATTATTATTATTTTTCTCCACGAGTTTATGCCCACATGGCGCTGAAGAAATTGCATCTTGATTGGATGAAGTTTTGTACTTGTCGAATTATTGAATTATGACATCATAATGGAGGCCTTCTGCCTAGAGAGTTAAAAATTGGGCACAGTCTATTCCATGGCAAGACAAATATGTGTGTAAAGTTTGGCAATTCTATGTGCAACGATGTAGACATAGTGCTGCGCACAAACAGACAGACAAACAGACAAACCAACCAACATACAACATACTTGCCAACATTTGGGTCTCACTATCTGCCATGATCTTTCCTGGGAAAACCACATTTCCAAGCTGGCCTCCAAAGCCAGTCGCCGACTGGGCATCCTCCGTCGTGCGAAGTCCTTCCTTGGCACACCTGAGCTCCTCACCACATACAAGGCTTTCATCCGCAGCTCAATGGAGTACTGCTTTCCCCTCTGGGCTGGTGCTCCTGCCTCACACCTAGCTCCTCTTCACGCTGTTGAAACCAAAGCTTTCAGAATCATTGGAATCTCCCGCGATGACGCTATCTCCGAGGGCCTTTGACTTACTCACCGCAGGCAGGTTGGTGGTCCTTCCGTCTTCTACCGACTCCTCTCTGGCCTTGCTCCCCCAGCTCTCTCTGGGCTCTGTCCCCCAAATATTCCTACAGGTCGCACAAGATCTGCCTGCAACCCTCTTATGGTTAAACTGCCAAAATCAAGACTCTCTGCTCACCTTCACTCCTTCATTCCTCTTTTCTCCCACCTCTGGAACAAACTCCCTCACTCTCTTCAATCCCACTCCTCCCTCCTGGTCTTTAAAACGGCTGTTCACAACCATCTCTTATCTTCCCCCATCCAAAACCTTGATCTTTTCTACCCCCGCTAATTTCACCCGAAATCCACTTTTTTGAGGTGACTTTTGACTTCTTTCCTGGAAGTCCTTGGTGTCCTTGCGTTTTATACCTATCCTGCCTCCCCCCAGGCCCTCTCCCTCCCACACATCTCCCGATGTCCCTGCTCTCAAATGTTGTGTTTGTGTGCTTCCTCCCCTTCTCTCCCCATCTTGTCGACCGCTCCCCTTTTTATATACTTTGTTTGTTTGATTTGTGATTTTTTATTTATTTTAAATAACATAACAGCATTTCGGGTTCACTAAATATAACTACTTTTTTAACGTTTCCATTTTCAGCACACACACACCACAAGCACAAGCCAAGCACAATCGTCTTTAGCGTCCCTCACAAGGACCAAGCCCTTTGTTCCATTTTTTGTCACGCGCGTCGGTGGGCACCCTGTTTTCCACCCACGGGCACACGTGGGCACGCGTCGAGTGTCTTTTGTGACACCCCCGGGGCCTGTCGCCCCCATTAGGACTCCCCCCAGGAGTGATTTCAGGCCCTTTCCTGGGCCGAAACACACCACAATATTCCCTATGTTACTTGTGTCGTGTCTTCTGGACTCTGTATACAAAAAAAGAAAGAAAAAAAAGAATCTTTTCCAGCAAGTAACAAACAGACAGGGGTGAAAACATAACCTCCATCCACCTTTGGTGGTGGTGGAGGTAAAAATAAAGCAACAAGGACTAGTCAAACCAAGCATGATTTAAAAACGGACCCTCCAAGTTAAATTGTTGGATATTTCTGTGCATTTACACCTGCAATGAAGGACTGTCTGATTTCGATTCCGTTTTGGTTTGCACAAAATTAATCCTTGCTTTGATTTTAAGAGGCAAACCTGGCTTTTCATGATTGCAAGAAAGAGAGAACCAGTGGGTGCCATTTCCTTTGGATTCTCTTTTTAATAAGTTGGAACTTTGATGGCTGGATATTCAATGATGACATGAAAGAGGAAAAAAACAGTCGATTTGTACACAGGATTCTAAAACTGCAATCCCATGTGCTCAGTTGTCTACTTCCTCTTCTCAATATATGTCCCGGTAACCTCACATAAAGCAAAGGTACATTATAATTCTTCAATTCCAATCTGAAACATCCCTTTAAAGTCTGGAAGCTCCATGGCATTAAAGGGTGGTTGACACGCTTCTTGGTTTAATTCACATTGTGATAGATCATCCTTTACGGAAAGGAGGTGTGTTATCCACCAACTAATGTCGGCAGATGGGATTCCAACAATGGATGGAGGCCCTCAATATCACGAGAGCCATCTGTCTGGACATATCTCTAGCGTTTGACACAGTCTGGGACCCTGCCTTCCTCCAAACTCTTTCTTCAACATCCAAAGCAACCTCCTCTCATGGCTTAGTGACTTTCTTCACTCTCAATGGGATCCTCTCTTCCCCTCTCCCTGTCGAGCTTGGAGTTCCGCAGGGCATTGTATTGGTCCCAGTCCTGTTCATTATCTTCATCATCAATCTGTCCAGTTTTCTGGAAATGCCTCATTATCCCCTTGCTGATGACTCTACCTTCTGTCGTAGCATCTCTCGTCCTAACTATAGGCATGTGGCAGCCTCTTCCTTCTCTGCAGACCTTGATTGAATCAGGAACTGATCCAACACTTGGAATGTACCTTTCAGCGTTGACAAATTTCACACCAACTCTGTCTCTTCAAAAATACCATCTGGCAAAGCCTCTCATCTACTTCCTTAACAAACCTCTTGAAAACATTCTGCCTCTTGAAAACGTTCTGTCACTCAAAACCTTTGGGCTCACAATCCACCATGATCTTTCATGGGCGCACCATATATCTAAATTGGCCTCCAAAGCAAGCCGCTAGCTTGGCATATTCCGTTGTGAAAAGTCCTAACTCGGCTTACAAGGCCTTCATTCCAAAACGAAACAAAACAATGGCCCTCAATATAATTGGAATTTCCCACTCTGAAGCTGAGCATCTCAAACAGGATGGTGGCCTCTGTCTTTTACCGGCTCCTTGCTGGGCCTGCACTGAATGTCCATTCTGGGTTTGCACTGACTGTCCCCACCTCCCCCAGGTTTCTGGAAGCTGCACGCAGACCACTAGTAACCCACTTCTGGTGAAACTCAGAAACAGGCTCACTACCCACCTCCGCTCATTTGTTCCTCTTTTCTCTTATCTATGCAACCATCTTCCTCAGTCTGTTCAATCTCATCCTTCCCTCAAGAGCTTTAATACAGCTATTCACCACCATCTCGTCATTCCCTATCCATACTCATGATGTGTTATACCGTCATTAGCCGTCCCACAATCCACTATTTCCTTTCCTGGTTGTGGTGCATTGTCCTCACCCCCTCACCCTCCTTTTCATTTTTTATTCCATCTGTTTTATTATCTCCGAAGGTGGGCAGAGATTATGCTTTCACCCCTGTCTGTTTAGCTGTGTGTGAACAGCATTATCTCAAAACGTAAACTGTTCAGCCTGGCGGAGGTATGCTCTCTTCCGAGTGCCATTCTAAATCCCAGTTTTTCCCGACCTCTTTTGCTGTGTTTGAATTTGTTCATACCCTGTGTCCTCCTACCACTCCCTTTGATCTCTGTCTGCCCATTATGCTTCCAAGTGAATTTTATGAGGTGCCATGCAGAAGGTGTTAGGCAAGATTATGGCTTGCAGAATGGTTGGTAGAGTAACTAACTTGGATTAAAACCTGGCTTCGTCATAGGAACTAAAGTGTGACTGTGAGTGTAAGGATTGGGGAGTTGGAAGTAGCTAGGTATCCCAGGGGTCAGTACTCAGACTCATTCTATTCTTTATAATTTACATCAATGATCTAGACATTGCGATTAACAATAGGCTGTGCAAGTTTGCAAATAACGTAAAGCTCGGGGGTAATGTAGATAGGTAAGGAGGGGGATCAGATTCAGGAGAGATTTCAAAGATACAAACCATGGTGATGTCTCTGTGCCTGTGCCCCCACTGGTGTCCTTCCCATTCCTCCAATCTCCCCACTCCCCCATTCACTCTCCCAATTGAAATTTGAAGACTGCAGACAACAGGAATAATGCGCTAAATAGCATCCTGTGTCTAATTTCCTTGTGTATAACCATTTCCCCAACTCCCTTTCCCCCTCTCCCTTTCCCCTTTCCCCCTCTCCCTTTCTCCTTTAATCCCCCCCCCCCCTATCCCTCCTTTCCCCTTTCCCTACCGCCTCTCCCTTTTCCCCTCATTGTGAAAACAACATCGGAACATTGGAGTATGAACCACCATGATAAGAGAGTGCATACCTTGTAATGCAGGTGTGTGTGTTCGTCTACTCCGACCTGCTGCTTCTGGCACAGGAGAGTGAGCGTGGAGAATATTGCGTCCTCCGAGACCCTCTCTATTTGCAGTGGCTACGAATTGGAGGCTCAACCAGTCACGGTGAGAAACAGGCACGTCCTGCTCTTTCCCATTATCTCGACTCTAAGTCTAGACTCTAGAGGATCCTCACATTTGTACCAATGATAAAAAACAATTTGGCGGTTTCCATTTGGTGTCTTTGCTTTCAAATTCCTCTTTCATTCCTGTATTATTTTTTGTGGCCTTTACGTCTACTACTGGAATCCGCAATCTCGTTTCATTTCGACTTTGCTACCTTAATTTTTTTTATCATATATTTCTATTTCCTCTTGTCAGCAAAGCCATTTATAGTTGACCTCCATTATAGCTCCTGAGGCTTTAAGCTATTTTCTTCGTCCGAGTTAGGTTTGTCTTTCATGTTGGATTCAAGTCCAGTACAAGACTCTCTCCTCCCCTCTCCCCTCTCTCCCCTCAACAGAATCACAAACAAGTCCCTCGTTGAGCATTGCTTACCAGTGTGAGGTGAGTTTTGTTATTTATTTTCAAGGTGGTTTACACCAAAGTAACATGTTAAAAAATAAATATATACATGTATGTATATATATATATATATATATATATATATATATATATATATGTACAGTATATGTATATATATTTACAGTCGTAGCCAAAAATATTGGCACCCTTGCACTTTTTTCAAATAACTCACAATTTTCTCTAAAAATAAGTTGAAATTGACAAAAGTATTTGATTCTTTATTTCGCTCATACAATGAGGTGATGTCTACAATTCAATGTTTCACAATTCTTTATTTCACTGTTAATATGACAGAGCCCTTCTTTTTGATTCAGAACTTAATAAATCCGTTTAAATCAGAAAATAAAAAGAAATGACATTGACAAAAATTATTGACACCCAAGACTAAATATTTGGTAGCACAACCTTTGGACTAAATATCTGCAGTCAAGCACTTCCTATAGCCATGAATGAGCTTCCTCCACCTCTCTACCCTGCAGTTTGGCCCACTCTTCTTGAGCAAACTGCTCAAGTTCTCCCAGATTTGAAGGGTGCCTTCTCCCAACTGCCGTTTTCCAATCTCCCCACAAGTGTTCAATGGGATTTAGATCTGGACTCATTGCTGGCCACTTCAGAACAGTCCAGCGTTTTGTCTCGAACCATTTATGGTGCTTTTTGAAGCGTGTTTGGGGTCATTGTCCTGCTGCAAGATCCATGACCTTCGACAGAGACCCAGCTTTCTGACATTGGGTTGAACATTGCGCTCCAAAATGCCTTGGTAATCTCCTGATTTCATGATGCCATGGACACATTCTAGGTACCCAGTGCCAGCGACGGCACAGTAACCCCAAAACATCACTGAACCTCCTCCATGTTTGACTGTAGGGAAGGTGTTTTTTTTCTTTGAAGGCTTCATTTTGTTTTCTGTAAACATAGAGATGATGTGGTTCACCAAAAAGTTATAATTTGGTTTCATCTGTCCACAGGACATTCTCCCAGAAGGACTTTGGCTTGTTCAGATGTGTTTTGGAAAACACCAGTTGGGCTTTCTTATGTCTCTCTCAGCAGTGGGCTCCTGCCATAGAACCCTCTTTCATTGAGTGGGTGATGGATGATGAGAGTTGAAACTGTCATACCTTGTATCTGAATGTCAGCTTGAATGTGTTTGGCAGTTGATAGAGGTGCTTTCTTTACCATTCGAACAATACTTCGCTGCAATCTTCCATCAAATTTCTGTCTTGCGGCCACGTCCAGGGAGGTTGGCTGCAGTGCCATGGGCCTTAACCTTTCTGATAACATTGCGTATGGTGGACACAGGAACATCAAGGTTCTGGAGATGGACTTGTAGCCTTGAGATTGTCCATGCTTGGCTACAATCCTGTGTCTGACCTCCTTAGACAATTCTATTGTTTTCTTTCTTTTCTCCATGCTCATTGCGGTACACACAGTGACACAAAACAGTAGAATGCCTACTTTTCTCCATTCAAACAGGTTGAATCAGTGATTTTTATATTGCAGGCACCTGCAACTCACCACAGGTGAGTTCAATTCCAAAGTAAAGGAGAATCACCTGCTTGAAATCTAATAATTTCTAACAACTTCTAAAAGGTGCGAATAATATTGTCCGGGCCATTTTAGGATTTCTGTGCGGAATAAGCTAAGATTTAGTATTTTTCAGCTCTTTTTGTTTTGTTCCACTGTAAACGAAAGAAACACAAATGTGGATACCTAAATATTTTTTTACTTTCAACAATTTTGTGGAAGAAATGGTGCATTATTTGAAAAAAGTGCAAGGGTGCCAATATTTTTGGCCACGACTGTATGTGCATCTGTATATGTATCTGTATATGTATATATACTTTGCCTGCACATCTACAATAATCTTGAAGGCCTTTGTTTCCATTGCGTCAATCCTACCAAGATGTGTGGCAGGGATCCAGCCCAGAGGGGAGAACAGTACTCCATCAAGCTGTGGATGAAGGTCTTGTAGGTTGATGTTCAGGTGTGTCAAGGAAGGACTTTGTACGATGGAAGATGCCCAGTCGGCGGCTAGCTTTGTAAGCCAACTTTGAAATGTGATTTGCCCAAAAAAGATCATGGCTGATTAATGAGACCCAGGAGATTGAGTGACTGAACTTCCTCAAGAGGATGGTCAATAAAGGAAATTGAGAGAGTTTGACAGATGATCCTTTCAGAGAGAGAGGGAAAGTGAGAGATTGGTCAGGATTGAAATACATTTTCCAAGTGTTTGACCAGCTTGTGATTTTCTTAATCCTTGACGGTCTGAAGAGAGGGAAGAAGCTGCAGCCTGTCTGTCTGAAGGATGAGGGATGTCACAGCAGGGGGTGTAGTCATCAGCAAAGAGATAAAGGGGATTTTTCCAGAGTTAGAGACATCATTGATGAAGATTAGAAATAGGACTGGGCCCAGAGCACTGCCTTGGGGCACTCCAGCCTTGACAGGAAGAGGAGATGAAAGAATTCCGTTGAGAGTCACACGTTAGCTACAAGACCAGAGGAAGTCAGCAAGCCATGTGTGGGTTTGGCCTTGAATGCCATAGGCGGAGAGTTTGGAGAGCAACACAGAATGCCAGACTGTATCAAAAGCACGAGATATGTCCAGGGAGACGGCCCTGATTTAATGTCTGATATTGAGGGCCTCCAGATGCATTGTTGTGTGAGTAGAAGCAGCGTGTCCAAGGTGGAGTGACCTGGTCTGAATCAAAATTCCTGAACTGAGATGAGGTTGTTGGAGAAAAGGAAGGATTTCATTTCACCAGCGATGATGGATTCCATGACCTTGCTCACGATTTGAAATAAGCTGATATGTCCAGGTAGTTAAGGGGATCAGTTTTTGCCCTTTTTATGTAATCCAGTGACAATCTTCCATCTACTTGCTTGTAATGCGAGCAGATGGAAGATTAGCTTGGGAAAATGACAGGGTGAAAATGGCAAAGAGAAAATGTACAAGAGCAGCAGAGCAGGTTTTTAGGACACGTGAGCTGATGCCGTCCGGTCCAGTTGCAGAGTCTAGGATTTCGAGAGTCGGAAGATTTTTACTTCCCAGTTTGTTTGTTTCCCCCCCCCCCCCCCCCCCCCGATTTTAATTTCTGTCTTTTTTGCATCTTTTTCTTTTCTTTCCTTCTCCCTCTCTTGATCTTATTCTTCCACTTCTCCTCATCACATTTGCCCAACTGCCATTATATCTCCTTTTTGGTTCTGTTATTATAATGCCATAATCCTGTACAAGTTTTGTGGCCTTGATGTTTTATCCATATAATTTGATTGAGTCATTTCAATGTTTAACCTTTGCCCAAGACTATATAAACGCTCCTTCCCCAAACATTTGAGACTTGATGTTGAATCCAGTCCCTTTGATCTTTGATCCCTGAACCTTTAGCTGGTACCACCTTTAAAAACCACCTTTGGATGCTATTTTTCCCCGCAAAGCGGGGGTTGGCCTTTTTCGGGCACCGTGGTTGTTGTTGTTTTTGTTGGTCCCCTTTTTGAAGCAATGTTTTACGGCCGGATGCCCTTCCTGCCGCCAACCCTGTTTGTCGCCTTTTACGACACACAGGGAATTACCAGTGAACTGGTACTCAATTAGCCGACCTCGGAAGGATGACAGGCTGAGTCAACCCCCCTGGCGTTAATTCAGCGATCGACCGGGATTCGAACCCAGGATCCTAGGATCCTAAGCTGGCACCCTAACCGCTAAGCCAACACCAGGCTTTAGCTGGTACCTTATTTTATAATCCTCCCTCGACCCACATTACCTTTATTTGCTCTGATGAAGGTGTTATGCTTAAAGCTTCAGCCGTATCTTGTTTCTCACCGAGGTAAATACACTCTTATTAACTTTTAGTTGATAAAATATGTTTGAACATATTTCCTCAGTGATTGTGCAACCTCAAGCTGGTTAGTGATAAATATCAGGAAATACAAGTAGTTCCTGATTTAATTTTTCCGACACTATATTCAGCTCCTGGTATGGCCAATAGTTTTCTTGTCCGTAAAAGCAGGTCTTAATATATCTTCATTGAGTTGGCTGGATCAGGCACAGCGTCGGCAGCTCTTGGCTGCAGTTCAATGTACCACATAAGCAAGTTTTAACTTGAGGGTCTGCAGGAAGTTGGTAACATGTGCAAGATGGTTGTGGATTTATAAAGCACTTCAGGACAATTGTATTTCCCAGCATCCTTTGTGAAAGAGTTGTGTTTTTGTTGCAAGACTTGTTCGATTTGTATCACATTGTTGGAAAGCCAAAGCTAAACATAGCATTCTATTGCAAATGTGGCGACATTCTTTGGCCTGATTTGTCTTGTTTATCACAAAACCAGTTCTGGCTTAGCAATGGTCCCTTAGCAATATATATATATATATATGTACTTGTATGTTATAATATTTATCATTTATCATTTGAACTATATAAATTAATATATTAATATATTTATTATTATTATTAGATTTTTATTATATATTTCTATATTTATATATATATATATATATATATATATATATATATATATATATATATATATATATATATATATATATAATATTAATATATACTAGCAAACGGTACCCAGCCCACCCTATGGGAGGCCCAAATGAAAAGGCAAAATATCAGAAATTGAAGGTTTTTAAAAATATTAAACGATTCATATAAACATCCGTTGAATCATATCACACGCAAATCATCAAAATCTAAACAGTATCTTTAGAATTTCAATAAAAGCCACATCAATGTTCATATCGGTAAATATTATTCCATCGTGTTTCAAATCGTGATCGATACACTATGATCGTGATGATCGTGAATCGTGATCGATAATCGTGTTCACAATCGCGATGTCGTATGTACTCCCGATACGTGTACCAAATTCCCGATACGTGTAACTTTACCAAATCAACAGTTAAAAGGATTTTGAGCCGATAGGTGTTACGGCCTTGGCAAGATCGATGGAGACAGCGATCTGTTAGCGATCGATGGAGACATGTTGCTTTCCCGGGTGCAGCCGTTTGTGCGTCGTCACAATGAGAACAATGAACGTTATGCGAACGGGAATGTTATGTGTGAGTCCAAACCTGAGAATGCTGGAGACTAAAGCTGAAATTGGGAAAACTAAATAGCCTATTTTACTCCTGGAGATCCCAGGATTATCCACCCAAAATATCTTTGCGATCGGTTCAGCAGTTTTTACGGTACCTTCGAACAGACAGACAGACAGACGGATGGACGGACTTTTGGTGAATTATAGTAAGATATGGGGAACTTTATCCAGGATTAGTCACAGAAACGTTCCCAATTTTAATTGTTTATTAAATCTGCTATTTTTAATGCAAGAACATATAATTTATATGATACATAAAAGAACTCTCCGCAATGAAGCTAACTCCGAGGGCCTTTCACTTACTCACCGCAGGCAGATTGGTGGTCTTTCTGTCTTCTAGCGATTTCTTTCCAGCCTTGCTCCCCCCCAGCCCTTATCTTACCTTATCTTTCCTTATCCCAGCCCCCCCCTCCCCCCCCCCCCCCCCAGCCCAGCACCATCTCTTATCTTTCCCCATCCAAAACCTTGATCTTTTCTACACCCACTAATTCACCCCAGATCCACCTTGTTTGAAATTCCAACTTCTTTCCTGGAAGTCCCGGCAGTGTCCATATGTTTTATACCTCTCCCACCCCTCCCCCCTTCCCATGCCTCCCCCCCCCCCCCAAAGCCCTCTCCCTCCCACAGATCTCTCGATGTCCCTGCTCTCAGATGTTGTGTTTGTGTTCCTCCCCCTCTCGCCCCACCTTGTCTACCGCTCCCCATGTTATATGTTTTATGTGTCGGTTTGTCTTTCTGTGTGATTAATGTTCGCTCTTTCACGAGCCTCGATCTTGTATACAAAAAAAAAAAAGAAGCCTTATCTGCGCTCTGTCCCCCAAATATTCCTAAATATCGCACAAGATCCGCCAGCAACCCTCTTATGGTTAAACTGCCAAAATCAAGACTCTCTGCTCACCTTCACTCCTTCATTCCTCTTTACTCCCACTTCTGGAACAAACTCCCTCACTCTCTTCAATCCCATTCCTCCCTCCAGGTCTTTAAAACAGCTGTTCACCACCATCTCTTATCTTCCCCCATCCAAAACCTTGATCTTTTCTACCCCCGTTAATTCACCCCAGATCCACTTTTTTGAAATTCCAACTTCTTTCCTGGAAGTCCTTGCAGTGTTGATGTGTTTTATACCTCTCCCACCTCCCCCCAAGCCCTCCCCCTCCCACATTTCTCCTGATGCCCCTACTCTCAAATGTTGTGTTTGTGTGCTTCCCCTTCTCTCCCCATCTTGTCTATTGCTTCCCTTATTATATGTCTTATGTGTCTGTTTGATTTTTGTGTGATAAATGTTAGCTCTTTCACGAGCTTCGATCCTGTATACAAAAAAAGAAAAGAAAAAAACGTCGACACGTCATTTGTCGTTAACTGCTGGTTTGATCCGCGATGAATCTGCGACGTCATCCGCAATGAATCTCCCGCGATGAAGCTAACTCCACTGTTCAGATCAGACTTTAACACTCTAATGACACCGCTTTGAGACACTCTGATTTCATGCGAAATTATCCTTGTTGATTTTCTTAAGGCTGCGCACAATCGCTTCACTAATTCTGTTTGCGGTTTCTGGAGTTTGAATATTCCACAGAAATCCAGAGAATCTGCAGTACTGTTCTTCACAGAGCCCAACCCTCTGCAATTTGAAACTATACGATATATAGTCTTCGAGGTTGGTGCATTCCGTCTAGGGAATTATCTTCTGAACACATGCTGCTGTGTAACATTGATTCAGCTTTACGTACCTCTCGACGATGAAGATTCGCTCCACTGTTAATTGTGCCATGGGTTACCCGCAAAAATAATAATGATAATAATCTTACTATAATTCACCAAATGTCTGTCTGTCTGTCTGTCTGTTCCCATGTACTGCAAAAACGACTGAACCGATCACAACTAAATTTTGGGTGGGTAATCCAGGGACCCCTGGAGTAAAATAGGCTATATTGTTTTTCCAATTTTTTCCCAATTTTCCAGTTTTTCCAAACACGATGGAATAATATTTACCAATATGAACAGTGATGTGGCTTTTATTGAAATTCTGAAGATACTGTTTAGATTTTGATGATTTGCGTGTGATATGATTCAACGGATGTTTATATGAATCGTTTAAAATAAAAAAACCTTCAACTTCTGATATTTAGCCTTTTCATTTGGGCCTCACCAATTCAACCCCGCCCATAGGGCGGGTACCGTTGCTAGTAATAGAAATGTCATACATTTGCTATAAACAATTCTAATGCTTAGCCTACCTAATTCACTGTAGTTGACATTTCTACCAATTAAGGTTTTAAAAATAACTTTTTCAAATGAGGCGCATTTTTGTGACCCACCCTGTATAAGTAACTTTGTATCTGCACAAGGAAGTTACCTCGGTGATACCTTTCAGGCAGAGAATCTGGAGCTGAGTCTTGAGCTTCCATCACGAGTCCTGAGAGCAGAGTTTTGCAAACTTGTGCAAGAGCTGGTGAGCCTGTGGACCTCGAAAGCAAAAAGCAGGCAGGGAAGCAGATGCTGGGCTGATTTCCAGGTGAGTTTTGCCATTAAAAGTTTTAGGACTTACTATGGCTTTGAATATCACTGTAAGTGGGAACTGAACTAGTTCAATCGACAAAGCATTAATTTGCCTTATCAATGATGGTAGAACGGATGCTTCCTGGGTAGGCAGCTTTAAGGTCATACCAACATTGATGGTTTGAATACCTAATATGATTGCACAAAAAAGTGGACTACAGTTACCTAGTGCAATTTCATTATTTGTTTATTTTTGATGTACAGTTTCAGGACAGCAAAAGCAATGCTGATGCAGATAGATCTGAAGGCCAAATGTGCACATTAATACATTGAACAATAAAAGCAGCAATGCAAGTCTTTACATCTTATATAAATATCAAGGTCCATGGAAGAGATAAGCAGGAAAGGAATTTGAGGTACACAAATAACACCTGAGAGGTGATTGACAAATGGACTTTAGAGGTATGGACAGACAAAGCTATATCTCTTTGAAATGATGAGAATTAGACATTTCATTCTATATAAGGCGATGATGAGTTACACCTCGAGAGATTCAAATAAGTAGCAAGACTGGACGTACATTAGAAGTTTGCTCCATTGGTTGGAGAAAAGTGGGGTTAAGGAGTACAGGTGGTGAGAAATTTTACACCTATTGGCAGATGACAGAGAGAGCATGCAGAACAATGCCAGATGTGATGTGGCTAAATACTATAAAACTACAAACCAGTCTGCGGTGTTAACACAGAAGGCCTTGTACCACAGAGTTCTGCTGACGTGTTTGGGTTTCCAGGGTTTGGATCACAGCCCTGAATGGAGAGCAGTAATCCATGGCACTGTGGATGAATCTCATGAATTCTGTGTAAAGATGAGTGATGGTCTAGAATGATTTAGTCCTTCAGATGGTTTTGACACCTTCCATTAGATGTCAGATTTGATGTGTGGTTAACCCAAGACAGAAAATGGCTGATGGTGAGGCCCAAGAGCTTTAATCATGTCTCAGATGTCCAATCATGTCTCAGACATTCAGACTTATGATTGCAGATACTGATGATAATTCACAATTCTTTACGGAACCTCTTTTGTGGCTAAGATTCAATTTTCTTGTGCAGACTTTTAAAACTTTCAATTATTATTTATCTTTACATTTATGGCTGATCATGTATTCATCATTTGTGGGTTTCCATCTCCTCTCACCATAACTTGTGTGGTATATTATTTCTGTTTATTACTCCCGCTAGGGAGTAATGCATTCCATCGTGTCCGTCCGTGTGTGTGTGTGTTTGTGTGTGTGTGTGTGCGTATGTGTGTTCGTGTGTTTGTGAAGAAGATATCTGGAAAAGTTCCGAACGGATTTGGATGAAAGTTGGTGGGATGATTGCCCTTGGGATAAGGAAGAATTGATTAGTTTTTGGTGAAGCTCAGGATATTATTCCGGATCCAGGAATTTTTAGAAGGATTTTTTACCATTGGAAGACAGGGCTCCAACTTGACCTACGGCGGGAGTATGCGCTCTACTGAGTGGCGTTCTAGTTCACAATGATATCATAATTCATAGCTGCACCAGTAAGCACCATCATACAGTAATTGTTCTTTGGTTGTTGGTGCAAGATTTATTGAAGAAAATGTTGAGAAGATAATATTGGACTAAAAATGTGAGGAAGCATTGTTACCTTCCCCACCAAAGGTGGATGGAGGTTATGTTTTCACCCCTGTCTGTTTTTACTTGGCTAAAAAAATATTTTTACAGTGTTTATCCATCTGTATGTATGTATGTATGTATGTATGTATGTATGTATGTATGTATGTATTTCCCCTCAAACGTATACCAATCAGAGCTGAGACTCTGGTCACATGACAGGGTGATGTCATTACGGCAGTACGGTGGTACGGCGGCTGACTCTCCACGCACCGCCATTTTGAATCCTATGCCGTTCAGGCCGAACATATCGTCGAACCAGTCATATATCACAATCGCCATGCTCTACCTTAACGTTTTTCATTCAGTGTGAAACACAAACAAACCGATTGTTAAAATGACCATCAAATATCGAAAGCATCGGCGTTACGTCTCTTGCAACAATACGGTATGTATAGGCCTTAGGCTTTATGCCTACACTTCGGATCGCTTCGGACAAATTAAGCCCAGGTTTCTTAATACAGTAGTGTATCGTTTCAGTCGTATCATTTTCGTAATAATAATAAGAATAATATAGTAAATATGACCATAACACTTTAATCCCAATGTCGTGAATACAAATTGGTAGATTGAAGCGGTGTATGGTTCACAATTCCATGATAAATGGTGTACAGACTAACAACCACGGAAGTAAGGAATTCTCCTCGGTTTTTTGACACCATGTTATTAACCCAATACTTGTGGGGTATATAGATTACAGTAGATCTTCCCTCAGTTCTGTAAGTAAAACTTACCTCACGGATGTCGGGATTCCTCCAAATTTCTTTGTTTAATGTTATAAACAGCATTAGCGACTGTTTAAAAAGCTAATCATGTGTGTTTGTGGTTTATAATATTTTACAAGCTTGGCTCCTCCACTGTTGGACTTCCAGTCTTGTTTGACAAGTATGTCGATCACTCCGGTTTGTGTGTTTGTGTGTTTGTTTGTCTGTCCGCTCACTTATACTTGCGTACAGGTCACAATTTTAAACTGATCTTCATGAAACTTCAGCAAATGGTAGAGTTGGTGGTCCGACAAAACCCTACATATGTTTGAGGTCAAAAGGTCAACATAGGCCGAAGGTCCACCACTTTTTTTCAAATTTCTAAAATCCTCAATTTTCATCCGATTGACTTTCAATTTGAATCGGATTAACATCTCAGCTAACTGAATTCATCCACAAACTATTTTTTTGGGTCAACATAGGTCACAAGGTCAACATAGGCCAAAGGCCAACAACAATTTAAAATTTCCAAAATCCTCAATTTTCATCCGATTGACTTGAAATTTGAAGACGATTTGCATATCAGGTCACTGAATTCAACCACCCATTATTTTTGAGGTTAAAAGGATGCTCTACTGAGTGCTTTCCTACTTTGTTCTGTTTTGCCAAGTGTCACTCTACGAGTGATTTTTCATTTGTCTGTCTGTCTGTGAACAAGATATCTCAAAAAGTTGTGGACGGATTCGAACAAAATTTGGCAGAGGCAGTGTATGTGACAAGGACAAAATGATTAGATTTTGGTGAAGATCCAGATTCAGGTCCGGCCAGTAAAAAATTTTTAGTGATTCTTCACCATTGGGAGATAGGGCCAAAACAAACATATAGCAGGTTATCTCAAAAGGGTATGGATGGATTTGGACGAAATTTGGTTGATAGATTGGGTGTGTGACAAGGACTAATCGATTCGATTTTCTGAATATGGATTCGGATACGAGAATTATTTAATTTTAAGTGATTCTTCACCATTGAGTGTTAGGGCTAAAATCGATATATAACATTATATTTAAAAAAAATTATGGACGAGTTATGACTACACTTGATGGACGAGTTGGTTAGGTGACAAGAACAAGCCGATTAGATTTTGGTTCAGGTCCGAATCTATATCCGGCCTATCGGTGGGATACAAAACAAACTGTTCAGCCTGGTGGAGGTATGCGCGCGCTCTACCAAGTGCCTTTCTAGTTTAACAATTAAATTTACATTCTGATGTGGTTCACTCAATAGCTTATTGCATTTTTTAAAATCACACCCTTGTCCGAAGGAAGCGGTTCAGTTTGGCATTTTTTATATGAAATGGGCAAAGCCCAGAAGCGAACGAAACCATTTAGAACTAGAACGGCACTCAGTAGAGCGCATACTCCCGCCGTGGGTTTAGTTGGACTAATACGTTTTGTTTAACATCCCATTTAACATCCCATAACACATTTAACATCATCTTTATACCATTCTCCCCAAAAACAATAAATGAAAAAGAAAGTAGGCCATAACTGTCAGAGAATTTATTTTGATATATCTCGGAATTCGAGGAGAAAAACATCATTTAAGAATAAGAATAAAAGCTTTAATGCAGTAAAACAGAAAAAATCTTTCCCAAAAAAATGTCCAAAATTTTTTCCTGGATCCGGAATAATATCCTGAGCTTCACCAAAAACTAATCAATTCTTCCTTATCCCAAGGGCAATCATCCCACCAACTTTCATCCCAATCCGTTCAGAACTCTTCCAGATATCTTGTTCACAAACACACGGACACGATCGAATGCATTACTCCCTGGCAGCAGTAATTACCCTTTAGAAATAACCTTTAGAAATACCCTTTAGAATTACCCTTTGGAATTATCCTTTGGAATCCTTTTGAATTACCTCTTTATACCATTCAGAATTACCTTTTAGAATTACCCTTTGGAATTATATATGGTGGGATATAAAGGTTCTTCTTCATTTGTGATGGACGGATGGACATAGCCAAATATTGAAGCGGCTTAACCGCTTAAAAACAAGAATATGCTCCGATAGTCTGCTTACCTTTCTCAATGACTGATGACGGAAACTTCTTGGTTGTTTATTTGATTTAGCAGCATACTATTATGTTGGTATGTCTGGAAAATATTGATGTGCCACATGTTAAAACCTCACACTACTGGTTTTTCATGCCTCATTTGGTGGCTAAATATGGCTTTATTATAGTTCACCGAAGTTTCTGAAAACACATACCTGAACTAGATATCTGAGATCACAGAGCAATCACCAAGGGTAAGCCTTCCCTTGGCTTACCCTTGGCCCTGCGATCCAATGATAGCCATATTTTTTGCAGACCACCATATGACATTGAACTTCAACATTTATGAATAGAGTATACAGTGTCTATAGAAAATCTACACCCCCTTTCAAAATTTTCACCTTTTGTTGCACTATAACCTGGAATTCAAAAGCATTAAATCAGACTCTTCCACCTTTATTTACACATCGTAACCCACAACTTCCAAGTGCAAAAGAAATTCTACAAATTTCAGAAAATTAATGAAAAATACAAAACTATAATATCTTGGTTGGATAAGTGTCCACCCCCCGTGATTTAATAAAACCACCGTTTAGAGGCCATTTTTCCCCGCAAAGCGGGGGTTGGCCTTTTCGGGGACCGTGGTAGTTGTTGTTTTTTGGTCCCCTTTTTGAAGCAATGTTTTACGGCCGGATGCCCTTCCTGACGCCAACCCTTTTTGCCGCCTTCAACGACAAACAGGGAATTACCAGTGAACTGGTACTCAATTAGCCGACCTCGGAAGGATGACAGGCTGAGTCAACCCCCCTGGCGTTAATTCGGCGATCGACCGAGATTCTAACCCAGGATCCTAAGCCGGCACCCTAGCCGCTAGCCCAACACCAGGGATTGGTCCCCGTGACAAGGATCACCCCCCCGTGATTTAATACTTGGTGGAATCACCTTTGACAGCAATTACAGCTGTGAATCTGTTGCGATAGGTCTCTACCAACTTTGCACACCTTGATTGGGCAATATTTGCGCATTCTTCTGTACAAAACTGTTTAAAAAAAAAACTGTTCAAGACCAGTCAAGTTACGTGGGGAGCGTTGATGGACAGCACTCTTCAAGTCATGCCACATTTTTCCGATTGAATTTAGGTCGGCGCTCTGACTGGGCCACTCAAGGACATTTATCTTTTTGTTCCTTATCCACACCAGTGTAGCTTTGGCTGTGTGCTTCGGGTCGTTGTCACGCTGAAAGGTGAACTTCCGTCCCCATTTCAACTTTCTTACAGAGGGCAGCAGGTTTTCTTCTCGGATTTTTCTGTATTTTGCTCCATCCATTTTCCCTTCTAGCCTGACAAGTGCCATTTATCCTTCATTGCCTATCTTTCATTTTGAAGTAACATCTCAAAAGCACTTTACAAAGAAAGAAAAAAAACAAGTGTAAAAAGATGACATTTAGAGAGATTTAAAAACTGTAAATGATGAGGCTGTGTTTGTATTTTTAAAACATCTACATTTTGCTCCCATGGTACCTGCTGCCCCCATGCATTACTTGATTGTTTTGAATGTCCATGAAGGACTGCACACAAATTGATGAATCACCCTGCATGTGAAACATCAGCATGACAATTTATAGTTGGGTCAAGATTCTAACCCAGTCTAGACGACTTAGAGGTGAGTGTACATACCTCTAGGCCATCCTGCTTGCCCTTTTTGATTAAACTTTACAAGTAAACCAACCCCGAATGGCCTCCATTATGTACTATTCCCTTATTTTAGCCTGGAAGTTAGAATTGCATTGCCAGAACCATCTTGTTAGTCTTCTACATCAAGGCTGCGCTTTTCTAATAATTTCCATGTATTTCAGAAGTTTTTTTGTTTTTACCTTTTGTATGAAAAGTCTAGATTGTGAAAAGTAGCCAATTGTCGTTGGCATTGAACAGTGACACTGCTTCAGACTGCCTTATTTCAAATTTCACACCATCTCTTCTCACAATACACACCCTAAGTGTGTGCTTTTAAACATAACAGTAAACACACGTCTTTGAGATGTCATCACATTGTTATCTGTTTGCGAAATGTGCCGTTCAAAGGTATACGTGCTTCATGTGGAATGTTTCGAGCACACTGTGATATCATGTCATCAGAAAAGAACTTGCCATTTAACATTGAGAGATGCAAAGATGCAATTCATGTTGTCACATTCAAAGGTTGTGACCTCACAGTTTTTGACAACAACAGACGTCAGTTGGCTCATCTCAGCCTAGTTCTCTGTAAATACAATGATAATGATAATCAACTTCCTCAAACTTAACTATGATAAATCCGAAATAATCATCATTGGCCCAAAAACGCTCACCAAATCCACCCATAACTTTGCCCTCAACATCGACGGTTTCCCAGTATCCACCTCCCCTCACATCCGGAATCTTGGCATCATCTTTGACCAAACCCTCTCCTTCGACAAATACACTAAACAGATCACAAAGACAGCCTTCTTTCACCTGAAAAACATCGCCCGTCTCCGTCCATCCATCTCCTCCACGGCTGCAGAAACCCTCATCCACGCCTTCATCACCTCCCGTCTGGACTACTGCAACAGCCTCCTCTATGGTTCACCCTCAATAATCACCAATAAACTCCAATACATTCAGAACTCCGCTGCCCGTCTACTCACCCATTCCCGGACCCGTGACCACATCACCCCCGTCTTTTACAAGCTTCACTGGCTCCCCATCCCCCAGAGAATCCAGTACAAAATCCTCCTCTTGACCTACAAAGCCCTCCATAACCTGGCCCCATCCTACCTGGCTGACCTCCTCTCCAGACACACTCCCACCCGCAACCTCCGCTCTGCTGGTACCAACTTCTTGACCCCCCCCCCCCCCTACCACCCCCTCACCCACATGCAGACCAAATTCAGATCCTGGGGGGACAGGGCCTTCTCCATCGCTGCTCCCACCCTCTGGAACTCACTACCTCACACCATCAGAGACTCCTCCTCACTCACCACATTCAAAACATCAGTCAAGACCCACCTGTTCAACACTGCATTCAACATTTAACCCACAGCATTTAACCCCTGACTATCTCTTCTCCTTCTCCTTCCTTTTGCTTTGATTATTTACCGATTGATTTTTGTCTTTTTTCACTTGTTTTTTGTACGCTGTCAAAGCGCCTTTGGGCTTCTTGAAAAGCGCTATATAAAATAAATGTATTATTATTATTATTATTATTATTATTATTATTATAACTTGAAAGCATATCAAAATGCAAAGCCCGTTCACGTCCACTTAGTACTCAAAAACTAAATATGACGAAAACTGCGAAAAAAATAAAAGAAGTCCATTTTATTAACTTGTGTTCTCTATAATATTCTCATAATAAAGGTTTGTTGACAATTTGATGACAAAAGCTCAATTGGTGAAGATGTTATGGCCTGCACAGTCACACTGAAGCTATATGGTAGATAATTGAAGAAACACAGAAGCAACTAAAGAAACATAGGGGCAATACTCCTGGTGCTCACCTGGGAGAATAAACAGTACACCACCGACTAAAGGTATTTTAAACCAATTTCAATGGTTTGTAGAAGACAGGACAGCATGTAGAATCATACGAACATAATCATAACACTTTAAACAAAAAAACACCTATTTTGGGGGCAACCCCCCTCCCCCAACCCCGTTTACCCCCTCAGACCCCAATTTTTCGAATGCCTTGAACAAACATTGGTACATCACGGGTGATGAAGGTTGTGCTGAAGTTTCATCGAAATTGTGTGTGTAGTTTCTGAGAAGAAAGCAAATACCTATTTTGGGGGGCAACACCCCACCCCATAAACCCCTAAAGGGGCAGATTTTTTAAAATGCCATGAACAAACTTTGGTACAGCATGGGTAGTGAAGGTTGTGGTTAAGTTTCATATAAATTGTGTGTGTAGTTTCAGAGAAGAAAGGAAATACTTATTTTGGGGTCAAACCTGGACCCACTTTTACCCCCTGTAGACCCCCTTAGACTTCGATTTTCTTGGTGCCGTGAACAAACTTCGGTACATCATGGGTGATGAAGGTTGTGGTCAAGTTTCATCGAAATAGGGCGTGTAGTTTCAGAGGAAAAAGCTAATTCCTATTTTGGGGCATCAAACCTGGATCCACTTTGACCCCCGGTAGACCCCCATAGACGCCGATTTTTTTAAATGCCGTGAACAAACTTTAGTCACAACACAACAAATATCATTTGTGCCAAGTTTGGCCACAATCCCTTCAGCGGTTTCGGAGAAGAAATTGCAAGTGTTTACGGATGGACGGACGGGCGGAGTGACGGACGGCCGATGCGCCATTGCATAAGCTCCCCTGAACTTCATTCCAGGTGAGCTAAAAATGGCGCATCTCATGCTTGACGAGCTGCTGAGACAGGCAGATAAGGGCTATTTATACAGACTTGGCATTTAATATGGAATATTTTTTTTGTGGGAGTGAACTTACTTTTCAAGATGTCTGAGAACCAAAAGTTCATTGGAATTATGTTGAAATTATTCTAGATTTTGTTATTGTGACCTTTAAAAGAAACAAAAACCACATTTTGACATTTCGAAACAAATAAATTGATCCTTGAAAGTGATGTAAACTGATATCGAACTCAATTCATGGACAGTACTGTGTTAAACTTCTGTACGTTTTCCAGAAGTATCTCTTTATTTTGCACATTAGCCAAAAAATTTTTTAACAAAAACAAAAGTTAAATTACGACTGGGATTACGGACAGTAAAATTACAGTTCAGTACTTCGTGTAACCCCCACGAGCATTCAGGAGAGCACGTACACGTGGAGGCATGCTGTTCACGAGATTTGCCAAGGTTTGGACAGGAATCGCTTGCCATGCAGTCACAATAGCCTGCTGCAATTCACGCACAGAGGCAGGCTGCTGGTCCAAGTTGTCGATTTGGCGTATTAATTCTGCCCACAAGTTCTCTATCGGATTCATATCCGGGGACATGGCAGGCCACTCCATATGCTCTACACCATGGTCAGCAAGAAAGTGTTGGATCATGCGAGCACGATGAGGCCGTGCATTGTCATCTTAGAAGACAAAGTTTCCTCGAAAGGCTGCACGAGCAAATGGAAGCAATGTTTCTTCCAGAATGGCCCTGTACTTGAACTGGTTCAGGTTTCCATTCAGAACAACCAGGTCAGTTTTGCCCCCTGCATGAAAAGCAGCCCAAACGGTCACCCCACCACCTCCAGCTTGGACTCTTGGCACTATACAATCTTTGTTGTAGGCTTCATGCACTTGTCTGCGCACTCGGACGTGGCCATCTTGACGATAGACCAGAAATCTAGACTCGTCACTGAAGATCACGTGATTCCAGTGTCCTGGCTGCCATTGACGGTGCTCTCTGGCCCACTGCAATCGGCGCAGGTGGTGTTGTCTGGTCAGGCATGGCTTTCTCAGGGGACACCTGGCACGATAGCCTGCTTGAACCAGTCGTTGGTTGACTAGCCTTCTGGATACAGGCACATTTGTCAGTTGCTGCCACTCAGCCCTAAGCTGATTAGCTGACTTGGTACGGCCATTGCGGACTAACCGGTGCAGCTGGCGATCATCCCTCCTTGTGGTTCTGGCGGGACGTCCTGGCCTCGGTATTGGAGTAGGGACACCCCTCTGAGCATTTCGTTTCAGGATCTTTGACACCTGACCTTGAGTGATGCCATACTGCCGAGCAATAGCACGCTGTTTCATGCCAGAATTTCGTAAAGCCATCACTCCATGACAAACAGCATTGTCGAGTTGACGAACCATCTCCAGAGGAAGCGGCAATAACTTTTGGAGATGTGCAGCAGTTGTTTTACACTAATACAGAACGCAACAACCCTTATATACCCGATTGTGAAGCCAATCGTCAAATGCACCTGTCCGTACATTTTGTCACGCCATCTGTGATATAATCCTGTTATTGACCTCTTGCTGTGACAGACAATCAGTGACATGGTTCTTTTAACAAAGAAATCACCGAAGCGTAAAAGAAACTCACCAGATTGATATTCTGAGTTCAGAAAGGAAACCCAAGTCAAGAAAAAAAAAAATTCCATATTAAATGCCAAGTCTGTAGAATTAGATACAAGTACCTAGAAGCATTGCAGGTTGAGGGCTACTTGGATATTGTCAGGATTGCACATGGATGCCTCATGGCCACCTCCAGCATTCCTTGTGGTTGCTTGTGAACTCCCTGATCTCTAACCGTCAGTTTAACTTCTGTATAGGTTATTACACCATGGACATGCTGCTTTTTCTGTATTAGCAAAGAATGTACATTTTCAATCTCAAACAACACTTCAGGGATATCTCAATGGACAACTCCCATGCATTTGATTGCCTGCCATCCCACCCTGATTCTCAAACTGATTACTTCCATTATCTCAGGTTCTCTTCTCAGCAAGTTATCAGACTTCCTGTGTGCTTACAAGCTAGGGGTTGCTTTGGAGGGAATACTCCCCCATGCTCTATCTCTAAAAGCACAGGAAAGTGAGTATCCCCTTAAAAAACAACAATATTGTTTCACCTTCCAACAACTCCATTCTGTAAAGGAGAGTTCTGCACCCTTGTAGCTGGCAGCCCATAGCAGCATCCCTCTGTTAATCAGGTGGGAATAAGCAATTGGTAATCTACCTGAACTAGACTCGGTGAAGTAATGGTTGAAGCGTACACTCTGAGCCTGGCAGGTCAGTAGATCAAACCCTGGTAGAGTCATACCAAAGGCTTTTGCTTGACACTCAGCATTTAAAAGGTTAGAGCGTCACCAAACATCCCTCGGGAGACCATGGCAAACCACCTGGTACAACTCTTGCCAAGAAACTGCTTCGGCATCACAACCGCTCTGTAAAGAGTATGTTGTAGTAAATCAGGAAATCTACCTGAAATATTTTTTTTTCCTAGTTTACCTTTTTGGTGTGTTTCAGATTACTCGTGAGATACCCAGGCTACGCACGGGTGGGAGGCCAGAAGCAAACAGACAATGCAGAAACGGCGAATGCTAAAGCATGAAACCAATAAATTCCACATTCCTGTAGCACCTTCAGTCGCACGTCAGACATGGACAGCAAGTTCGTGAAGGACTTCCATGAAAAACGTACCCGTTGGCAAACAAACGGGTACGTTTGTTCCATACCCAGCGAATGGCGAATCTGCATATGGTGATCCGCGAATTCACGTTTCGAAAGTAGAAAGCATCACGGCATTTCGTCATTCACTTGAACTCGATATCTCTTTTTTCATTCCAAACAGCATAACTCCAATCACAAATGAAATAACATTAATATAAAAAATAAACTTTTAACAACATTCGTGACGTAAACAAATATTTAAATCCTGATGTGAAGTTCCGTACGGTTGGGTGAATACAATTACGAATTCAAAATCGTAATTGTATTCACTCAATTCCAATCATCAATTGATACTTTAAAAAAACGATTAACACGATTAACGTTTAACGATTAAACATTACGATTGAATGACGGTTGTATTTGGATATTATCAAACCCGTGCATTGCCGTCATCTGTCCACTTCCGCATTTGCGGCAGGTTCATAATTGTCATCAAAATCTAAACAGTATTTGTAGAATTTCAATAAAAGCCACATCACTGTTCATATCGGTAAATATTATTAAATCGTGTTTGGAAATACTGGAAAATTGGAAAACTTGGAAAAACAGTATAGTGTATTTTACTCCCAGGGGTCCCAGGAATACCCACCCAAAATATCGTTGCGATCGGTTGAGCCGTTTTTGCGGTACCTTCGAACAGACAGACGGACATTTTGTGAATTATAGTCAGACTTTACTTGAATTATAGTAGGACCCAATTATAGTAAGAATTATAGTAATTCAGAATCATTGGAATCTCCCGCGATGACGCCATCTCCGAGGGCCTTTCACTTACTCACCGCAGGCAGGTTGGTGGTCTTTCCGTCTTCTACCGACTCCTCTCCGGCCTTGCCCCCCCAGCCCTATCTGGGCTCTGTCCCCCAAATATTCCTGCAGGTCGCACAAGATCTGCCTGCAACCCTCTTATGGTTAAACTGCCAAAATCAAGACTCTCTGCTCACCTTCACTCCTTCATTCCTCTTTTCTCCCGCCTCTGGAACAAACTCCCTCACTCTCTTCAATCCCACTCCTCCCTCCAGGTCTTTAAAACGGCTGTTCACCACCATCTCTTATCTTCCCCAATCCAAAACCTTGATCTTTTCTACCCCTGCTAATTTCACCCCAAATCCACTTTTTTGAGGTGACTTTTGTCTTCTTTCCTGGAAGTCCTTGGTGTCCTTGCGTTTTATACCTATCCTGCCTCCCCCCAGGCCCTCTGCCTCCCACACATCTCCCGATGTCCCTGCCCTCAAATGTTGTGTTTGTGTGCTTCCTCCCCTTCTCTCCCCATCTTGTCGACCGCTCCCATTTTTATATACTTTGCTTACTTGTTTGTTTGATTTGTTTGTTTGATAAATGTTAGCTCTTTCACGAGCCTCGACTCTGTATACAACAACAACCAAAAAAAAAGAAAGAAAAAAAAGAAAAGAAAAGACTAGCGGTAACCCGTGAAAATCACGGGCATAAATAGTGTTTATGTTCATACAAACTAACTTGTTAAGAAGTGATTATTACCATAAATCCACATATTTAACTTGGTGCAGCATTTTAGGTGCCTGCCGCCTTCCCGCTTCCTTTCAAAATAATTGTGTCAGTTGGCACCAACATTCATTCCTGCGGATCTCCTGAATATCGCTTTGTATTCAACTGCAGTATTCAAAAATGGCCTCTAAACGGTGGTTTATTCAACTGCAGTATTGTCTTTTATAGTGTGGTTATTGGTAAGTATCCCCTTTACATTTCTGATCGCATTTATATTTGTATTAAAAGGCGTAGCATGCCTCTTGAGTCGCTGCGCGTCCGGCACACATCGGGACGTCTTCTTCTTCTCGGTATCAAGTGCAGCATCTCACTGTGCGTAAAACAAAATGGCGCGAGTTATTCAAGACTTTTCACTGATTTTCAACTTTTATTCCTCACTTCTAAACATTTGGAGACATAGGTATGCTTATATGGAAGGGTTAGTCATAACTACATAGTATCACACATATCTTATGGCGACAGAAGCAATAGCTGGAGAGAAGTTCCGATTACAAACTTCAGAAATAAGCGTTTTAATGATCTAGATTATGTGTTGTTTGTATAACTTTTTGAACACTTCATGTGTATTGTGTTTTGAGATGACTTTTTTGGGGTGCAGAAGGGGGTGGCGTAGGTTGGCTTTTTACCTCCGCCACCAAAGGTGGATGGAGGTTGTGTTTTCACCCCTGTCTGTCTGTCTGTCTGTTTGTCTGTCTGTTTGTGAACAAAATATCTCAAAAAGTTGTGGACAGATTCGGACGAAATTTGGCAGAGACGTAGCATATGTGACAATGACGAAATGATTAGATTTTGCTGAAGATCCGGATCCGGCTACTATAATTTTTTAAGTGATTCTTCACCATTGGGAGATCGGGCCAAAAACGATGCACAGCAGGATATCTCAAAAAGTTGTGGACGCATTTGGACGAAACTTGGTGGACCGGTTGGGTGTCTGACAAGGACTATTCGATTTTGGTGAAGATCCGGATCCAGATAGTATAATTTTTAAAGTGATTCTTCACCATTGAGTGATATGGCCAACCAGGTGGAGGTTTGCTCTCTACTGAGTGCCGTTCTCGTTGAACTATTGGATTAGCAAGAATACATGTACTTTCTTATCGTCTTCTACCACAACTACAATCTCGATTTCCTAAAACGCCACCACAACGGCCGATGTTTTCGCTTTCTCAATGACCAAGGGTGAAGTTGTGGTTTGAGACAGTAAATGGAAACTATAAAAAGAGATCTTTGCTGCATCTGAGTGTGGGAAATGTGATTGGGTGGAGGTTTATGTCGTAGTTGAGAGGATTGGCACAATACAAAGTTTACATTCCGGCCGTGGGAGTGACGTGGGGAATTCTAACTTGTGTGATGCGCCAGCTCGATGCGCTCCTGTGAAGTCAGACTCGACTGAGCCACAAGGTATGTACCAACTCGTGTTTTTTCAGCTTATCCCACATTAATGTGTGTTTTTGTAATTTTTTGTGTAATTTGTTTTGTGTTTTGTGTAATTCTTCAACTTGTAATGGGATTGCAGTGTTTATTTAAATGGTTCATGGTTCCGAATTATCCGCAGCGTTGGCCTTTCTATGCCAGAGCGGCTTCCTTGGTGTCATTTTGTTTGTCTGGAGACAGTCAAAGCTTCTGGTTTTAGCACGATTTCCCTAAAACAATTGTACATATCATGAACAAAGATAAAGAAGAAGAATCACACATTCGATGAAGTAGGACTTCATTTGGGAATCAAACAACATTTTCTGCTGTGCTGGTCATTTTTATAACTAACGCTGAGATTATTAGACTATGATTTGCTGTTTACTGCTGGGAATTTGGAATATTTGGACCATTTGACCGAAGAACATATATATTAATCCTGAATCTGTGACATACATAAGGAAGTGTGGATATGAGAATTATTTCATTTCTTAAGTGATTCTTCACCATTGGGAGATAGGGCCAAAAACCCCTTCATTCTACCCTTCACTCTTTCCTCGACCCCTTCACTGTTTCCTCTACCCTCCACTCCCTCCCTTGCCATCCACGCTTTGTTACATACACTTTGCTTTTCCTCTCCCCTGAGACTGGTTCTGTCTGGAGTATAAAACGGACCAGAAACCACTCAAGGTTTTGCAGGGAAGTCAGGCCTCTTCTGGCCTCGGCTGGCCAGATGCTTACAGGTGCTTCCTGGTTGTTATAAAGCTTGCACATTTTGATTGTCAACGTTGAATGTCTCCTCTCTAAGGAAATGCTGCGAGGTCGAGGCCAACTTTAACTCGATTCAATTTTTGGATGTAGCCTCAAAATAATGTCATACTACATGAGGACAAAGTATTCTGTTTGAATTGCGGCCTCCAAATGATGGATCTACAAACATTCATTTATATCTTTTATTTCACACATTGGCTTTTTTCTTTGTTCCTATGCTGCTGCTGATACTTATCCAATTATAGAGAAGGTAGTTGGTATTTTGCAAGTATTCCTTACTCAAATAGACTTTTTATTTGCACGCATTGCTTTATATACCTGCTCTTATTTCAAACGTTTAGACTGTCGTGTAATCTTGATTCATCGGTATTTGATACGATGAACATTTTGATATCTCGGTCATTCCCCAAATTGCAATTCATTCTCACCTTCGTCGTTTCCAGCTCTCTTTTTGCTGCTTCTCTGTTGAATTCTCCTCCAAGTTCACTTGCAAATCTTCCTGTTTTAACTTTTTGGCAACAGTCTTATGCTGGCATTGTGTTTTATTACTTTTTATTACCGTGTTTTCTACGGGTCGTTTGCTGATATCATCCGTTTCATTTTTAGTGCCCTTTATCTGTGCACTTTGGCGTTTCGTTTTCTTCACCGAGGACATTGCGTGCTGGATTGTCAGACAATCTGTGCGTCTCGGTTCACTCCTTCCTTGCGTCTCCTGCAGTACAAAGTCACTTCAATCGTTTCCATTTCAGCCTTAGCTCTGATATTCCGCGAAGGCGGCTCCTTGTTAGCCGATTGGAAAATTTCTAGTTAAACATAAAACATCGGCCCTGATTATGGAATCTGCAAACCATGTTTGTGTAATGATTGCAGGAAATTTGCTTGTAAATACCGCCATCTTTTTCCAGCTTAACAGACTGTTTACGTGGTATACAGAGTTTGCTAATGTGTGTGCCTCCATGTTTTTCTTTTCCTGACATTTAAGTGACTGTAAACTTAATTTGGCCTGGGTCGTCAAATATAATGATGATGGGAAGACAAGAGGACAATCATGTGTATAATCAAGTGAATATTTCGGCTCGTCCCAAGCTCCATGTGCTTTGGGGCGCGTTAATTATAGGGCACCAGGAAATGGACCACATCGCTGTTTCTGGTTGTGTTGAAAATGCGGGACTCAGGTTTCCTCCCATGGGTCTTTCAAAGCCTGGTATGAAGGAAGTAAATAAAGTTAATGGCCATGAAAGCGATTAGACATTCTGCTCCCAAATATTGCCAGGAATTATACAATCCTTTGATTTCTGCACAAATGTTTAGGATAGCTATGTTGGAACCCATCTGTGGATCGGTTCCATCGGCCGATGGGTCTGACCCGTTTGGCGACCCATCTGTGGATGCACGAGAAATGACAATGCAGACCCATCGGCCGATGGGTCTGCGCCATCTGCAGATGTGTTGTTCACCTTGAAGGAATGTGTATGCATCAATGGTGGATGAGTTAACCTAACCCTAACCCTAATCCTAACCCTAACCCTAACCTAACCCTAACCCTAACCCTAACCCTAACAACTAACCCTAACCCTAACCCTAACCCTAACCCTAACAACCCTAACAACCCTAACCCTAACCCTAACCCTAACAACCTAACCCTAACCCTAACCCTAATCATCAGCACCTGCCACTCTCTACCCTGCCACCATTCCCCTCCGCCATTATCAGAAGAACACCTAATGTTTTGTATGAATGTTGAGTATGTCATGTAAAGCTTTACTAAAACTGCCATGTATCTGTTAATTACAAAATGTATTGACAAAATGTATAAATAGATGGGTAGAAATAGATAATAAAACATTTTAAAATCATCTCTGTTAAATTCCTACCACATGTAATTCCAATGACTGTGTACCTGATTGAAGAGCACCATTCTGTCAACACATTCCTTCAAGGTGAACAACACATCCGCAGATGGCGCAGACCCATCGGCCGATGGGTCTGCATTGTCATTTCTCGTGCATCCACAGATGGTTTGCCAAACGGGTCAGACCCATCGGCCGATGGGACCGATCCACAGATGGGTTCCAACAGCTACAATATCCATTTCAACATCAAGAACATGCATCACTACATAAGTATCACCAGTTTTGGTCATAGTGTCATGTGCTCCAATAATGTTATCATAATATCATAATAACAGTGTAATCATGTCAATATAATGTAATAAGTCAATAATAATATAATGTAATAATAATAAATAATGTCAATAATAATGACAATAATAATGTAATGTATAGAACCGGGTGAAGTACGGGTGTATAGAATATATAGAAAGGTGCGAGGAGAGCTCGGCGGGTGAAGTACCAACCGAGAATGAAGGTGTGGAGGTTGAAAGAGGTGACAGTAAGGGAGGCTGAGTAGGGTCGAGGATGATGTGGTTGAGCTTGAAAGTGGTTGGATGTCAATGAAAGCTAGTCTGTTGGGAGCCGTTGGTGAGGTATGTGGATGGACAAAAGGACCACCGAGGCACTCGGAAACATGGTGGTGGGATGATGAAGTTGGAAAGAGGATTGACGAGAAGAGGAAGAAGTTCAAGGAGTGGCAGAAGGCGAAGGGTACGGGAGCAGAAACAGCAGAGCATGAAAGTTATAAGGCAGCCAGGAAGGCTCCATCCTCCATCCTCCATCCTCCATCCTCCATTTCACTCCATCCTCCATCCAGCGTCCTTAAACGTATTTTTAACTCGAAGGTCACAAGAAACTCATTTTGCAATAAATGTTCGTTTCCCATAAATCGTACACTTTCAAAAATCCAATCTCACCCCTCCCCTCCAAATCTTCCCCATAACCCCTCCCCTCCAAATCTTCCCCATCACCCCTCCCCTCCAAATCTTCCCCATCACCCATCCCTTTCAAATCTCTCCCCTTGCCCCCTCCCTCCTAAACTACCCCCTCACCCCTCCCCGCCAAGACGCCCCCTCGCCCCTCCCCTCCTAGACTCCTGCCTCACCCCTCCCCTCCAAATCTCCCCCATATCCCATCCCTTTCAAATCCCTCCCCTTGTCCCTTCCCTCCCAAACTCCCCCCTCACCCCTCCCCTTCAAATCTCCCCACCCTCATTGCTTCTCAATTTCCCCCCGCTCACTCCCCCTCCTCAAAGCGTCCTCCCCGCTTCTTCCCCCTTCAAACTCTCACCTCCATCTCCCCCAACCTTCTGCCTCGCTCTTCCCCCTCCTCAAATAACACCTCATTGTGGCTCACCCAATCACCATCAAACCTTTTGTCCGCCCCATCCTTCCCTTTCTCCGAGCTATTCTGAAATCTCTGACACACCTTCAACAGCTCTCCCTACCTCTTCCACCTCTTCCACATCTTACCCTACCCCTCCTCCCCCCTGTTCTGTATCTGATGCTCCCCCTTCCTCTTCATTAACGGTATGGACCTCAAACATCCGGGGCCTTCGTTCAAACTTAACCGATCTCTCCATACAGGTTGCTTCTGTCAAACCAGACGTGATCTGCTTAACAGAAACTTTCCTCCTTTATGATGTCTCTGATTCCATAGTATCTCTCCCGGGCTACTCCCTCCTCCGGTATGATAGACCTGAGCCTCGTCCTGGAGGCGGGGTTGCTATCTTTATCAAAAACTCTCTTCCTCACTCGCCCTGCACTGCACTCTCTCCACCTCACCCCCAGGAATACCTCTGGCTACGGCTTCCCCTTCGCTCCCACCTCTTGTTCATATGTGTGTTGTACCGTCCACCAAACAGTGATGACTCCATCTACATCTCGCTGTCTGATGATATGGACCAACTTCTATCGACTCATCCCAACTCTCTCTTCCTCATATGTGGTGATTTCAACTGTCATCATGCCAGTTGGCTGGGTGTGGGTACCTCTCACCAGCCATGGCTCCTCAGCAAAGGACTTCTGCGACTCACTGGGACTGACACAATCTGTCAATTTCCCGACCCGGATCTCAGTCAACGGAACATCTTCTCTTCTGGACTTGGTTATGACTAACTTCCCTGAAAATGTCTGCTGCTCTCGTTCTGCTCCGATCGGAACATCTGATCATGTCCTTGTTAAAGTGGACATCTCTCTGACCATCCTCAGGGAGCCTGCTCAGCGTCGACGAGTCTGGCATTTCACTCAGGCCAACTGGCACGGTCTTCAAGCAGCCATCAATCATCTGGACTGGTCTCCCATCTCTACCACCTCTGACATCAACTCATCCTGGGAATTCTTCCAAAGTAAATTGCTCTCTCTCATGCACAGATTTATCCCATCTCGTCTTCAGTTGTCATACCCTTCCTCCCGTCCATGGTACACGGAATCTTGTGGTGAGGCTGTTGCCCAGAAACAACTTGCCTTCGTCTCCTGGAAAGCAAATCCAACGGAAGGAAATCTCATTTCCTTTCACAAAGCCCGAAACAAGTGTGTGTCCACCCTCAGGAGAGCCAGGAAACAATATCTCTCCGTTCTCAAGACCGAACTCTCTTATCTGTCTCCCTCTTCCAAATCCTGGTGGCGTCTGGTCAAATCCGTTTCTGGTGTTTGTTCCCCCTCCATCCCCTCCCTTACCTCAAACGGCTACACAGCTGACTCCGCACGTGAAAAAGCTGAATGCCTCAACTCTGTGTTTGCCTCTAAATCTTGTGTCCCAAACCCATCCCTCTCTGTACCCACCATACCCAGTCGTACCCTGCTGCTCCTGGACTCCGTGTCCTTTCCTCCTGACAAGGTGGAAAAGTTTCTGTCAACCCTCGACTCTGATTCTGCAACTGGACCCGACGGCATCAGCCCACGGGTCCTAAAATCCTGCTCTGCTGCTCTATCTCACCCTCTCTCTGTTCTCTTCACCCTCTCTTTTGCTCAAGGTCAACTGCCATCTGTTTGGAAATCAGCCAACATCACCGCTTTGCACAAAAAAGGTGCAAAAACAGATCCTAGCAACTACAGACCAATCAGCCTTCTCCCAATTATCAGCAAAGTCATGGAATCCATCATTGCTTCTGATATGAAATCTTTCCTCTTCTCCAATGGCTTGATCTCTGATCATCAATATGGTTTCAGACCAGGTCACTCTACTCTGGACATGCTGCTTCTGCTGTCTCAACAATGGATGGAGGTCCTCAATGCCAAACAGGAAATTAGAGCTGTCTCCCTCGACATATCACGTGCCTTCGACACGGTCTGGCACCCCGCTCTGCTCACCAAACTCTCCTCCTTTGGTATCCATGGAAATCTCCACGCATGGCTGGCGGACTTCCTCTCTAGTCGTCGTCAACGTGTGGCCCTGAATGGGTTTCTCTCATCTCCTCTTCCTGTTCAGGCTGGAGTTCCCCAAGGCAGTGTTCTGGGCCCCGTGCTTTTTCTGGTCTTCATCAATGATCTCTCTGACTCTCTCGAAAATCCTCTCTATCTCTTTGCTGATGACTCCACTCTCTGCCGCTCCATTCCTCTTCCCTCAGATCGGCAGTCTGCTGCCTCCTCACTCTCTGAAGACCTGGACAAAATCACAGACTGGTCAAACAAGTGGAACATGTCTTTCAATCCTGACAAATCTCACACTCTTACTATGTCTCTCCGAAAAGATCGACTGGACAACCCTCCCATCTACTTTCTCAACAATCCTCTCCAAGAAGTTCTGTCGCTCAAGATTTTGGGTCTCACTATCTGCCATGATCTTTCTTGGGAAAACCACATTTCCAAGCTGGCCTCCAAAGCCAGTCGCCGACTGGGCATCCTCCGTCGTGCGAAGTCCTTCCTCGGCACACCTGAGCTCCTCACCACATACAAGGCTTTCATCCGCAGCTCAATGGAATACTGTTCTCCCCTATGGGCCGGTGCTCCTGCCTCACACCTAGCTCGGCTTCACGCTGTTGAAACCAAAGCTTTCAGAATTATTGGAATCTCCCGCGATGAAGCTATCTCTGAGGGCCTTTCACTCACTCACCGCAGGCAGGTAGGTGGTCTTTCTGTCTTCTACCGACTCCTCTCCGGCCTTGCACCCCCAGCTCTCTCTGTGCTCTGTCCCCCAAATATTCCTACAGGTCGCACAAGATCTGCCAGCAACCCTCTGATGGTTAAACTGCCGAAATCTCGGCTCTCCGCTCACCTTCACTCTTTCATTCCTCTTTTCTCCCGCCTCTGGAACAAACTCCCTCACTCCCTTCAATCCCACTCCTCCCTCCAGGTCTTTAAAACAGCTGTTCACCACCATCTCTTATCTTCCCCCATCCAAAACCTTGATCTTTTCTACCCCCGCTAATTCACCCCAGATCCACCTTGTTTGAAATTCCAACTTCTTTCCTGGAAGTCCTGGCAGTGTCCATATGTTTTATACCTCTCCCACTGCCCCCTTCCCACGCCCCCCCCCCCCCAAAGCCCTCGCCCTCTCTCAGATCTCTCGATGTCTCCATGTCTCTCGGTCCCTGCTCTCAAATGTTGTGTTTGTGTCCTTCCCCCTCTCTCCCCATCTTGTCTACCGCTCCCTATGTTATATGTTTTATGTGTCGGTTTGTCTTTCTGTGTGATTAATGTTCGCTCTTTCACGAGCCTCGATATTGTATACAAAAAAAAAAAAAAAAAAAAAAAAAAAAAAGGGCTGCAAAGAAAGAGGTAGCAAAGGCGCAGGAGGCATGTAGGAAAATGTTCAAAGAACGCTTGGATACGGAAGAGGGTCAGAAAGCAGTATTCAGGATTGCAAAGCAGATAGCGAAAGAGAGGTGTGATCTGATGGGGGTGAGTTGCTTGAAGGATGAAGTGGGACAAATCGTTGTCGACCCAGATGGAATTAAAGGAAGATGGAAAAGATATATGGAAATGCTGTTGAATACAGAGAATGAATGGGATGGCAACATAGAGAGTAACCCAGTTTTAGGACCGGCTGAGAAGGAAGTTGAGGAAGCGATAAAAGCAATGAAGGGTAGAAAAGCGGGAGGGCCGACGGGAGTTGTAGGAGATATGTTGAAGGCAGCAGGAAGTTTGGGTGTGAAGAGAATGACAGAGATCTGTAATCTGGTGGTGAAAGAAGGCTGCATTCCAGTGGATTGGGAACTGAGTACCCTCGTCCCTCTATACAAGGGTAAAGGTGACCCTCTGGAGTGTGGCTCGTACCGAGCGATAAAGTTATTGGAGCATGGAATGAAGGTATTGGAAAGGGTGTTGGAGAGGAGGATAAGGAAGACAGTGAAGATCGACGAAATGCAGTTTGGATTCATGCCAGGAAGAGGAACGACAGACGCGCTTTTCATTGTGAGGCAGTTGCACGAGAAGTGCATGGAGAAGAGGAAGAAGTTGTTTCTTGGGTTTGTTGATCTGGAGAAAGCATTTGATCGGGTTCCACGCAAAGTATTGACATGGGCATTGAGGAAGTTAGGAGTGGAGGAATGGTTGATCAGAGTAGTGATGGCAATGTACAAAAGAGCGCGCACAGCTGTAAGGACGAAGGACGGGAACAGTGGTGAGTTTGAGGTGAAGGTGGGAGTGCATCAGGGGTCGGTACTAAGTCCACTACTATTTGCAGCTGTGATGGAAGTGCTGGCTCAGAACGTAAAGGAGGGTTTACCGTGGGAGTTGTTGTATGCAGATGATCTGGTGTTGATTGCGGAAAGTATGGATGGACTGAAGGAAAAGATGAACACGTGGAAGGAATGCATGAAGACAAAAGGTCTGAAGGTGAATATCGGAAAGACGAAGGTGATGGCAAGTGGTAAAGCATGTGGTGAGGTGGAAAGAACTGGGAAGTGGCCCTGTGCTGTGTGTAGGAAGGGTGTCGGAGTGAACTCCATTCAGTGTACAATGTGCGCTGAGTGGGTTCATCAAAAATGTAGTGGTCTGAGAGGGTCATTAACCAGTGTGGCAGCTACATTCAAATGTAAGGTGTGCACAGAGGGAGCTGCGGATGGAGGAAATGTTGAGTTGGATCTTGGAGATGGCGTGAAGCTGGAAGGTGTGAAAACATTTTGCTACCTCGGAGACATGCTGAATGGAGAAGGTGGATCAGACTCGGCAACGGTTGCTCGAGTGAGATGTGCATGGAAGATGTTTCGGGAATTGAGTGGCGTGCTGATGATGAGGGGAGTGTCGTTGAAGCTGAAGGGAAAGGTGTATGCTGCATGTGTGAGAAGTGTTATGATTTATGGGAGCGAGACATGGGTAATGAACGTAGAGCAGCAACGAAGGTTGGAAAGGGTGGAAATGCGAATGGTTCGACGGATGTGCGGAGTATCGTTGAGAGAGAGGAAGACAAATGATGAATTGCGAAAGATGATGGGAATAGAGCCTGTGATTGATGCTGTGAAGAGGAACAGGTTGAGATGGTTTGGTCATGTGTTGAGGAAGGATGAAAGTGACTGGTTGAGAAGAGTGATGGAAATGAATGTAGAAGGAAGTAGAAGACGGGGAAGACCGAGAAAGACTTGGCTAAAGATGGTGGAATAAGAAATGCGGGCAAGGGGGTTAACAAGGAGAGATGCAGAAAATAGGGCAAAATGGAGAAGATTGTCATGGGGACTGCAAGGCTAACCCCCGCTCTAGCAGGGAAAATGGCCTTTAAAATGCATGTTGTGTTGTATAGAACCACCTTTAGAGGCCATTTTTCCCCGCAGAGCAGGGGTTGGCCTTTTTTGGGCACCGTGGTCCCCTTTTTGAGGCGATGTTTTATGGCCGGATGCCCTTCCTGCCGCCAACGCTGTTCGTCGCCTCTTGGGACACAGGGAATTACCAGCAAGCTGGTACTCAAACTTGCCGATCTCGGAAGGATGACAGGCTGAGTCAACCCCCCTGGTGTTAATTCAGCCATCGACCGGGATTTGAACCCAGGATCCTAGGATCCCAAGCCGGCACCCTAACCGCTAAGCCAACACCAGGCTTATAATGTATAATGTAAGTAATATAATATAATGTAAAGTAGTGTAATAATGTAATAATTTAATGTATTATTGTGTGTAATGGCAATAGGTTTGATAATAGTGGCATGTGTAATAGTGTCATGGTAATAGTGTGGTAATAGGTAATAGTGTGGGTATGGCAGTGTGTGTGGTAATAGGTTTGGTAAAAGTGGGGTTATGGCTTTGAAGGCAGGGTTGTGTTTTGATGACATGTGCAACATGATTCCGATTCGCTGGTTGTACATTCTCTTGTGTTGTATATTTATCCATCACCATTGAAGCACGTGAAATGTTTATATTATGATCGGTGAGGGAGATGGTGAGCAAGTGTAAACCAAAAATGGGTGTCCCTGTGGAACCAGATGGCATTTAGTCCTGAAACTATTTACGAAATGGGAAAGGGGAGGCATGCTTGCAAATATTGGCCCTTGAGTTATAAACGGGTTCAACAACCTCACTGGTGGGTTCTGTCGCAATGCCCTCTTCGCTAGTCCTTCTATGTGACAATCAATAATGATATAATAATAATAGTGTATAGTGTAATATTGTCCTACAGAGAGAAATTGAGTCATCATACTAAAATACGCCATTTGTGTCTGTCTGATGAATTTTTGACGTCAATACATTCTGTCGTTACTTATCCAATCTCAACCAAACTTGACAGGATGACGAAGGGTTACATAATGAAGGTTGTAGCGCATTCATTTGCCCCCATCCCCAAAGGGGTTTTCTCCCCCGAGCGGGTCTTCCCCGCCATTGCCATCAATGGGTTGTGTGTTGAGGTGTATCGCCATATTAAGTTAGCTTTATCGTGGCGCTTTTCCAAGGCCGCTTCGAATAACAAAACTAACGATAATAGCGTAATAGCACAACTCACAATAAGTTAGGGATATTGGCAGGTTCTTCGGTGTGGTTGATTTTGTGTATTAATTATGTTGAAAAAAGTTGTTGGTCCTAATTCTATGGTTATTAATGTGTGACAAAACACAGCATTCTTGATTTCAATACCCTTGTGGTGGACACGAAAGCCCACTGGCGTGGTGACATCATTCCGCGCACAAAGTGGGCGGCGGCCACGCCCGAGGGGTAGGCGTGGCCTCAGGATATACACCGGGCGCGCAGCCCGGAGCGCGCCAGTGCTACAGTGAGCTCTTTTAATAAAGACTCTTAAACTCACCGCGTTGTCCGCTTCCTTCTTGTTGTGCAAGCAAGCGCGCGTAGCACCGCGCTTCATTTGGTGACCCTCCGACGTTCTGGTCAGCCGTCGCTGACCACCCGAATACGCCATCGCAATGGCAAACAACACGGTCCAAATGAAACTCCCCGAGTTCTGGGAGACGCAAGCCGAAGTCTGGTTCCTGCAGGCAGAAGCCCAGTTCCGACTTCGAGGCATCACGGTGGACGAGACCAGGTACTGCCACGTGGTCGCTTCCCTCGGGCCCGGCACGGCCGGCCGCGTCGTGTCGGTCCTGAGGAACCCACCGGCCGACGGCAGGTACGAGGCGATCAAGCGTCTCCTCCTCGCCACGTTCGGGCTCACGGTGGACGCTCGGGCCGACCGCCTCCTGGACCTCCCCGAGCTCGGTGACATGCGACCATCGGGCCGCATGGACCATATGCTGTCATTGTTGGGCGACGAAACCCCGGACGCACTATTCCGGGCGTTGTTTCGACGCCAGCTGCCGGCACGAGTCCGCCTCGCGTTGGCCGGTTCTGCGACGACGGAACCCCGGGCTCTCGCTGCAGAGGCCGACAGGTTCTTCGCGGCTTTGGACACCCAGGTGAGTTTTGGCGCGGCTATCGGGGCTGATGATGATGCTGATGCACCACACCTCGTGGATCTCGAGGCTGATGCGCATTTCGTGTCTGCCGCCACGCCCCACCCACCACCGCCGCCACCGCGAAGAAAACCGCGGCCTCCGCCGCCGCAGCCGCCCACCTGGTGTTTCTTCCATGCCAAGTTCGCCCACGAGGCTCGGCAGTGTCGCCCGCCGTGCTCATTCGGCAGGTCGGGAAACGGGCGAGCCGACGCTCGGTGGTGGCTTTGAGCGTCGGCAATTCAAACAGCCTCCTGTACATAACGGACACCTTGTCCGGGCGCCGTTACCTGTGCGACACGGGAGCACAGGTGAGTGTCGTTCCTGCCAGTACGTCCGACAAGCAAACCGCGGGCCGAGGTCCCGCGCTGCTTGCGGCCAATGGTACGTCTATACGCACGTACGGAAAACGCTGTCTCTGCGGTTCGGAGGGCAGGTTTTCCGTTGGTCGTTCGTTACGGCCGACATGCCCATGGCACTGCTCGGCGCGGACTTCTTATGTGCTAATGGATTACTGGTGGATGTAAAGCGCAGAAGGCTTGTCCAGGCTGAGACGTTCAGCTCGCTCGCGTGCGCGCTGCCCGGCTCGTTGAGCAGCTCACAGAGCGGCTCATCGAGCGGCTTGCTGAGCGGTTCAGTTCCGGCCAGGTTCATCTGTACGCTTCCGGCAGCGGACGAATTCGCCCGCCTCCTCGCGGGTTTCCCGGCCCTCACGCGGCCCACTTTCTCGGCGGGGGCCGTCAAACACGGGGTGGAACACCACATCCCCACCGCCGGGCCACCGGTCTATGCCCGGGCACGCCGCCTCGAGCCGACGAAGCTCGCCGTAGCTAAAGCGGAGTTCGCTACGCTGGAGCGGCTCGGCATTGTGCAGCACCCCGAGAGCGCGTGGGCGTCCCCGCTCCACATCGTGCCAAAGCCCGGCGGGGGATGGCGACCGTGCGGGGACTACCGGCGCCTCAATGACGCCACCACCCCCGACCGCTACCCCGTCCCCCACATCCAGGACTTCTCCGCCCGGTTGGCGGGGATGTCCTTCTTTTCAAAGGTGCACCTCGTACGCGGCTACCATCAGGTCCATGTCAGGCCGGAGGACATCCCGAAGACGGCTGTCATCACGCCATTCGGGCTTTTCGAATTTCTTCGGATGCCCTTTGGTTTGAAAAATGCGGCTCAGGCGTTCCAGCGCCTAATGGACAGCGTCTTGCGCGGCTTGGATTTTTTGTACGTCTACCTGGACGACATCCTCGTCGCCAGCGCGTCCCGCAAAGAGCACCTTCATCACCTCCGCACGCTCTTCGAACGCCTGGGCCAGCATGGCCTCATCGTGAACCCCGCCAAGTGCCGGTTCGGCGTCACCGGCATCGACTTTTTGGGGCACCGCGTCACCAGGCACGGGGCCGTCCCCCTACCGGCCAAGGTGGAGGCGGTGAAGGGGTTTCCGCGCCCCCGCACGATCAAGGGGCTCCAGGAGTTCCTGGGCATGGTAAACTTTTACCATCGGTTCCTGCCCCGCATCGCCCAGCTCCTGCGCCCCTTACACGAGGCCCTTCGAGGGAAGCCGGGCAAAGGTGACGTTACCTGGACCGAGCAGATGGACGCGGCGTTCTCGGGCGCGAAGCTCGCCTTGGCCAACGCCACCATGCTCGCGCACCCGGCGCCCGATGCACCGATCGCCCTCACCTCCGACGCCTCGGACTACGCGGTGGGCGCGGTGTACGAGCAATGGGTGCGTGGTGCCTCGCAACCGCTGGCGTTCTTCAGCCGGCAGCTTCGCCCGCCCGAACGCCGTTACAGCACCTTCGACCGTGAGTTGCTTGGGCTTCACCTGGCGGTCAGGCAGTTCCGCCATCTGCTCGAGGGCCGTGCGTTCACGGCCTTCTTCGACCACAAGCCGCTGGTTTTCGCGATGGGCAAGGTCGCCGAGCCGTGGTCGGCCCGGCAACAGCGTCACCTCGCGGCCGTGTCCGAGTACACGACGGACATCCGGCACGTCGCGGGAAAGGACAACCCGGTGGCCGATTGCCTTCCCAACCACGCAGTCCACCTTGGCATCGACTATGCCCGGATGGCGGTGGACCAGGCCGCCGACCCCAGGGTCCAGGCCCTGCGGACCGCCGTCAAGGCCTCCGACGGCGCGGGCACGGCCCTCGTTTGCGACGTCTCCCTCGGGCGGCCTCGTCCCATCGTGCCCGCAGGCTGGCAGCGCCAGGTTTTTGACGCCATCCACGGCCTGTCCCACCCGGGCACGAAGGCCTCCCAGAGGTTGGTCGCCGACAAGTTTGTCTGGCATGGCCTCCGGAAGGCCGTCCGCGGCTGGACCAGGACGTGCCTCGCGTGCCAGCGCGCGAAGGTGCACCGGCATACCCAGGCCCCATTGGCCCCGTTTACGGTGCTGGCACGTAGGTTCGACCACGTGCACGTGCACGTGGACCTGGTGGGACCTCTGCCCCCCTCGCGGGGTTTCACCCATGTCCTTACCATGGTGGACCGCACCACCCGGTGGCCGGAGGCCGTGCCTTTGGCGGCGACGACGGCGGCAGACGTCGCGCAGGCGTTCATCGCCACCTGGGTCGCCCGGTTCGGCGCCCCCTCGGACATCTCGTCCGACCGCGGCCCCCAGTTCACCTCGGAGCTCTGGGCTGCGGTCGCTCGGGGTCCAGCTGCACCGAACCACGGCCTACCACCCCCAGGCCAACGGCCTGTGCGAGCGGTTCTACCGCTCGTTGAAGGCCGCGCTCCGGGCCACCCTCCGCGACGGCGGCTGGGTCGACAGGCTCCCCTGGGTCCTGCTGGGCCTCCGGACGGCGCCCAAGGAGGACCTGCGCGCATCCGCGGCGGAGTTGGTCTTTGGACAACCGCTGCGGGTGCCAGACGAGTTCCTCCCCGAACCCACGGCACCTTGGTCCGCGGCGCAGGAGCGCTCCGGGCTGCAGGAGACCGCCCGGAGGTTCGCCCCGGTGCCAACGGCGCACCACGGGCACCCACCCACGCACGTCGCCTCGGAGCTTCGCACCGCGGAGTATGTCTTTCTCCGGCATGCGCCCACCGGACACCACTGCGGCCCCCGTACGATGGGCCTTTCCGCGTGCTGGAGACCGGGGTGAAATACTTCACCTTGGACATCGGCGGTACTCCCGACCGCGTCTCGGTGGATCGACTCAAGCCGGCCCACCTCGACGTGGACCACCCACCGACGGTGGCTCGGCCCCCGCGTCGGGGCCGCCCCCCGGCGGGCGGACCCCCGGCACCGCCGGCATGCCGCCCCCCGGTCCGGCACCCATCCCGGGTACAGCCGGGGGCATCCCAGCTGGCATCCCTGCACCCCGGACGCCGCCGGTCGCCAGAGGGCGCTTCAGCCGGGTCATCCATTTGCCCCGCAAACTGGCCCTCCAGGTGCGCGGGAATTCTGGGGGGGGGCGCGTGTGGCGGACACGAAGGCCCACTGGCGTAGTGACATCATTCCGCGCACCAAGTGGGCGGCGGCCACGCCCGAGGGGTAGGCGTAGCCTCAGGATATACACCGGGCGCGCAGCCTGGAGCACGCCAGTGCTACAGTGAGCTCTTTTAATAAAGACTGTTAAACTCACCGCGTTGTCCGCTTCCTTCTTGTTGTGCAAGCAAGCGCACGTAGCACCGCGCTTCACCCTAACCCTAACCCCTATTTAAAAAATTAACTCACTTCCACAATATCCCTAACTTAATGTGAGTAGTGTATTAATGTTATTACAAAACAATATTAATACCAATAATATCCCACCTCCCCAAGGGGTTTTTCCGGCGAGTCAACGTATATAAATAGCTTATCACGGCGTTTTAATGGGAGCAACGGCCTCTACCAGAAGTAATGAACAGTAATGAATAATATTATGAACCCCAAACACGTATGATTAGCTTTTTAAACAGTCGCTAATGCTCTTTATAACACTAAATGAAGAAATTTGGAGGAATCCCGACATGCGTGAGGTAAGGTTTACTTCCAGAACCGAGCAAAGATCTACTGTACTCTAGATACCCCATAAGTGTTGGGTTAATAACATGACCCTTCCTGGCGCTAATGTGGCGTTTTTCGTAGTGAACTTTTGAAACTTGCTCCTTCTGTTTAACACGAAACTGAAAAGGCGGAAGCCCGGGTTGTGCTCCTTTACCAAGCAGCTATCTAACGCTTGCCAAGTCAGCTGTTCCTTCACGGTTTTGAATGGAGTGCTTGCTCGAATGCTTAAACCACTTGGCGATTTCTCTACAAGAAACTTGGTAAATGCACCCAATGTTCTTGAGACCAGACCATAGATCGACTGTAATCTATATACCAAAAGAGGAATGACCATTTCTGCCCCTCACGTAGTTAGCGGGTGTACTAGTTCATGAAATAGGCCAAATATCAGGCCCAACAACTAGCACTGCAAAGCATTATTAGCAAACGCATTCACATCCTCCATCATCATCTTTAGTCAGGCAGATAGGTGTATCCATCATAAGAATAGTGGGTTTAGACGTACAAGCATGAAATTTGGCACAGTCATAGATAATAATCTAATGAATAATTCCAGATATGGACCCACCGCGTAAACGTCCTATGGTAGCCATGGCGGCCATTTTACAAAATGGCCGTTTTGACCGCGATTATTTTTTACCGGACGACACAAATGCTTCTTTTTGTTCTAATGAAATGACTCGAGATACACATATATGCCATAATTGTATTCTCCAAATGACCACAATTTGCATTTGTGTTGCCAGCAATGTCAATTAACCCACCAAGCACTGTAACGGTAATTTATATTACTAGATAGTTCCAGTTTGATCTTGTTTATACGTCACAATTTTCTCCACCACACTGGCACAAAGCGGTACATTTCAAACTAGCTTGTTTGCACTTGCATCGTCCCTTGCAACCCTTTTTGCATTTACAACAAATCAGCTCCCTTGATGAAATGCTGGCTTCAGGAAGCATGGACCACAGGGGTTTCCAGTTGTGGGGATCGATCCATCCCCAATCCCCAGGTGAGGGCAGATCCATAACAACCTTGAGCATGTTTCCCCAGCAGTGGCCACCCGTTTACACAGCCCTCTTGATTTGTTGTACCAGGGCTCCTCTGGTAGGGGGAATAGCTTGCATGGCTCGTCCTTTCTTCGTGAAGAGTGCCTGTCGAGCTTCGTCTATGTTGACGAGATTGCTGGTGCGATCGTAGAGAAGAATGGTGAACCGCTCGAGCACTGCCACAACGTCATCAGAGATGTCTGCTGTCCCCGTGGAGAGATGAACTAACGCTGGCGTCAATTCGTCAAATACTTTCCAGGTATCCCAGGCTGTATTCTTGCCCCGTGTATTAAATGACGAGACTGTGTCACACCCTGTGTATGCATGGAACATCGGGAGGGCCTGTGACTTATCTGGTCTGAGGAATGCTGCAATTTCATGTGCTGGAATATACCTGAAGTGCTGGCCTGTCCCAAAGGCCACCCAAAGCTCCTGGATTTTGAGTTTGGTTGTTGCTTCCACAGCCAATACCACTATATCTGTATCCACCGTACGCAGAAGAATTTTCTGAAATCCATCACGGACTGCATCCGCGAGATGTATCATCATTCGTGTATCAGCCTCCTCATGGTCACATGGGGCAAGATGACTGGTGTCGCGTGCGGGAATGCACGTCACATCTGAACCATCCGTGGTGACTATCTGCTTATCTGATACAAGATGTGTGATGTGTTTTGTCAAGAAGGCAAACAGTTCTGTTTTGTTTGCATCAATTCCCAGGAACTGCTGCAAATTTCCTGGAAGAACAGTGGATCCGTCAACTCTCCTTCGAATGCCTTTCCCACGTTTGTCCCTGGCTTGAGATTTCAGGCTGTTGTCACGGTACTGGTCCCAGACTATATCCACACGACAGGCTCTTTGCAAGTGACCTTGTATGTGTGGCAAGAATACTTTCAGCGCATAATCATCAAAGGTTTTGGCAGCAACTGGTTTCAGAACGTTCACCAACACTGCCCCGTCAAGGATAGTGACGTCAGTATCTGGTTTTGGAGCATCACCTCTGACCTCTGCGCAACTCTCTAGACACACCAATAGATCTGATTTGGTTCCCAGTCGTAACTTCCCAAGCTGAGATAAAGACGGGGGACATGCTTGGTTTTCATGGCGGAAAAATTCTGCAAGATCACCATCTCGTATTTGAGACGCAATGTAGAGTCTTGAGAATAAAGAGCAGTCACTCTTTAGCGAAGTTACTTGCAAACTTGTCTTGGATTTCTCTCTTGGAGACGATCGACTAAACAATGGGAGTTTATTCTTCTTTATTGGCTCAGTAAGAGGACACCAATGTCTATAGACACCAATGAGAAGTATATTTCGGGGGGGGTGCACGAGACCCCTATCTAGCCACTAGACTAAAAGCGGCCATTTTGTAAAATGGCCGCCACGGCTACCATAGGACGTTTTCGCGGTGGGTCCATATCTGGAATTATTCATTAGACTATTATCTATGACTGTGCCAAATTTCATGCTTGTACGTATAAACCCACAATTGTTACACCTATCTGCCTGACTACTTCCGCACTTGTGTGACATTTGTGCTACTTGTTTTCAGATTCTGATAGTTTTTCCGCCAATCTCCATGGCTGACATTTCTCCTGTTTTCACAACAACCTCTAAGTTTCCAATTTCTCCTCTGCAATCACTATACCTGTCTATGTCTCAACCTTCCTGTCTTTAACACTCACTAGTTTTTTCCCGACATTTTTACCTCTGCCGCCAAAGGTGGATGGAGGTTATGTTTTCACCCCTGTCTGTGCCTGTCTGTTTGTTTGTCTGTTTGTTTGCTTGTCTATGATCAGGATATCACCAAAAGTTGAGGACGGATTAGGTCAAAATTTGGGGGACAGGTTTGATGTGTGGCAAGGACCGTTCTAGTTAGTACTGTATTTCGTGCGTGACTTTGTTGTTTATGTCTAACCTAAAAAATGAAGATAGCTCGGATAGATTTTGAAATTTAATGCAATGGGATATTAATATGTCAATGTTGTTGTGTCTACTTCATACTCACTTAATACAAAGTTCAACAGATTATGTGTATAGTTGTGGCCAAAAATATTGGCACCCTTGCACTTTTTTCAAATAATGCACCATTTCTTCCAGAAAATTGTTGAAATTAATTTTTTTGGGGTATCCACATATGTATTTCTTTGGTTTGCAGTGGAACAAAACAAAACAAGTACAGATCCATTCAAAGTACACCGCCTCCATGCCAAATAAAGAAATATCCTCCAGCGCGGCATTGCCGGGGCGCTTGTGGCGCCCGGCAATACCGCCATGCAGCTCATCGAGACTGAATTGTGTGGGAGAGGTATACAATAATTGATGGATTAATTGCATAATTAAAATCAATAAACAGTAATCATAAAATATTTTCTTCATCAATTGGCTAATAGCATACCTACACTACCAGTGCTTCATTTGAAGCTATAACTTTTTGAAAATTAATGAAACAAGTCATTCATGGAAATTTTAAAATAATTAATTGATTAATCAATAAATAATTAATCGATTAATTGATTAATCAATACATCAAAAATATCCTTTATAGCTACATCACTGGGTCACTATCTTGTCCAAATATTAGCTTCCCAGCGCAAAAGATGCCTGAGATATTGCCCAGATGAGAAAGAAAATAAATAAATGATTAAAAATGAAAATAAATAAATAATAATCATAAAATAATTAAATAATTTATCAATTGGCTAATGGAATACCAAAACCACCACCGCCAATATCAGCTTCCTAGCTCAAAAGGCGCCTGAGATAATGCCCAGAAGAGAAAGGAAATAAATAAGTACTTAATTTATCGATAATAATTAAATAACTGATCAATTAACTGATTCATCAAAAAACAAAAAATACCGTTTTTGTCAAAGCACTTTCTCACTATTGTGCCGAAATTTGAGCTTCCTTGCTCAACAGATGGCTGAGATATCACCCGGAAAAACAAACAAACAATCAAACATAACAAACAAACAACTGGAGTGAAAATTGAGTACTCCCTTTCAGCGTGCGTCATTGCCGGGCCCCCTTAGGTGCCCGGCAATGACGTCATAGAGCGCCTGGAGGTGGCATAGGAAAGGAGCGGTGTACAAGAAACAGAAGTGAAAACGGGGTACTCCCTTTCAGCTTGCGTCATTACCGGGCCCCCTTTGGTACTCCCTTTCAGCGTGCGTCATTTCAGCGTGCGTCAATTTGATCTTCCTACCTCAAAGGATGGCTGAGATATCGCACGGAAAAACAAACAAACAATCAACCGAAATGAAAACTGAGTACTTCCTTTCAGTGTGCATCATTGCCGGGCCCCCTTCGGTGCCCGGCAACGGCGTCATGCAGCGCCTGGAAATGGCATAGGAAAGGAGCCGTGTACAACAAACAAACAACCGGAGTGAAAACTGAGTACTTCCTTTTAGTGTGCATCATTGCCGGGCCCCCTTTGGTGCCCGGCAATGACGCCATGCAGTGCCTATAGGTGGCATAGGAAAGGAGCAGTGTGCACAAACCTGAAAAAATTACTAAATCTTAGCTTATTCCACACAGAAATCCTAAAATGGCCCAGATATTATTAATGGCACCTTTTAGAAGTTGTTAGAAATAATTAGATTTCAAGCAGGTGATTCTCCTTTACTTTGGAATTGAACTCACCTGTGGTGAGTTGCAGGTGTCTGAAATATAAAAATCACTCATTCAACCAGTTTGAACAGAGAAAACGAGTCATTCTGCTGTTTTGTGTCACTGTGTGTACCGCAATGAGCATGGAGAAAATAAAGAAAACCCGAGAATTGTCTGAGGAAGTCAGACACAAGATTGTAGGCAAGCATGGACAATCTCAAGGCTACAAGTCCATCTCCACACCTTGATGTTCCTGTGTCCACCATACGCAATGTTATCAGGAAGTTTAAGGCCCATTGCACTGCAGCCAACCTCCCTGGACGTGGCCGCAAGAGAAGACTTGATCAAAGATTGCAGCGAAGGATTGTTCATGTGGTGGAGAAAGCACCTCGATCAACTGCCAAACAGATTCAACCTGACCTTCAAACACAAGGTACGACCGTTTCAACCCGCGCCATTCGTCGCCATCTCAATGAAAGGGGGGCTCTATGGTAGGAGACCCAGGAGGACCCCACTGCTGAGAGAAAGACATAAGAAAGCCCGACTGGAATTTGCCAAAACACACCTGAACAAGCCAAAATCCTTCTGGGAGAATGTCCTGTGGACAGATGAGACCAAATTAGAGGTTTTTGGTTTAAGCACATCATCTCTATATTTACAGAAAACAAAATGAAGCCTTCAAAGAAAATAACACCTTCCCTACAGTCAAACATGGAGGAGGTTCAGTGATGTTTTGGGGTTGCTGTGCTGCCTCTGGCACTGGGTGCCTTGAATGTGTGCATGGCATCATGAAATCAGGACATTACCAAGACCTTTTGGAGCGCAATGTTCAACCCAGTGTCAGAAAGCTTGGTCTCCGCCAAAGGGCATGGGTCTTGCAGCAGGACAATGACCCAAAACACACTTCAAAAAGCACCCAGGAATGGTTCAAGACAAAACGCTGGACTGTTCTGAAGTGGCCAGCAATGAGTCCAGATCTAAATCCCATTGAACACCTGTGGGGAGATCTGAAAACAGCAGTTGGGAGAAGGCACCCTTCGAATCTGGGAGAACTGGAGCAGTTTGCACAAGACGAGTGGATCAAACTGCCAGTAGAGAGGTGTAGGAAGCTCATTCATGGCTATAGGAAGTGCTTGAGTGCAGTTATTTTGTCTAAATTCTGTGCGACCAAATATTAAGTCTCGGGTGTCAATAATTTTGTCAATGCCATTTCTTTTTATTTTCTGATTTAAAAGGAGATATTAAGTTCTGAATCAAAAAGAAAGGTTCTGTAATATTAACACTGAAATAAAGAGTTGTGGAGACGAAATACTTTTGTCAATTTCAACTTATTTTTAGAGAAAATTGTGCGTTATTTGAAAAAAGTGCAAGGATGCCAATATTTTTGGCCACGATTGTTATAAACCCAAACCTATTTAATCTATTTAATGGTCGGTCACCCATAACAGTGTGATGTTCACACAATTTTGGGCATGGTAAAGGGTGATCGATATATTTGTCATTGCACAAATACTCAATCACTGAACTAAACCAAATTTAATCCTCATACAGCAGCAGCCTTGTTTCTTTTAAATGAATAACCATCCAATGTTCTTTTTTTCTTATCCTCTATTTTTGTTCCACAGATTTACTAATTACCACTTTTATGTGGTGAGAGATGTGATTGGGCCTTTTATATTATTTTAATATTACTGCTATTGGCAGAGGGGTTTGGTTTAAATATACTTTTTTTTTCTTCCAATAAATGCGTTCCCCTCCAATAAGCTCCCCTCTTCCCTCACCCCATAGGATGGAGTTGATAAAATAAACACCCCCTCTGGAATAAACATCCCATTCTCCAATAAGCACCCTGGAGCAGTTATTTGGATCAAGCAAAAAATCACTGTCAAACAATTTATACCTCTTTAGTGGTTGTATCGATTGCAAAAAGGAGCATACGTCCATCCATCGCGCATTCTTCTAAAGGGTTACTGCTGTCATAGAAAAAAAATGCCTCTGTTGGGAATCTAATACTAGATTTACTTGGTTGGAAAGCTAATCAATTTACAATGCCTTTAGAAAATATACAACCCCTTTCAAAATTTTCACCTTTTGTTGCGTTATAGGCTGGAAGTAAAATGCACTAAATCAGACTTTTCCACCTTTATTTAGCCATCGTAACCCACAACTTCCAAGTGAAAAACAAATTCTACAAATTTCAGGAAATTATTTAAAAATACAAAACTATAATATTTTGGTTGGATGTGTCCACCCCCCTGAGTTCATATTTGGTGGAAGCACCTTTGACAGCAATTACACCTGTGAATCTGTTGGGATAGGTCTTTACCAACTTTGCACAACCTAGATTGGGCAATATTTGCCCATTCTACTGTACAAAACTGTTCAAGCTCAATCACGTTGCGTGGGGAGCTTTGATGGACAGCAATCTTCAAGTCATGCGACAGATTGCCGACTGGAAAAATGTTTGTCTTCTTGGGTATGTCTATCAGCTTTGCACATCTGGATATAGGGAGTTTCTCCCATTCTTCCTTGCAGATTTGCACAAGCTCTGTCAAGTTGGATGGGGAGCATCAGTGAACAGCAATCTTCAAGTCTTCCCACAAATTATCAATGGGTTATTGTTCTGAAGCCATTCCAGTGTTGCTTTGGATGTATGCTTGGGGTCATTGTCCTGTTGGAACGTAAATCTTCACCGTAATCTGAGAGGTCTTTTGCACTCTGAAGCAGGTTCTCCTCAAGGATGTGCCTGTATTTGGCTCCATTCATTGTTTCCTCTATCCTTGCAAGTGTCCCAGTCCCTGCTGCTGAAAAGCATCCCCATAGCATGATGCTGCCACCACCATGCTTCACGATAAGGAAGGTGTTAGACGAAATGGGCGATGAGCTGTGCTCTATTTCCACCAGACATAGCACTTTACATTCAGGCCAACGAGTTAAATTTTTCTCTCATCAAACCACAGAATATTTTGCCTCAGGCACCTGATTTTGCCTCACGTGCCTTTTTGCAAACTCCATGCGTTCCAGCATGTGCCGTTTTCTCAGAAGTGGCTTCTGTCTGGCCACTCTCCCATGGAATCTAGATTTGTGAAGTGCTGCAAAGACTGTTGTCCATCCAGCAGGTTTTCCCATCTCAACCAAGGAACTGTAGATCTGTCAGAGTGGTCATTGGGTTATTGGTCACCTCCCTGACCCAGGTCATTCTTGCCTGGTTGCTCAGTTTAGTCGGATGGCCAGCTCTAGGAAGAGTCCGGGTTGTTTCATATTCTTTCCATTTCCTAATGATGGAGCTCACTGTGTTCTTGGGAACTTTAAACACTTTATAAATTGTTTTATACCCTTCTCTGGATCTATGTCTCCTCACAATTATATCTCTGTGTTATACGGATAGTTCTTTGGAGTCCATGGTGGATTTTCTGCTCTGACATGCACTGTCAACTGTGGGACCTTATATAGAAAGGTGTGTTTCTTTCTAAATCATGTCTAATCAATTGAATTGGCCACAGGAGGACTCCAATCTAGTTGTAGAGACATCTCAAGCATGGAGAAAGGAAATTGGATGCACCTAATCTCAATTTGGAGTGTCATAGCAAAGGGCTTGAATACTTATTGACTCAAGACATTTCAGGTTTTCTTTTATAATTAATTTGTAAAAAAAATTCCACTTTGCTATTCCTCTATCGGTGACAAAAAAAATCTCAATTTAATCCATTTTTAATTCAGGCTGTAACATAACAAAATGTGGAAAAGTCGAGGGGTGTGAATACTTTCTGAAGGCACTGTATGATATAGGGGAGAGGCAGGTTAGTTGATACACTTTTCAGTTATGTTGGCCTATAATGAAGACTGTTACCTCGACAGGATTCATGAATTGTTCAAAAGAAATATCAGGGTCTTGTACATATCTGTGAAGCATGTCAGATCCACTGCATTATCAAACTTGGAATGGTGGCTCACAAAAAAACTGTTTGTCAAACGTATCATCTGACCTGACCAAGTGGGTCAGTTGATACACCTTGGTAGGTTAGATGATACATTGATTTCCATGGTGAATGAGTAAGATGATACATCGATTCACATGGTATTTCTGCCAATGGTAACAAATTAGTATGCACATAATTACAGATACCCATCAAACTAGGCTACAAACCATCATTTCTGTATAATATTTGTACTAATGGTATTTTCAGAGTCAATGAGCACTGTTAATTAAAGCCGTTTGTTTGTTATTTATTCAGTTGTATACCTGCTATGTATACATAGGTAATGTAAATATATATCTAACAATAGGGCTAAAGGTTAAGTTAGAGAGAAAAAAAGATCTGCCAAACAAATGAATCGGCAAGCATCAAATATCAGGAAAGGAACAAGATTCACAACTCAGATGGACACAACTGTTATATTCTAAAGATGTACAGTGTAGGCTATATAGGCCTACATATATTATGGTGGATGAAGCCCAGTTACAAATGGCTACAGCATTGTCTTGTAAAAAAAAATTTAAAAAATGGGTTAGTTGATACAGGTCGGTAGGGTGAGTTGATACGCGTATCAACTAACCTACTCAGACTTTATCATCTAACCCATCCATGGGTTTTTTGCAACACATGTTGCCCACATGCTTACGTGTATTATCCTGGCAATCAAAGCAGCGTAGGCTGAAAGCCACTTTCACAAGGTATAATCAACCAATGAGAACTCCTGTGAAATATATGTAGTGTTATCACAATAAATGATCTTACCTTTTGTTGGCGTTTTTACTCAGGAGGACACAAATCAGGTTTTTTTTGGAGAATCACACCCTTTCTTTGTCTGTAACTTCTTGACCTACTTATCAATGATATCAAATGCAACTAGCTAACAACAGAGGGCAGCATTTACACAAGTTTCATTTCTGAGGGCTAGAAGGAAGGTTGTATCAACTAACCTACTGTATCAACTAACCTGCCTCTCCCCTATTTTAAATGAGGTTTCTAAAAAAAAAAATGTAGGCGGAAGAGCAACAAAGTAGGCAATTTGACAATAAAGATTTGTGCCATCATTTTAAATTCAACCTCAATTCAATACAATTTTGATGTCATTTAAAAGTAGAGGCTTCACTTGATAAACAGAAGCATGATAATCATTTCAGTAAACAGTATATGCTTGTTTATAATTTTATCCTTGTTTATAATATAGTTTATAATTTTGAATTTAT